>NC_050447.1:38835762-39135762 GCF_903995425.1 Onychomys torridus
AGAGGTGGTGGATGGTAAGAACTGTGGCCCTTTGGCTTTTCTTTCCAGAGTTGGTTCATTTTGGAGCTGCCCTGACAGCCCGCTTTGGGACTGTCTATCTCGTGCCTCCCAGCATCCTGACAGAGTGGGAAGCCTGTCTGGTCTGAGCCGAAGACCCGGATCGGATCGCTAACAGGCAGAGTGAGCTTTGACCTGGAAGGAGAGAGAACTACTACGTGTGGTCCAGTGTATATCCCCTTCCCCCAAAAAATGCCGTTGGCCTAGGTAGGCAGCAAAAGTGGCAAGAGCAGTCTGAATGAGAAAGTAAGTGATGACCTGAAGGCCATGCCATAGACAGACGCCTTCCTGGGAGGTGGCGGATGGCCCCTCACAGCTGCAGCATGCTACCCAGCAAGCGGCTCATGCCACTCCCTCCTCCAACTTCTTATTTTTCCAAAATTGTTATTATTTATGGTGTGTGTGTGTGTGCGTGTGATGCATATATGTGTGATGTAGTGGTTGATGTATGGGTGCCACAGTGGACATGTGGCGATCCGAGAACAATTTGTGGGGTTTACATGGATTCCAGGGATTGAACTCGGATTGCTGGGCTGTACAGTAAGCACCCTTCCTCACTGAGTCACCTTGCCTGCCTTCCTCCAGCCTCTTATCGGACTCCAGAAGCATGGTTTTGTACGCACAGCGCTTATACATGCTTTTGACATTTTCTTTTAATTTGGTATGTTGAATGGATGTTCTGTGTGCATGTATTTCTGTGTACCACTTGTGTACCTGGTGTCCTCAGAGGCCAGAAGAGGGCTTTGGACCCTCTGGAACTGGAGTTACAGACATTTGTGAGCCACCACATGGGTGCTGGGATTTGAACCTGGGGCCTCAGGAAGAGCAGCCCGTGCTCTTAACCGCTGAGCCATCTCTCCTGTCCTTATGTGTGCTGTGCGTGTTTTATGTGTGTGTAAGCATGCATGATTATGTTTGTGGAAGCCAGAGGTTGGAAAGTGTCTGACTCAGTCACCATCTACCTTATTTTTGTTGTTGCTATTGTTCTTTTTTGAGCTAGGGTCTCACTGTGTAACCCTGGCTGTTCTGGAACTCATCTGTAGACCAGGCTAGTCTTTAACTCACAGATATCTGCCTGCCTCTGCCTTCCAAGTGCTGGGATTAAAGGTGTGCGCCTCTGCACTGGCCATTCTACTTTTTTTTTTTTTTTTTTTTTTAATAGGGTCTTGCTGAATCTGGAGCTCAAAGATTTGGCTAAGCTGGCCAGTCAGTGAGAGTCCAGACTTCTGCCTGTCCACACCCCACCAGCCTCAGGTTACAGAAGTGCATGACCCCATCTGGCTTTTACTCTGGTTTTTATTGTTTGCACAACATGGACTTTTTACTGAGTTATCTCCTTGGCCCAGAAACATGGATTTTGTTTTATTTTTGTTTTTTGAGACAGGGTTTCTCTGTGTAACAGCCCTGGCTATCCTGAAACTCACTTTGAATACCAGGCTGGCCTCGAACTCACAGAGATCCACCTGCCTCTGCCTCCCGAGTGCTGGGATTAACGGCGTGTGCCACCACTGCCCGGCCAGAAATATGCATTGTAAGACTGAATATCCTATTTGTAAATGTTGGCTCAGAGTAATTATAAACGCTTCAAGAGTCATCTTTGGTTCTTTGCAGTTGCCGGAGAAAATTGCTTTGGTCTGGGAGAGAACATTGTAAACCTTGGCTGCTAAGGGAGAGGGAGGCAGAGGAGCCCCAGAAGGGCCAGTGCCAGGTCTACTCCTGTTTTCCTAGGTCCCAAGACCTTTTTGTTTTTCATATCCTCCAACCTGCCCACGTCATTTCTGGAACATCACTTTCCAGGTTCTACAGGGCCATCTGGTTGCCTCCTGGGCCAAGAATGGAGCCTGTAGGCTGCCTGCTTTTCCTGGCATGGGGAGTCATTTCCTGATCCCTGTCCCTCCAGCCAGCATGGGAACAAGATGACTCTCCTCTCCTTTTTCAGGGATATGAGGATATAGGACCACATTTATCAAGACAGCTGTGCAGAATCTGTTCATTGGACCAGACTGTTAGATTCCTCCAAGACATAGACCCTTCTTATAGTAGAGTCCTGCCTGCCACTCACAACTACAGTCCCCCCCCCCCCCCCAGACAGGATTTCTCCGTGTAGTTTGGGCACCTGTCCTGGAACTCTGTAGACCAGGCTGGCCTCGAATTCACAGATATCCACCTGCCTCTGCCTCCTGAGTGCTGGGATTAACGGCGTGCCACCGCCTGGCTATTAGTCTTTGTTTTATGGAGAAAATAAAGGTTCAAAAAGTGCCCAGTGTCTGCCTGCCATTGTAGTCTCATGGGTGGCCTTGTAAACCAATACTCTGAGCTGGGGTGGATTCCCAGGGGACTAGACAGGCCTCTGGTCACAGGGATGGAAATCAGAGGCTGTTTTCAGTGCTACGTACTTCTCCCTGCTCCCCACCACCATCCCCTTTGGCCATAAAGTTGAGAATTCTTGTCTCAGAGCTTCTGCTCCAGAAAAGATTGGTCCCAGGAGCAGGTCCACAAACCCACGGGACTATGACTCAGTCTACAGCAATGTAGACCAGGCTCACAGAATCTGCCTGCCTCTGCCTCCCGAGGCCTGGGATCAAAGGTGTGTGCCACCACTGCCTGGCTGCTGGCTGGATTTTTTAAAACTTACTTCTCTCTCTCTCTCTCTCTCTCTCTCTCTCTCTCTCTCTCTGTATGTATGTATGTATGTATGTATGTATGTATGTATGTATGTATGGGCATGTGTGTGTTACATCTTATGTGTGGAGATCAGAATCAATTTTCTCCAACTGTGGGACCTAGGACTTGCTAGGACTTGAATATTGGTCATCAGGCCTGGCAGCAAGTACCTCCACCTCCTCAGACATCTCACTGGCCCATGGATTTCCTTTTTTTTTTTTTTTTTTTTTGGTAGGCATATGATTTTTTTGTTTGCTGTGTGCCCCACCTCCTTTGTTCCTGTGTGTCATCTGCCTGGCCCCACTGAGCTTGGAACTGTGCCAGGGTATGGTGATATACATCTATTGTCCCAGCACTTAGGAGGCTGAGGCAGGTGGATCACTGTGGTCAGAGCCAGCCAGTGTTATACAGCAAGCTCAAAACCAGCCTGGACTACATACTGAAACCTTGTCTCTAACAAAACACAATACTTAGGAGGTGGAGACGGAAGGATCAGGAGTTCAAAGCTAACCTCTGCTACATGGAGTCTCTGTTGATCATTAGGAGTTTGGGTTCCAGCTCTGGATAAGGGGCAGAGGGAACCAGTTCTCTTCCAACCACTGGGCTTTGAAGGAACTTTCGTATTTTTTTTTCTTTTTTTTAAATGAGCTCCCTGTGCTTCCCAGAAGGTTCAGAGTGGCTACAGACAAGTCCCACAGGTGACCCCCAAAAGACAGATTGGAAAAGAACCCCCAACGACATTGCTCTGCTTTATGACCCAGGCCTACAAGCCCCTCCAAAATGCCTCAAATAGCACTTTGACACCCAGCTCCCATCCCAAGTCTTTCTAGAACATTGGCAGGGTACTGGGTATTGGTCTCTCAATCGTGAGACTCATTGGGAATCAAGGCATGGCTACCATTGAGAAAGGAGGAGTCCCTCAGTGCCCGGGGAGGGAGGCAAGGAGGTCTGTGTGGCTCTGACCGCAGGGGAGGTTTGAAGCGTGAATCTCTATCCTCACAGCCATCTCCCCTGCCCAGATGCTGCAACCCCAGTTCAAGTCACACAACACCAACGAGGTGCTGGAGAAGTTGTTCCGGATCGTGCCTGGCGAGAACCCCTACCGCTTTCGGGACCCTCAACAGTGCCGGCGCTGTGCTGTGGTGGGGAACTCTGGCAACCTCCGGGGCTCTGGCTATGGGCAAGATGTGGACGGACATAACTTTATCATGAGGTGAGCCTTACAGAGCCAGGCAGGGGACGGGGAAGACAATCCGTGAAGCGTCCTTGGGGACGCTTCCGCCTGGACGTCCCTCCACCACCTGGGTCCCACGGATTAAACTCAGATCTTCAGGCTGATGACAAGTTCTTTTACCCCCCGCCGCCATCTTGCCAGTCTGCTTTGCCCTTTTCTGACAGGCTACAAAGTGCAAGTGCCCAGTGTGCTCGGGGACACCAGCACCCAGAGGGCTCAGTGCATAGGCTTGGTCTCGCCCTAGTGTTTCAAGGTTGGGTGTGTCGAAAGTGTTCAAAATATAAATTTTGGGGGCTGGAGAGGTGGCTCAGCATAAGAGCACTTGCTGTCCTTGCAGAGGACCAGAATCTGGTTCCCAGCACCTATGGAACATCTCGAAGTCATTTGTGACTCTAGTTTCATGGAACCTAATACTCCATGGGCATGGCACATAATTGTTACATATACGTACATGTAGGCAAAATCACTTATAAAATAAAAATAAATATTTTTTGAAACCCACAAGATGTACATTTGGGAGGCTAGAGACGTAGCTCAGTTGCCTGGCATGCACAAAACCCCGGGATTCATCCTGAACGCTGCACAAACCAGGCTCTGTGGTATAGCCCTACCTCTCCTTTTGGTGTTCGAAGAACCTTAGTAAAGTTGCTAGGACTAGAGAGACAGCTCAGCAGTTAGGAATACATACCGCTCTCGCAGAGGACCCAAGTTCAGTTCCTGGTACCGGTGTCACATGATATGCCTGCTAGTGACTCAGTACCAGGGCATCTAGCACCTCTGGCTTCCATGGGCACCTATACTCACACACACACCTACACCCAAATAAAATTTAAAATAATAACAAATAACAAATATTTTTTAAAGAACTGTTGCTGGCAGGAGGTATTTCTACTGTCCTTGCAGTACACTAAATCAACCTTTCTCTAAAAGAGGGTGAGGTGGGCACATGTTTATGAGTCTCAGCTTTCTGGGGGCTGACACTGAAGAGCCCAAGTTCAAGGCCTGACTGGGCTGCCATAGAAAATTCCTGTCTTAAAAAACACGTCTCATAGCTAGGCACAGTAGCCCACACCTTTAATCTAAACACTTGCTTGGAAGGCAGAAACAGGTGGATCTCTGAGTTTGAAACAGCCTTGGCTACATAGTGAGACCCTGTCTCAGAAAAACCCCAAAGCTCCATGCTGGGGACATTGATAGTTGGTAGAGTGCTTGCCTGGGATATACAAGGCTCTGGGTTTGAGACGCAGCACTGTGTAAGCTAGGTATAGCGGCACCCTGTGTAGAGGTAGAAGGATAAAGAAATTCGTGTTCATCTTTGGATACCTAGTAAGTTCAAAGCCAAACTGGGATACATGAGCCCTTCCCTGTCTCTGACTCAAAAATAAAAGTAAAAGCCAGGCATTGGTGGCGTATGCCTTTAATCCCAGCACTCTGGAGGCAGAACCAGGCAGATCTCTGTGAGTTCGAGGCCAGCCTGGTCTACAGAGTGAGTTCCAGGACAGGCACCAAAACTACACAGAGAAACCCTGTCTCGAAAAACCAAAATAAAATTTAAAAAATGTAAGTAGGGTTAGGGAGATGGTTCCGGCTGGAAGGTGCTTGTTATACAAGCATGAGCACCAGAGTTAAGGTATAATTGCACCCATGTCAAAGCTGGGTATTGCAGCGTGCACCTGTACCCCAATACTGGTGGGATTGGGATTGGTAGACCCTGGGGGCTTGCTGGTCAGTCAGTCTAGCCAAAATGATAAGTTCAAGTTTCAAGGAGAAACCCTGTCTAAAAAAATGAGGTGAGAGGGGCTGGAGAGATGGCTCAGTGGTTAAGAACACTGGCTGCTCTTCCAAAGGTTCTGAGTTCAATTCCCAGCAGCCACATGGTGGCTCACAACCATCTGTAATGAGATCTGGTGCCCTCTTCTGGCCTACAGGCATACATGCAGACAGAACATTGTATACATAATAAATAAATAAATAAATAAATCTTTTAAAACATGAGGTGAGGACTGGGGAGATAGCTCAGTAGATAAAGGCACTTGTTGGCCAACCCTGACAACCTGAGTTTGGATTCTCAGAGCCCATAAGAAGAGCCAGATGCTGTCGCATAGGCTTCTCTAATCCCCGTGCTCCCCTGAAGGGAGCTGAGGAGCAGAGACTGGAACACCCCTTGTCCCAGCCAGAACAGTGGCCAGGAGACCCTGTCTCAAGGAGGAAAGGTGAGGACTGACACCCAGACTGTGTTCTCTGACCTCCACGTGTATCGTGGCATGTGGCACCCACACCCACACACAAACAAGCACACACAGCTAAATCAAGCAGAAAGCAAGAGAGGAAGACTTACTTCTAGCCTCTCCTCTAGTCAACTCTGAGCCCTACACACACAGGTGAGTGCGCGCACACATGAATGAATGAAGAAAGAAAAGACTGAGACGCCAGGTTTCTACTAAACATCTCCTAGGATGAGCATTGCAGAAAGACCAGATTTCCCAGGAGGCAGAAGGCCTTTGTCTTAGACACTGTTGCTGTCTCCATAGCAACACCAACACAGCAATATGTCTCTGAGGATTTCCATGTATATATATATATATATTTTTTTTTGCAAGTTCTTCCTCATGATGAGAAATGGTGATGGATAGGGAGATAGGAGAATACTGAGTTCCACCCAGAACTCCACTTGGATTATCTTCATCTTCTATTGCTGGTACTTTAAAGGGAGGGAAGCTAGAAGCTGGTGAAAGAACTCTCTCTGCTGAGGCTTCCACTGCTTCCCTTCAGCCCTGGGGTACTTGAAAAGCGCAAAGCAGCTCTCAGCTGCTCTGGGCAACTCTATCCTTAGGTTCCTGGGTGATGATTGGGAAGCCCCAGGGGTCAAAGTCTGCAGATCTGAAAGCTGTGGCTACTTATGACATGGGTGTCCTAGCTGCAGACACATCCACAGATTCTCCTTCACATGAGGCAAGGTCAAGATGTGGTGTTTGGAGTGGGGGCCCTGGAACTTCCTTGTGGAAAGGGTGACCCAGACGGTAGTTGACTGTCTGGGGTCTATATAATGAGCCAGACAGCAGCAGAGGCGGCTGCTTGTAGACCTCTCTTGACTTGGAACCAACAAGGGAGGCCTTCCATCGCAGAATCAGGGAGAGCATTGCAGTGAAGTAGAGCTCTAGCTTCCTCTCTGTCCCCGATCCTCCAGCTGTCTCCGCCTGTAAATTCTCTAATCTTAGTTGATGACTGGAATGGGGGTCTCATCTTGCTGATACATCACTAGTCAGCAGATACGCCCAGTTCCTAGCCTTGCCTGGTGATAGAAGGCATGTTGTAAGTGTAAGGGAAAGCGATGAGAGAGCCGTTACTGTGTCACAGCTCTAAGTAAAGTTGAATCCACCCTCCCCACCATTTCTTGGCTGCTGAAGGCAGCGAGGAACAGATAGGTTTCTGGAATGCGTGGTTCCATGTCCCAGAGATCCATGTCATCCTCTGGCCCCTTTCCAGGGCATGACTTGTCTAGAATGAATCAGCCTCCAGCAGAGTGCCACGTTTCTTCCCGTTCGTGTGGAGGCTATGAAACATCATCTTGGATGTTATTTTGCAGCTTCATCCCCAGTCCCTTGCTGTCTGGGGCCCGGTGTGGCTGCAGGACACGTGAAGGAAGCGCAGGGCTGAGGAGTAGACGGTCTCACTACTACGTCTGAGAGAGCCTTCTTGAGACCTCTGGCTCCTGTACAGTGGAGAAAGCAGGCAGTGGGCCTTTAGAAGCCAGCCTGGGGCAGCTGTAGGCCCCCATCACACAAAATAATGTTTCACTGTGATGCTTTCATATGTGTATGCAATTTATTTTGATCATAGTCAGCTGCCGTTGATTTCTCTTGCTCCCCCCGCCCTCCAGCGCTCTGCGGCCTCTCCTGAGTAATCCTCTTTTTTCCCTCAGATGAGATAATCACAACCTTTTGATCTTCAGAGCTTTGGTGTTTTAGTCTCTGGTGAGATGAAGTTTGCTCCTTAGGTCCTCACAAGGGTCAGTCTGGATCCCAGCACCAGCCCGGCCCAGCATCCATGTCCTCCTTGCCTTTTCCACCATCCACAGGCAACTGGGTTTCTTCCCTACCTTCTCTGGCAGCTCTGCTGCTGGGAGAGAAGCAGGAGGCGAACAGCAGAGGTGCCCTGTGGCAAAGGAAGTCCACACCCAGCTCATAGTGTCAGCCACTCTGACTGAGGACATTTGTACTGGGTTCGCAGAGCTGGCATGAAGGCTAGGGAGGCACCTGGAGCCTGTTCCAACCCCCTGGGTCCCCGTGCCATACTGAAGGAGCAGAGTGCATGGCCACCCTCCTGTGGTAGTAATGATGCTGCAAAGTGCTCCATCCTCAGGAGACAGAAATGTCCACAGAAACAGTCAGCAGAAAACGAAGACCAGCAAGCTCATGCTTAGAGCTATTTCAACTGTGGTGTAAGATGTTCACCAACATGGGAGCCTTACCCAGACCTAGTGGTATACATCTGCAATCCCAGCACTTGGAGGGTAGACGCTGGAGGGTCAGGAGTTAAAGGCCAAGTTAAGTCCATAGCAAATTTAAGGCCAGCCTGGGCTGTATGAGATCTTGTCTCAAAAAAGAACAAAGGGGTTGAGGATTTAGCTCAGTGGTAGAGCGCTTGCCTAGCAAGTGCAAGGCCCTGGGTTCGATCCTCAGCTAAACAAACAAACAAACAAACAAACAAAAAAAAAAAAACAACAAAGGACTCAGGGTCCTTTCCACCACTTGGATGTTTCGAAGAATAGTGTTGGGTTTGTTACCAGCATGTAAAATTTACTCCTGATACATAAATGGTATTCAGTTGATGAATGGATAAAATGGACCCACCAGTCCTTTGAGTAATGGAATGGTCTTATCTTTACTTAAGCAGCCATTGCCTAGTCAAAGTGTACACCATTTTATACATTTATTTTGAGACGGTATCACTCTGTAGCCCAGGATGTCCTCAAAGGTATGGCAATCCTCCTGCCTCAGCTTCTTAAATGCTGAGACTATAGGCATGAGCCATCATGTCCAGCTTCTATTTCCATTTTTGGTGAGTGCCACATTATCCTCCAAAACACATGTACCACTTTCCATGGTAGTTCCTTTTCATATTACCCTCTTTTTTTTTTCTTCAGGATGAATCAGGCACCAACTGTGGGCTTTGAGAAGGATGTTGGCAGCCGAACAACCCACCATTTCATGTACCCCGAGAGTGCCAAGAACCTGCCTGCCAATGTCAGCTTCGTGTTGGTACCCTTCAAGGCCCTGGACCTCATGTGGATTGCCAGTGCCCTCTCTACAGGACAGATCCGATTGTGAGCCTCTTTGCTGGCTGAGTAGAATATGGGTGACATAGGTTACATTAGTGAGAAGGGAGGGCTCAAAATGGGAATTAGCTGAGGGCACAGCTTGTTCTGAAACCCCCAGTTTGCATCGGTCTCTCCAGGAGGCAGCTCTGTTCTGTGGAGCTCTGTTCTGTGCAGCTCTTTTCTCTGGTAACTCTGGGATTGTAATTCCATCACAGCTGGGAACTCTGGGCAATCCATGTTACTGAGGTGTCTGTTATTGTTGTTCTTACAATTTTATTTGTTTTAATTTTTGAGACAAGGTCTTGATAAGTCACTAAAAAACAAAAAACAAACAAACAAAAAAAAAAGACTAAAAAAAAAAACTGGCCTTAACCTTGCCCTGCAGCTGAAGCAGGCCTTGAGTTTGTGATCTTCCTGCCTCAGCTTCTCTAGTAGTTAGGGTTACTGGTCTTTGTCACACTTCTGGCTTAACAAAGGTTTGGTGGGGTTTGTTGTTTGTTTTGTTTAATTTTTAAAATATGTATGTATTTATTTTATGTGTATGTGACTGAGTGTATGTATGTGCACCACATGTATGCAGGAGCCCAAGGAGTTTGAAAGGGTGTCCTGGAACTGGAGTTCCAGGGTGTGGGTGCTAGGAACTAAACTTGGTTCCTCTGCAAGTTTCAACTGAGTCAGCTCTCCAGCCCCATGCTTTTTCTGGCTTATTTGTGTGTGTTTCTTGAGACAGGGTTTCATGTAGCCAAGGTTGGCTTTGAACTACTTTTCCTGCCTCCACCTCTACAGTTCTTGGATACAGGGATATGCCGCTTACACCTACCTACCAATTCTTAAAGAAGAAACAAAAAATTAGATGTATTTATTTTAGAAGTATGAACGTTTGTTTGCCTGCACGTATATATGTGGTCACCACGTGTGTGCCTGGGACCTTGAGTAGGTCAGAAGTGGTGTGAACATGATGCCTGAGTTCAGTCCCCAAGACCCACATGTAGAAGTTGAGAACCCATTCTCTCTGACGTGTATGCTGCGGTGCTTGTGTACTTCCCTCACACAAATAAATAAATGTAACAAAAAATGTCAAAAGAAGTGTACTAGCCAATAACATTTTGACGAATTCAGATACTGTAAACATGACAATTAATTTTAGAATGTCTTTATGTTCTAAAGGTCTTTGATCTAGTGACATCCCAATAACCCAACCATCTTATCCTAACCCTAAATAACCACTTGCTCTGCCTCACCTTGTACTTTTTTTTTTTTAAACAGATCTTGCCCCAAGTTTATTGTAAAAACAGAATCGAGTCCTGATCATAGAGTCCTGCATATAGTATGTAGGTGTGTCACACCAGTCCATCTGTCTTCACATTGGCAGATAGAAACCTTTTCTATGGGGCCTTCACAGGGGCCTGGGCACCTTTGGGAGCCTGAGCTGGAGCTGTGGCCTCTGCCTTGGTTTGAACCTTGGGCTTTGGTTGGCAGAGCCTACGACCCTTGGCCACGTAGCTTCTAATCCGCTTCCCAAGCTCAGGATGAGCGATGAAAGCAAGGTGGCTAAGCTTGCGGTTGGGGTCCTGCGGCTTCTTGGGCTTAACCACCTCGGGCTTCACAGGGCCTTGATGGCCTCTGCACATGCACCCACTGCCTTCGAATTGTCAGCCTGCACCTTCTTCAGGCCTTTCTTGTGCTTCTTGGCAAAGCGCATGTTCCTCAGGAACTTGGGGTCGACCCCCTTAAGAGATCTGTATCTTTGTGACCGGGGTTTCTTTTTTTTCTTTTTCTTTTTTTTTGAGACAGGGTTTCTCTGTGTAGTTTTGGTGCCTATCCTGGATCTTGCTCTGTAGAGTTCAAGACCAGCCTGGTCTACAGAGTGAGTTCCAGGACAACCAGGGCTGTTACATAGAGAAACCCTGTCTCAAAAAACAACAACAACAACAAAAAAAAACAAAACAAAAAAACCAAAAAAAAAAAATAATAAATAACCTCACCTGCTGCTTTTGCAGAGGAGCCAGGTTCAGTTCCCAGCACCCATATTGTTGCTCACAACCACCCATAACTTCAGTTCCAGGGGACCCAAAACCCTCTTCTGTCCTCCAAAGATGCCAGGCATACATGTGGTGTATATACATACATGGAGACATACACATTAAAAATAAAACTAAATCTTTTTTTCAAATAGTAAGAAGGCTGAGAGTAGAATTCTGAGACAGTATTTCTCTATGTAACAGCCCTCTCTAAAAACAAACAAACAAACAAAAGAAGAGAGAGAGAGAGAGAGAGAGAGAGAGAGAGAGAGAGAGAGAGAGAGAGAAGAAAAACTTAGAGTCTTTCACTTCACTCCGGGATGTCCATTGTTTCATCTGGGGGGAAAGGAGGGCTGTAGTGCTGAAGTGCCTGGGTACTCAGTGGAGGCATCAGTCCCAGGAGCCAAGGCCAGCCAAGCAGGAAACTGGGTTTGGCCCAAGCCTGAGGACAGCAGAGAAAGTCACTCTAGACAGAGGTCACTTGCATAAACATGGTGTGCTAGGTAGGGTGACTACTGCTGTGATAAAACACCTTGACCAAAGCAACTTGAGGAAGAAAGGGTTTGTTTGACTTCCACTTCCACGTTACTGTTCATCACTGAAGGAAGGCAGAGCGGGAACCTGGAGGCAGGAACTGAAGCAAAGACTGGAAAAATGCTGCTCACTGACTTGCTCCTTATGGCTTGCTCAGCCTGCTTTCTTTCTTCCTGCATTTGTTTGTTTTTTGAAACAGAGTTTCTCTGTGTAACTGCCCTGGCTGTCCTGGAAGTCGCTCTGTAGGCCAGGCTGGCCTACTCACAGAGATCTGCCTGCCCCCACCTCCCAAGTGCTGGGATTTCTTATAGAACGCAGGACCACCAGCCCAGGGGTGGCATCACCTACAATGGGCTGAGCCCTCTTACACCAATCACTAATTGAGAAAATACCCTATAGCCCAATCTTACACAGACATCTTCTCAATTTAGATTCCTCCTCAATTTAGATGCCTCTAGCTTGTGTCAGCTGAAATAAAAATGAGCCAGGACACATGGTGAATTTGAGATGATTAGCTAATCCAAGGGTAGAGTTCCCCAGCAAGCAGCTTAGGGGAGAAAGATTGTGATTGGAGATCCCTAGGCTTGACTAGACGATCCCAATTTTATCCTGAAGGCTTTTTTGACTGAAGGTCATTTCTGATGAAGCTCCTGCAGTGATGAACATGCAATGGGAAGAGGTCAGTCTAGAAATTAATTGTGAGGCTGTCACCATTGTGTCTTAAGAAGCAGAGGAGGTGTTGCTGGGTCCTGGAGAGCCATCTGAAAGGGTTTTGTTTTGTCGTCCTGCAGCACCTACGCTCCAGTGAAATCCTTCCTTCGGGTGGACAAAGAAAAGGTAAGTTCCCTACCTCTTCCTCTTTTGACCCCCACCCCCACCACCATGGGATGATGCTGGCTCACTCAAGGTGTGCCTAGTCCTCTGGCTCAGCACTGGCATAGTGCCCTTCCAAGACCATCCAAATCTGCATCTGCTGGCATGCCTGACTCCAGTGCTGACCGCAGGAACCTAGGAAAACCCATGTATAGCACTACTGAGGGACTGCAAGAATCCGCTCGGAGCCTGACCTGCGTCTCTAGGCCTCCAAACCCTTCATGTGCCTCTTATTTTCCTCCCAGGTCCAGATTTACAATCCAGCCTTCTTCAAGTACATCCATGACCGGTGGACAGAGCATCATGGACGATACCCTTCCACGGGGATGCTGGTGCTCTTGTTTGCGCTACACGTGTGTGATGAGGTAGGTGGTTAGTGCCAGCCTAAAGAAGGAGCAGAACTGAAAACAGGGACACAGCCCTCTTCCCATCTTAGCAGTGGCCCTGGGGACGTGGATTAGGATTTCTCATATCTGTACTATAAACAGTATATTTGCAGTTCCCGATCTTTTATTACCTTTTTGACTTTAATAAAATTACTTAGCTGGGCGTGGTGGCACTCCCCTTTAATCCCAGCACTTGGAAGCAGAGGCAGTCAGATCTTGTGAGTTTGAGGCCAGCCTGGCCTACAGAGTGAATTCCAGGACAGCCAGGACAACACAGAGAAACCCTGTCTCGAAAAGCCTAAATAAATAATAAAATGAAATTACTTCATTAAAAAGTTAAATTTATAGCTGGGTAATGGTTGGCACCTGTAATCCCAGCTGTGAAGACGCTGAGGTGGGAGCCGTTTGAGCTCAGCCTGGGCTACATAGGAGGACGCTGTTGTAGGAAAGCAAAAAATGAATGAGAAAGAAGAGGCAGCGGTCCCCTCTGAGTCAATGTCCTTAGGCCTGGCTTGGGTGTCCCCCCACCCACGTACCCCCGCCACGGTCCCCGACTCCCAGTGACCCCTGTGCCACCCTCCCACAGGTGAACGTGTATGGGTTCGGGGCTGACAGCCGAGGCAACTGGCACCACTATTGGGAGAACAACCGGTATGCGGGCGAGTTCCGGAAGACGGGCGTGCACGACGCCGACTTCGAAGCCCACATCATTGACATGCTGGCCAAGGCCAGTAAGATCGAGGTCTACCGAGGGAACTGAGCTGCCCACTGCGACATCAGGACCTGTCAAACCTCGGTCCGGCGAGCACAGGCTGCCGCCCACCAATCAGACTCTGCACCATCCCAGCAACCAATCAGCGTTGCCGTTGGGCGGAGCTTCTCTTTCTCAGCCAATCATGCGACTCAAGGAGAACTTCCGGCGCCGCCGTCTCCACCAATCATGGCCTTGGGAGGCGGCGGGGCCTCGACCCCCCTCCCCCTCCTCTGCTTTCTTTTCCACCTTTTACGAGGCCAGTGCTGGGCCTGGGCAGGAGTGCCTTGGACTGCTCATTTCCAGCTTAGGCCCGGATGGGAGAGTGCAGCCCGCCAAAGAAATATGGTCGCGGTGAGACCCTCTCCAGGGCACTCCGTGGCTCACCAGGTAGTAGGGGATTAGATTCACTCCCAGCAGGGTGGACCTCCCTAGGGCTTCACTCCTTAACTAGTGTCAGCAAGGGGTAGGAAGCTCCATCGGGTCACATGCAAGGTGCTTCTCTCACGTGTGCCCTCACTTCTACTGTCCTGTGTCCCCCCCCCCACTCTTCCTCCTTCTCAGCGTCTGACCTTTGGCCCTGGGCTTTCTTTCCAGCTCACCTGTTGATCTGGAGACAAAATGACCCTGCTGCTCACACGCTCACACACATACACAACAGCCCTTATGTCTTTAGTCCTAAGGCGAGAGCAGCGCAGTGGACATCAGGCTGGAGAGGAGAGCCCAGCTGCCTGTGCATGTACCTTTTTCTTTCATTGTTACCCCAAAGAGGAGCAGGCAGCCTCTTGCTTGGGGGTAGGAATTGCTTTGGGCTCATACTTTAGTTACCCTGAAGCTGCCCAACCAAGATTGCTTGACAATTCTTTGCAGGCCTTGCAGATGGCCTGGAGCTTTGCTGGGGAGGAGCGGATTGGTGGCTGCCATGCATGCCTCCTCCTGTCCGCCCTTTAACCTGCTTACTCGCCTGATCTAACCCACTTTCCTGCTCCTAAAGGGCTGGTGAGTAGAGAGAGTCAGGGGATACAACTGGAAGCTACTTGCGTGACTCGACCCCAAGTCAAGGTGGAGATTCAGTGGGCTTCAGGGAATGTCTCAGGCCATAGAAAGTACTCCCCCTTCCCTGCAGTGTCCACATAAATATTTTCCATTCTTCATAAGTTGACATTACCAAGCAGCCTCCTAGTTGGGGGACGGTCACCCACAAGGGATGGTATTAGAGGGTGGGGATGAGTCAGCAGTACCCCTAAAAATTGAGAACTTTTCTTGAATCTGTTCCTTCCTAGTTCCAAAAGCAGGGGTGGAGAAAAGGGGCTACACTGAGTGGGGCTACGGGAGAACCTCAGGGCTCTAACCATCTCGCAGAGTCGAGGCACTAGCCATTCTGTTCTTGCCTGTCTCATCTCTGCTCTCTCAAGAAGCTGCTGTGATGAGAAGCTGAAAAACAATGCAATCATGCCAAACAGTATTGAGAAGAATAATTTATTTTCTCCCTTTCCTCCCTTTCTTTTGTTCAAACCATTAATCCCCATCTGGAAGAGGTAGGTCCCAGCACCCAGATCCTTTCTTCTATAGTTATTTAAACATTTAAATTTTTCCTTCCATTTCTTTTTCTGAATTAAAAAGAACAAACCCCATGGAGTCACTCATCTGTTCGGAGCTGTACTGTCTTAGGTGTATCTTAGGAGGCACTATACTGGTAAGGATATTTGGGAGAAGAAAGCAATTCTGATACTCTCTTACACATTAACCTAGTTCATGGGCTCTGCTCTCAGAAGTCTCCCAAAGGACTATGAGTATTACGTTTTAAAAATCAACTTATTGCACCAGGTGTGGCAGCAGGTGCTTTTAATCCCAGCAGTTGGGAGGCTGAGGCAGGAAAATAAGTTAAAGGGCTAAGCTCAGATACGTGGCAAGTTTAAGGTCAGCCTGGGCTACCTGAGAACCTTTCTCAAAAGAAGAAAAAACAAACAAACAAACCAGCACAGATCAATTCACTGTCCCCTCTTCAATTCCTCTAAAAGAGTGAAAGACTTGGGAAGAATTCCTGACTCCCCTGAAATGGCCTTTCGTAAATGCAGAGCCTCTACTAGAGGGTCATGTTGGTTCATCTCAGTAGCCATAAAGCTGTCCTTTCCCCATGGAGCGGGTTCCTTTCCGGAGCTCTCCTGTCTGGCATTTTCTGCTGACTCCAATCACACTACACGGACCCACATCTATCTGCCAGTGCTAACCAGGTGTTGTACAGGAGGAGAGTTCTCTGGGAGAACTGCTGGGCATATAGTGCCTCCTTCAGCTCTGCAATCACTAAGATAAATAATGCTTAAGAATAAATGCTTTGATTTCAGTAGGGTAACTGGAAAACTGGGAAAATATGTTGGGTCCGTACCTTAAATTACTCACTAAAACAGGAGTCAAAATCCATCTCAGAACTAAGTTAAAAAATCCCAACAGGCTGGGGTTGGAGAGATGGCTCAGTGATTAAATCCCAACAGGAAGTAGGTTTTTAATATACCGTTACATCTTAGATATCTAACAGTTTTGTAGTTGGATTTTTTTCAAGCTTTCTGGTTTCCTTTATTGAAATGTAAGGCTTTTTAAAAAAATTCCAGGGGGTTGGGGATTTAGCTCAGTGGTAGAGTGCTTGCCTAGCAAGTGTAAGGCCCTGGGTTCGATCCTCAGCTCAAACAAACAAAATATTCTGTATGCCAGGCGGTGGTGGCGCATGCCTATAATCTCAGCACTCAGAAGGCAAAGGCAGGTGGATCTCTGTGAGTTCGAGGCCAGCCTGGTCTACAGAGCTAGTCCAGGACAGACTCCAAAGCTACAGAGAAACCCTGTCTCGAAATGCCCCCCCCCAAAAAAGTCCATTATTAGATTTTTTTCCTTCCCAGAGACAGGGTTTCTGTGTAACAGTCCTGGCTCTTATGAAACTCATTCTGCAGACAAGGCTGGCCTTGAACTCACAGAGATCCACTGGCCTCTGCCTCCTGAGTACTGGGATTAAAGGTGTGCACCACCACCACTGGCTTATTAGATGACTTTTTACAGTTGTAACTCATTGCTATAGTCTTTGGGAGGTTGAGGGTGTATGCCATTTAACCAAACACTAACAGACACTTCCTTGCTATCTTAGTTGACAGGGTTTTGCACTCTGGTTAACTCTTCTGTTATGATGAAGGCTTCTGAGTGGCACTATGAGGACACTAGAGTGGACATAGAATCAGCTGTGACCTGGGATGAGAGCCATCTTTGCTCCATCATTAGTCCACACACTATCTGCCTTGTCTCCCCCCCCCCCCCCAGGATTTTTCTGTGTAGCCCTGGCTATCCTACAACTTGCTGAAACTAGGCCATGAACTCACAGAGATGTACCTGCCTCTGCCTCTGCCTCCCAAGTCCTGGGATTAAAGGTGTGCGCCCCCACAGCCTTGTGTAGGCTATGTTCATTTTCAGTGTTACCATTTGGGTCACTGCAGTATTGACTATTGCTCCATCGTGCTTCTTCTCACATGCATATATACAAACCTTGCTGTCTGGCGCACTCCCCATCCAAGGTGGACCTTGAATTCATCTCACACACCAGCTCTCCTTTTCACCCTCATTCAAGGGCTGGAACTCTGGCCCATATACACACACCCCTGTCACACTTCACTTTTATGGGCTCCAAATCTCTCACATCCAAAAGACCATCTAAACATGGTTCTTCTTTTCATGGAAAAGGGATCTTACTGTTGTGTAGGCTAAATCTGAATTCTGGGCTCAGGGGATACTACACTGGCTAGGATAATACATCAGTCATCCTTAAGATCTGCATGAACGACCAGCCCGTCTTCCCAGGGTTGGGAACAAAGGCATGGACCAAGCCTGGAATCTCTGAGGTACTGGGGAAGGAGAGGTCTCCGTGGGACACAACCAGAACAGACAACATTCTGCCCGAGGCCAACCCGGGGCCCAGCTGCCAATCCTTTGAAGCCCAACAACTTGGAGGTGTTGGTGAGATTGCCCTACTGAGCATTCTGTACAGCTGAGATCCATTCGGGAGAGGTTTCAGAAGCCTGCAGTATGAGGAAACAAGATGAGCTGAGGAGTTGTGAGAGAGCAAAAAGAGAACACAAGAGAAGGAGCCGTCCAGCCACTGAACCAGATCATCAGAGTCATAAGCCCATCCTACACCAACTAGGAACAGGTACGGCCCTATCTCCAGACTGGCAAACCAGGTCTCTAGTCCCTAGGCCCCAGCCGTCAGAGCCTCAGGAACCAGACAGCTACCTTTCCCTGCCCCCCCCCCCCCCAAAAAAAGAAAACCAGGCCCTACGAACCCAACAACCACTGGAGTCATAAGCCCACCCTACAGCAACTGGGAACAGCCATTGGAGCCCCAGGGCCTGGACAGCGGCCTCTTTCCCCACCCCCACACCAAGAAAACCATCCGATGCGACACCAACAACCACTGGAGCCATAGCCCACCCTGCACTGATTGGGAACAGCTGCTCCCTGAGACAGAACCCACTACCACTGATTGGACTAAGCTGCTCCGGGAGAAACAGAGCCCAACAGCACCGATTCGACCAAGAACTCCTAGTGGACCAAGATTATCAATTAGAACAAGAGAGGCACCTTCAGACACAGACACTGCCTGCACCCAGCTGAGCAAGAGATGAGTAGACGCCAGTGCAAAAACACAGGCAACAACATGAAGACCTACATGACACCATCAGAACCTAGTGATTCTACACCTGCAAGACCTGAACATCCCAACACAGAAGAAATCAATCCTAAAAATGACGTTAAGAAAATGATAGAGAGAATAAAGGAAAAAAAAAAATGATAGAGGCCTTTGAAGGGGAAATGAAAAACTCCCTTAAAGAGGAAATAAAAAATTCCCTTAAAGAAATGGAAGAAAAAAAGATCTGCATGAACATAAAAATGTATTACCCACAAATTGACTCTATAGGAAAGACGATTTTTGTTTTGTCTTTGAGACAGGAGCTCTATGTAGCTCTGGCTGTCCTGGAACTTGAGATCTTGCTTCTGGACAGCTGGGATTAAAGGTCATTAGGTTTCTGGGGTTGGGGTATGCATGACCAGGTGCCCAAAGAAAGCAGAGGCATCAGATCCTTTTGGAACTGGATGTAATACAGTTGTGAACCACCTAACATCATGGGGTGCTGGGAACCAAACAAAGGTCCTTTACAAGGACAGCAGGTGCTCTTAATTGGCAAGCCATCTCTCTAGCTCCTACCCTGGCAGTTTTAAAAATTGATAACACAAAGTTGGGCATAGTGGCAGAGGCAGGTGGATTTCTATGAGATCATGGACAGCCTAATTTATATAGTGAGTTCCAGGACATCTAGAGCTATACAGTGAGACCCTATCTCAAAAAATAACAGACTGGGCAGCGGTGGCACACACCTTTAATCCTAGCACTCAGGAGGCAGAGCCAGGTGGATCTGAGTTGGGGGCCAGCCTGGTCTACAGAGTGAGATACAGGACAGGCACCAAAACAACACAGGGAAACCCTGTCTTGGGGGGGGGGGGGGACGACAAAGGAATATTACAGAATTGGAAAGATAAAAAAAAGTTTTTTTGTTTTTTTTTTATATTGCTGCAGTAACAAGGTGGTAAGAGCTTTTGGGGCAAGCTTAATTGGTAGCAAATTACGACTTTAAATAAAGTTCCACTCTGACCCAAGAATTCCATCTCCAGGAATGTGAGAGCAATTCTCACCATGATCCAAGACAGGGTCTGAGCTAATCACTATGGCACGACAGGTAATGGAACATGCTAGAAATCCACACGACCTACCACTGGGGAATGGTGAAATATGTGCCAGGGTGGCCACACATTGGGATGACAGCTACTTTCCAGAATGAAAGAGATGTGTGTATATGTGCTGAAACCTCCCCAAATGCCGACAATTGAATCGTCAGGTTACAGTGTGAAGGTTACAGTGCTCACACTTCTGCAAGTGTGGAAGACAGAAGAGAGCCATGGGACGTGGTGAGCAACCAGGGAAGCTGTGCTTCCTCCTGAGTAAACAAGGAGCAGCATTGTACACACTTTTTAATGAGCACATATTAGTCTAGTAAGCAGAAAAATACAAATAACAAACCATGATTAGTAAAATGTTTCTCATAATTACTTCAAAATTTCTGAAAATGTGTTATCACTGTGATTTATCTAATATTAATCATACAATGTATGAAGTAACCCATAAGTCTGCTAATGGCATAATGAATAGTTTTTGTTTGGTCAGAACTTCCTTTCTGAATTGCTGCCTGGCATGAAATCCCATGGATCAGAACCAAACAATGGAGCCAGGTACAGAAGAGATGGAGAGAACAGGAGGAAAGACAGGCCCCCATCTTCAAAGGGGTCATCTGCCCGATACACCACTCTCCCTTGTGAGACTATGATTTTGCTGACTTCCATCTTGTCTGCCAATCTGAAGATACAGCAGCAGCCAAGATGCTCACCAGGAGGAGAGGAAAGGTGGTATGGGTGTGCGGGGCACTTGGGGCTCTACTGGCTCTATAAAAGACATCTGAGCTACAGGCAGGGCTCTCCTGGCCTCTCTGAACCACCTTTTCCTCTGTCATTTATTCAAGGCTGGAGGTTGGTCCAAACACATGGAGGCAGAGAGTGGGCAGCAAGGTCTGGGCCCAAACATCACCAACAGCTACCATATTGCCATAAAAGAGAAAACTGTGGCTTTAGAAGGAGACAGAGCTGAGAACTTTGAGACAAGGTGTCACTTTATAGCTCTGGCTGCCCTGGAACTCTGAAGATGAGTCTGGCCTTGAATTCACAGATCCTACTGCCTCTGCCTCTTAAGTGCTGGTTTTAAAGGTGTGTGCCACCACACCTGGCTAGGACTATTTTCTAAAATGCATTTTCTTTTCTTGGAATTCCCCCATCATTTGCAAATTTCTGTCAAGTCCAAACGTAATTCTGAATGAGGTAGGTAGTCTCTACTCAGGCCTTGGTCTTTGAGGTGCCTGTCCAGGCCTATGCCATGAAAGCACTAGGCTCCCAGGCAGGGACAGTGCTGAGGGCGGCGCCAGTCGCAGGGGAGGCTTCTTTCTCAGTTGGCTATTTTCTCGATCTCATCCAAATCATCTGTGTCCAATCTTTCTATCTTCTTGTCTGAGGAAAAAAGGTTGGAAGAGCACCGTGGACCACCGTGGAAATGTAACAGAAGTCACCTAGAACAGCATGGCAGTCTGGGAAGGGCAGGGGCCCAGCTGTGGGACAGTGTGCTTCCTCTAGGCACAGGGCAGGCTTCCTGAGCCTGAGCAGCTGGCAACAGGGTCCTGGGCACTGACCCCAACTTCCCAGGGAAGTTGTCAGGTTTTCCTAGCTTGGTGCCAGGGCACTGATACTCCAGTCCCTGAGCCTGAATGTGCAGGAGCTCTCCCTGACAACATCCATGTGGAGACAGCAAGTGCAGGGACAGAGCCCGCCTCAGGGACAAGGGAAACCTCCCCTCTCCCACACTCCCCTCTGAAAGGGTCCCAGGCGCAGCCAACTCAGCAACTCACTAAAATGCTCCTGGATTCTGTTGAGGATGTTCATGCTGTGCTTGCTGTCAACCATGTTCACTGCCAGACCCCTCTTGCCAAAGCGGCCCGTGCGCCCGATGCGGTGCAGGTAGGTCTCATTGTCTGGGTTCCCGTCCTTGTCCACAGGAAGGTCAAAATTGATGACCACAGACACTTGTTCAACATCAATACCTGCACACAGGGGTTGGAGGGAGGCAGGCAGGAGACAAAGGGGGCCACCGTCAGCCACACACACCCACTACTCCACTGGAGACATGGCGTGGGCAGGTCACACTGGGGTGTGGGCACTAAAGAGGACATCTACAGTACTGTAGGCAGAAGAACAGAACTCTGGCAGAAGGCAGAAGTGGAGTATCTAGAACCCCGAGTTTCTTCCCACCAAGGCAGAACTGCTGGCTTCTCCCAGGTGGTCCTACTTCCCAGGGAGAGACTGATTCTCTCCTACCAAGGAATGTCCCTAAACCCTCCCCCCTCCGTGAGACCACAGATACAAGCGCTTTTCTTGCTCACAGGGCCTGGGACCCCTCGCCTGGTGAATGGGGCAGCCAGCCTCTGCTCACCACGGGCACACACGTTGGTGGTCACCAGGACCTTCTCTTTGCCTTCTCGGAAGCGCTCAATCACAGCTGCCCTCTGTTCCACCATCATCTCTCCACTCAGCAGAGCCACCTG
The DNA here is from genome assembly GCF_903995425.1 of Onychomys torridus. Taxonomy (NCBI): domain Eukaryota; kingdom Metazoa; phylum Chordata; class Mammalia; order Rodentia; family Cricetidae; genus Onychomys; species Onychomys torridus. The sequence continues at coordinate 38,857,837 of NC_050447.1, forward strand.
GTGGCCCTCTTTGGAGAGCTCTGCTGCCAGCCAGCCAGCTGTTTTGCGCGTCTGGGGGGGAGGGGGGGAATAAAACACGAGCACACACACAAATGTTAAAAAATATTAGTGCCTAAAGAGACTATTGTGGATCTAGAAGACTCTATCTGAAACTTACAAGGTAAACATTAAGTGTGCTAAACAAAACTGCCAACCTGACAGTACAATACCAAGCTGAACTGTCACTTGGGAAACAATTTTACAATGTTCCTACTAAGCAGAGCAGAAGTGGTGCAAGCCTTTAATCCCAACACTCAGGGGGCAGAGGCAGGCGGATCTCTGTGAGTTCAATGCCAGCCTGGGCTACACAGAGAACCCTGTCTTGAAACACCAAACCAGGGCTGGAGAGACGGCTCAGCAGTTAAGAGCACTGACTGCTCTTCCAGAGGTCCTGAGTTCAATTGCCAGCAACCACATGGTGGCTCACAACCATCTGCAATGAGATCTGGTGCCCTCTTCTGGCCTGCAGTCATACATGCTGTAACATAATAAATAAATAAATCTTTTTTTTTTTTTAAATCAACAAACCACACTAAAATCACAGGAGAAAGTTTTATACTAACAGAAGATGACGTGTCTTATTCTCTTGTTTCCTAACAGTATCTTCAAGTGCTTCTTCCTGTGACAATTTAACCAATTTGTTAAATTTCTTAAATCAGCAGCAGCCTTCTTTTAGATTTTTCCAATAACATATCCCCTACAAATATATACTGTTGTAGGAATGCTGTGTTAAAGATATGAAACTCCTAGAACATGGCCACTAAAGAAACCACCCTCTCTATTTCCACAAGCTAGTTCCTTGCTCCATAGAATTTGAACCTCTTGCACAAAGGAAGTGGGGCTGAATGAGGGAGGGGCAGTGCATCCTTGCAGGGCTGCAGCAGCTACTCACATGGCAGAAGATCATGGCTTGGGCGATGGTGATGGCCCCATACAGGTTGCACAGGGCCTGGAACTTCTCCTCTCTGTTATTGCAAACGACATAATACTGTTTGATGGTGTCCAAAGTCTCCTCTTCACGCTTCAGTTTGATGATGTTGGGGTCTGGGACCACCTTCTGGGCAAACTTCCACACTGAGTCTTCAAAGGTGGCAGAGAAGAGTAGCATCTGGCAGTTCCTGGGCAGCATCCTGCAGGTGGAGACCCGGGCACTCTGCACAACCCCAAGGTTTTTGCCAGAAGGCACACAAGCCCAGCCTCTGTAGCCTGCATGGGCTGCAGCCCAGCAGGCTGAGTGGGATACAGAGCATCCTGGGGAGGGAGGAGCAGACCAAGAGTGGCGCTGGGCTGAGTGAGGGTCCCGGGTCTCCCTTCTGCCTGTGCTCCAGGCTGGGAGCATGGGGAGAGCTGCTGTGGAAATGGTCCATCACACAGATACTGCTGCACAGAGCAGAACAAAGAACCCAAAGATGCAAGAGGAGACTTTGGAGTTCCTCCTGCCTCCAGTTCCTACCTCTGGATGCGGATGCTCTGGTCTTGGTGGCCCTGAGTTGCTATCATTACGTCAGCCTCGTCCAGAACAAACACCTTGATCTTCTTGGGGTCAATGAACTTCAGCTTGGAGCACCAGTCCAGGACGGTCCCGGGGGTGCCAATGACAATCTGCTCACTGACCTTCTGACCTCTGTCCACTGTGGAAAAGACATGTTTTCTTCAGGTATTCCAGAGGAAAGCCAGCCCTGGAAATAAAAGCCTTATACATCCTCTCAGAACTGTCAGAACATATCAACTCCAGATTTCAAAACACATGTGGAGGCCGGTAAGATGGCTCAGGGTGTGAAGCCCCCTGTCGGGCCTGAAGAACTAAGTTCAATCCTGGGAACCACATGGTAGAAGGGAAGAGCTGACTCACACAAGTTATCCTCTGACCTAAACACACAGGTGCCTACCGTACTCCCACCACAGAAATAAAACACAGCTGAGGGTAAGCCTTGCTTTCTTCAACTGTGAAGCAGAACAATACCTGTACAGTGCATTGTGGGTACAAAATGTGCAAGTTTCTTTCTACTTTCGCCTAAAAACGTTGAAAACAGTTTTGTGGGGTTTTTTGTTTTTCCCCCTGAGACAGGGTTTCTCTGTGCAGTTTTGGTGCCTGTCCTGGATCTTGCTCTGTATACTCACAGAGATCTGCCTGGCTTTGCCTCCCTAGTGCTGGGATTTAAGGTGAAAACATTTTTTAGCAGTTTGGGAGGGATGTAATGTTTTGCATGCCTGGTGCCTTCAAAGGCCAGGAGGGGCTCCAGTTCCTGGGGATCTGGAGTTACAGACAGTTGTTAGCTACCCCATGTGGGTCCTAGGAATTGAACTTAGGTCCTCAGAAAGAACATCTCTGAGCCATCTCTCCAGCCCTCTCCTAAATATAATATGAGCTCTTCTTTAACACGATTTATCATCCACCTTCCATGCAGTTCACTTCTTTCCTCCTAAACTGGTAGCTGAGTCAAGGATCCTGGGACAGACTTTGTTCTGCTTTCTGGCCTACAGACATTGTACTTGTATAGCAAGTTCTCAAGACAAATTTCTAGCTTAACACACACACACACACACACACACACACACACACACACACACACACACACACACTGAAACTTCAGGTAGTTCAAGTTGAAACTGATACAACTGTTTATAAAGTTACTAATGCATGTACAATAACATTCCATTATGAGAGATTAATCCTGTTGTCAGGATTAGGATTAGGTTTACAAATTCCAAGATCTCTGTTTAGGTCTCATCCCTTATACTCACATTTATTGCCTCGAACAGCATAAGCTAGCTTCAATTCTGGATGAAATTTTCCCATCTGCTCAATCACTTTTCCTGTTTGAAGTGCCAGCTCATATGTTGGGGATAGGCATAAACACTGGCAGAGAAATCATAGATGAGTTTAGTAATGGACAACAGGCCTAAGCCCACAAGCATACTGATGCTATCACCTCTTGAAATAGTACAGGAGGGGAGGGGACCTTCTCGTCAAGCAGGCCCACCTCTCACCTGCAGAACAAATGCCTCAGTAAAGACCCCTGCCCTAGTGGAAGCCCTAGTTTCATATTGGTAGAGGCCTTGAGAAACACTGCTTAAAGTTGCTGTCTCCAAAAGTATTCTACCTTGTTAAGGCCTGAAGCACTAACCTGCTTTGAAGGAGCCAATGACTAAGGTGGGAATGTTAGTCTACCTCAGCAGATGGCACTGCTCTGTCTCAGGGCAGACATGGCCGAGTCCCCAGGCTGCTAACGCTCACCTGAGGATATCTGTCTGATGGCTCCACTCTGCTGAGCATGGCTAAGACAAAGGCGGCGGTTTTCCCGGTGCCAGACTGAGACTGGGCAATCAGGTTCTGGGGGCTGCATTGACAAAGAACAGAAATCATTTTTTTTTGTGGGGGGGGAGGGAGCTGAGGATTGAACCCAGGGCCTTGCGCTTGCTAGGCAAGTGCTCTACCACTGAACTAAATCCCCAACCCCCAGAAATAATTTAATATTGGAGCAAGGTATGGTCATCCATGCTTTTAATCCCAGCATTTAGGAGTCAGAAACAGGCAGATTACTCAGTTCATGCTTAAGTTGCTACATAGTGAAAACCTGTCTCAAAAAAGAAAAAAGTTAATATTGGTTAAACATAATCAAACACTCAGGGCTGGAGAGATGGCTCAGAGGTTAAGAACACTGGCTGCTCTTCCAGAGGTCCTGAATTCAATTCACAGCAACCACATGGTGGCTCACAACCCTCTATAATGAGATCTGGTGCTCTTTTCTGGCTTGCTGGCATACATACAGGCAAAACGCTATATACATATTAAATAAATAAATCTTTAAAAAGAAAGAAAAGAATCAAACATCTGCTGGTTGTTGGTGGTGTATGCCTTTAATCCCAGTACTTGGGAGGTAGACAGATTTGAATTTAAGGCTGGCTTGGTCTACAGAACTAGTACCAGGACAGTCAGGGCTATACAAAGAAACCCTCTCTTGAAAAACCAAAACAAACAAACAGCAACAACGAAACCTCCCCCCACATTAAAAACAAAAACAAAACAAAACAAAAAACAAACATTGAGACTCTGGAGTGTCCTAGTTTTATGCCCCAAATGTCCCAGGGAAATCAAGAATGCAGAGTAAGATCTGGGCCACAAAAGTCCCAGTCATGTTTTCTGCTGAGCTACATAAGATGCCCCCAAATTTCAGCTTTCTGAATGCTCTCTTCTCACCCTACAGATAACTTGAGACACTGACTCAGGTGGCACATTTTCCTTCCTCCTTTCAGGGTCGTAGTACGTAGCCCAGGAGGCTAGCCTCAAACTCAAACTTCTGCACACTGAGTTAGTTCATCATTAGCTGTAATGGGTATTTTAGAAGGATCCTTTACAATCTATCTCACCTCACCCAATACCATGGTGTTTTGTCATTAAAAAAAGAAGTTGAGGGCTGGAGGGATGGCTCAGAGGTTAAGAGAGCACTGACTGCTCTTCCAGAGGTCCTGAGTTCAAATACCACCACATGGTAGCTCACAACCATCTATAATGAGATCTGGCGTCCTCTTCAGTATTCTAAATAAAATCAATCTTTAAAAAAAAAAAATTGAGCTAAAAGTTATCCAAACTATAATATTATTTGTCTAGGCTTTAAAAATATCCAAGCTACTCTTCAGAGCCTTAGGTAACTATACACATCATGAAAGTACAAAGACCCCTGAGGAGATAATAACCAATCTTAGGATGGCGTTTGCTTCAGAGAGGGTAGGCAAGGGGTGGGAAGGGAAGGTTTATGGGAGGTTCCACATGCAACTGGACAAATGTTATATTCTAAAGCTAGAGAGATCTTACTGGTATCTTTCTGTATATGTTTTATTGCGATCTCAAAAATTCCAAAGTAGTATTTTAGTTATATACATGGTTGTGAACCACAATGTGGTTGCTGGGAATTGAACCTGAGTCCTCTGGAAGAGCAGCCAGTGCTCTTAACTGCTAAGTCATCTCTCCGGCCCCTCAAAATAATTTTTACCGAATTTGTTTTTGAAAAAAACAGAGCTTAAACCTAGGTCATCAAGAATGCCAAGCAAGGGCCAGGAGTGTTAAGATACACCTTTAACCCCCACACCTGGCAGGATGAGGTAGGCAGATCTCTACGAGCTTTAGGTTAGCCTGGTCTACACTGCCAGCTCCAGGTAGGCTAAGACTACATAGTGAAACCTTGCCTCAAAAAAAAAAAAAAAAAAAAAAAAAAAAAAAAAAAAAGGTATGTAGAATGTCAAACAGACACTCTACCACTGAGGTACATTCCAAACTCCAAAGTAATTTTCAAATATTATTTCTGGATTTATTCAATTTTGAGACAAATATACCAGGCTCCAAAATAATATCTAAAACATAAGAAAAAAAAATTTTTTTGTTTTCTTTTGAAATAGGTTTTCCTCTGTGTGTTTTTTTTGTTTGTTTGTTTGTTTTTTTGTTTTTGGTATGTGGAGCCGAGGATCGAACCCAGGGCCTTGCGCTTGCTAGGCAAGAGCTCTACCTCTGAGCTGAATCCCCAACCCTCTCTGCGTAGTTTTGGTGCCTGTCTTTGATCTCGCTTTGTAGACCAGGCTGGCCTCGAACTCACAGAGATCCGCCTGGCTCTGCCTCTCGAGTGCTGGGATTAAAGGTGTGCACCACCACAGCCTGGCTAATAAATCTTAAAAAAAATTATTTATTTTGTTTTTTCGAGACAGGTTTTCTCTGTGTAGTTTTGCGCCTTTCCTGGAACTCACTCTATAGACCAGGCTGGCCTCGAACTCACAGAGATCCGCCTGCCTCTGCCTCCTGAGTGCTGGGATTAAAGGTGTGCGCCATCATGCCTGGCGTAAAAAATTTATTTATATAAAAAAAGAAATGTGAGCCAGGTGGCTCATCACTTTAATCCTAGTATTTGGGAGGCTGAGGCTGGTAGATCTCCTGAGTTCAAGGTAAGCCTGGTCTACAGAGTGAGTTCAGGGATACACGGAGAAACCCTGTATTGAAAAAAAAAAAAGAAGAAAATACCCCACCCCACCCCCCAAAAAAGAAGAAATGTGTTCAAATCCATGTGATTCTCCCTGCACTCCTAAAGCTCTTTCTGAGAAAGCAGGTTGTCCCAGACAGCCTGTTTTGTGCCCAGAAACAATAAAAGCCACTCACAAAACAGTTAAACCAACTATGAAGGTACAGCTGTGTCTGTACTCACGGTTCAGCAAGCATCATGGGCAATGCATTCTCCTGGATCTTGGATGGTCGATTGAAGCCCATGGCATAGACCCCTTGGAGAAGCTGAGGTTTCCTAGGAGGAAAGGTAGATAGAGATGAGATGGGTTTCCAGCTGTTAAAATGTTTGTAGAGGCTTATCATCTTACTCCAGATCTAATAAGACATGATGTGTCCTATCCCAACCAAACTTATTATTCTAAAAATCTACATTTATCTATTCTCTCTATATACGTGTATGTGTGTGCCAAGGCTATCCTTAATCATTCTGATCACCTGCCCCTCCCCCCATTTTTGAGACAGGGTTTCTCTATGTAGCCTTAGCTGTCCTAAAACTCACTTTGTAGACTAGGCTGGCCTCATACTCAGATCTGCCTGCCTCTGCCTCCCGAGTGCTGGGATAAAAGGCGTGTGCCACCACTGCCCAGTTCTTGCTTTATTTTTTAAGAGCTGTTTTTATTTCTTGGAAACAAGGTCTATGTAACCCTGGAAGTCCTGGAGCTCACTATGGCCCATCCTGACTGATCTCTTCAGTGTATTACCAGTTATGCAGTACCAGGGCTTTGTGCATGTTAGGCAAGTGAAGTGGCTGACCCATCTTACAACATGCCTGAATCTAACAGGGCCAGTCTGCTAAGACCTCTGCCCCATATTACCCCACCATCCTATGTTGACACATGTCTGGCTTCAATCAGACAGAACTATGTCCGGTCTGGTAGCCATCAGGGTCCTACCTGGTCACAAGCTATTTTTCAGTCAAACAGACCTCTGACACTACAACCACAGCTGCTGACCAGATGTCATGAGCCAATCAGAATGATCCCTGTACCAGTAAGGGCCTACACCCAATCACACTTACCCACAGCTGGAATTTCCCTAACCCTGCTTAAAAGGAGTCTGTGAGCTTGTCTCAGGGTTGCCATTTGCCACTTTGTCAGATGGGCTGCCCCCAGTATGCTGGAATTTTTATTAAATGCTCTTACCGACTGCATGCGTGACATCTGTTATGGTCTTCTGTATTGCTGTTAGGGTGGTCTCTCAAACCCCAACAGCAAGCACTCTATAGTGAACTACACTGCCATCCTGAAATTTCAGTTATTTCTTGGTTTAGATACTAAAATTGAGCCCCAGTTGTGTGTGTCCAGCCGGGCAAAAACACAGGGCAACCAAAAAGGAATAGTGATTAATCTAGTTTTCTATTTGTTGACAGGGTAACCAGGTAAGTGTGGTTGTTTAGACTGACGTAGTGATTATGTCTAGTCAGAAATCAAGACTAGGAGAGGTGCCTGCCGTGTATGTGGTAGACTAAGGCAAGAGGACTGCTGAGAAGTCAAGGCCAGCCTAGGCTACTGTGCAGTAGTCTCAAAAACAAGACTAGAAGAGCACCAACTTCTTAACTTTTTATTTGTTTCTGTGCCTCCACGCCTAGACTGCTGAGATTACAGGCCTGCACCACTACTTCTGATTTATGCCGGGGATTGTACCCAGGGCTCCATGCATGCACTCTGCCAACTGAGCTGCAATCCCAGTCCTGGCAACCACTTCTTAAGCAACTACAGAATAAGTATCAACTAACATTATGTTTATACTGAATTTACAATAAGTTCTCTACTACCTCTACATTCCAAAACATTTACCCAAACCACACAACACTCACTTTACATTTTTATTCATTTGTTATTACTGTGTGTGCAAGTGTGGGTCTCACAGCCCTGGCCCATGCACATGTGGAGGTTACACACAGGACAACTCAGGAGTTGGTTCTCTCCTTCCGCCACGACTCTGGAGACTGCACTAAGGCTATCAGCTTGCACAGCAATGGCTTTTACCCATCAAGCCATCTTGACAGCCCAGAAGGATTTTTGCTTGTGGTTTTTTGTTTTTGGTTTTTTTTTCCCCTCAAGACAGGGTTTATCTGTGTAACAGCCCTGGCTGTCCTGGAACTCACTGAAGACTAGGCTGGCCTCGAACTCACAGAGATCCACCTGCCTCTGCCTTCCAAGTGCTGGGATTACAGGTGTGCGCCACCACCACCCGGCTATTGCTTGGTTTTTTTTTTTTTTTTAAAGGAAAGAGTTCACATAACCCAGGCTGGCTTTGAACTCATTATGTTGCTGAGGGTAGCCTTGAATTCCTGATCATTTTATCTCCACCTCTGTCTTGAGGGCTGGGATCATAGCACACCCCACTATGCTCAGCTTTTCACAGAGAAGCTAACAGCTAGGCATGGTGTCTCACACCTGTAATCTCAACACTCAGAAAGCTGAGGTAAAAGGATTGTCTCGAGTTGCATACTATCCTGGGCTACACAGTGAGTTCCAGGTCTGCCGAAGCTACTGAGTGAGACTTTATCTTTAAAAAGGGGGGGTGGGGGAGGACTAGCAAGATGTCTCAGTGAGTAAAGGTGCCTGCTATCAAGCCTGGTGATCTGAGTTTGACCTGTCAAATGTGATTCACATGGTACAAAGAGGAAGCTGACTCCCACAGGTTATCCTCTAACCTCTGTATTTGCACACTCACAAATAAGTGCAATAAAAATGTAAAAGACAAAGGGCTGGAGAGATGGCTCAGCAGATAGGAGCACTAGCTGTTCTTCCAAAAGAACTTGGTTAGATCCTCAGCTCCTAACTCCAATTCTATGGGATCTGATGGCCCTCTTCTGGCCTCTAAGGGCACCAGGCATACAAAAATATGTAGACAAAACACCCATAAACATTAAAAAAAAAAAAAAAAAAAAAAAAGCAGACAGTGGTGGCACTCCCATTTAATGTCAACATTCAGGAGGCAGAGGCCAACCTGGTCTACAGAGTGAGATCCAGGACAGCCAGAACTGTCTTAAAAAAACAAAACAAAATAAAAAGTCAAACCAAATTAAGAAGTTCTCAGTCCTCTCTACCTCTAAAAGACAAACTCTTCTGCGTATGTAGGTTCTCAGACATGGAAAACAACAAAACCCTTTAGTATTCTCTATTTGGTAGTAAAGGCAACCTCTTAACTTGCTTGTCCAAAAAAAGTTACTACTTAATTGGGATTCACCAACAGGTTCCACTGGCTCATAAGCTTTTTTTGTTATTTTTTTTGCCTTTCAAATCTTTAAGTATAAAATAATCCAAGCTGGGCATGGTGACACATGTCTGTGACCCTAGTGTCTGGAAGGTGGGGGGAGGGTGCTGGATTCTCAGCTTGCTAGCCAGCCAGTCTAGCCTACAAGTAAGCTATGTTTGAAATGTTTTACAATGCTATGGATTTTAGTTTATTGATACAAATTTAAAGTTAATTTTGTTATACTGTATATATATTTCTACTCTTGTTTAAGGTACTGTTTATGCAACTCATTTAAAATTGTAATGTATAATTAAGAAATAGCTTAATAATTAGTCATCTATGATAATCACACTTATAGTCATGTTAGTTTTCTAGGTATACATAGATATAGTTCAATTAGGTAGGTAATCTTCAAACACTTCAAATACCTACAGAATATGGCATTCAAAATGTTTTTATTAGAAACTTAGACTTTCTAGACAGTGAGACATGTCTGCTCCTGGCAGCACTTTTACTTCAAAGAGAAAGATGGACATTGAAGACATTCCATATGGAGTTTATCTTCTTCTTGGCAAAAATTGCCATTTGGGCAAGTAACTGCTCTTGTGTGGACTGCTGATAATGTTATATAAACTGGACATGCAGGACCCATGGAAAGGTGACTACTGAACTTTGCAAGGCAAAATGTTTCTTCAAGTTCCTGCTTTGCAGAGGAGACTGCCAGATATTCTATAGGACACCCTGAGAAGCAACTAAAACACTCTAGGCCTATAGGCTGAGGAAGGATGCCCCAATGTTGCAGAGGAACTTTGGGTTACTGTCCAGGCAGCTAGCTGTCTGTGATTCTAGATTTCTGTAAGTTGCTTACAATGCATTTCCTGTTTACTTAGGTAATATTATATCCTTCTGGGGTCCTTGATGTAGTTGAAGACTAGACAGTTATAACTGTAATTTTTCTTAGTTATAATAAAAGATAAATTAGATACAAAACTTTAGACTCACAAATATAGGATAGATAAAATATTTTCTTTAATTTTGCCAAATACAAATAGACTAGATATTGTAACTGTAATTCTTGCTTGATAACTGTTTGTTATATATAATTTTAGTATAGTAAAGCTAAAACCTTCCTTTTTGATTAGGTAGAAAAGGGGAAGTGCTGATGGATGTCTTTCTGTAACTATGAATGTGTTGTTCCCATTGGTTAATAAATGGACTGCTTTGGCCTATGGCAGAGCAGCTTACAGGCAGGTGGGAAATCCAGGACAGGGGCAGGGAAAGGAGAGGCACAGACAGAGAAGAGAAGACAGCCACCACCAGGAGAAGCACATGAGAACGCACTGGTGAGCCACGATCACGTGGCAACTTAGAGATTAACAGAAATGGGTTAAGTTAATGGAGCTAGCTAGCAAGAAGCCTGAGCCATTAGGCTATATAGTTTGTAAGTAATATAAGCCTCTGTGTGTTTACTTGTCCAAGAGGCTGTGGGATGGGCCGGACACAGGAAAACTTCTGATCACACAGATCTCTGAGTTTGACGCCAGTCTGGTCTACAGAATAAGTTCTAGAACAGACAGGGTTACACAGAGAAACCTGTTTCAAAAAGCCAAAAAAAAAAAAAAAAAAAAAAAAAAGAAAAAGAAAAAGAAAAAAAAGAAAAAGCAGGAACAGATGATAGATTGGTGAATAAATGAATAAAACCTTTGAGAAAGGAATACTTCCAAGTCTAATTCCCTGGTGGAGTGCTTACCTGGCATGCATGAAACAGTTCCAGAATTGAATAAACCAGGCCTGGTGGCACATGCCTATAAGCCCACCATATGGCGGGTAGAAGTTTAAGGTCATCCTCAGTCAAAGGGAGTTTGAAGCCAGCATGTGCTATATGAAACCCTTATCTCCAGAAAAGTTGTCTTATAATAATAAAAAGTGATCGTGATAAGATAGTCAGTTGGCAATGTGCCTGCCACACAAGCATGAGGGTTTAGATGTCTAGCACCACGAAAAGCCCAGGGGGAGGGTTACATGAATGTAATCTCAGTGCTAGTGGGGGGTGGAGACAGGAGGATCCCTAGGATGCCTAGCTGAATGAATATCCTCCAGGTTCAGAGAGAAATTTGTTTCTCTCTCACACACAGTATTTGCCAAGAGCTCCATCCATTTGGCATTTTCAAGCAGTCAGTGCAGTAGTGTTGACTAGACAGTGCTGTATAGCTCAGTCTCAGTCTCCTGTCAAATAATTAAAAACAGAAAACTCCTCTGAGAGCTATTAAGTACACTTTATCATTACGTGGTTCCTTCCCTCAAAGCCTGGCCTATCATAGATTTTGCTGAATTCTAGGTACCAGGAATCCAGGCTCTTCAGAGACTTTCTAAAAATCAGACTAATGTCTGTGAACCCTGTAGTCTTCCAAAGGGCTTACCTAATAAGACATGTTCCTGACATCCAGAAATCACCTGTCAGCCAATATTTTATTCAAAGTTCTAAGAATATAAAAGAAAAAAAAAAAGACTTTCAGCTATGATGAATAAATCTGTAGCATTTCAGTCTCTCCTAAGAAAATCATGTGCTTTGGTACACACCTATAGTCCTAGTTACCCATGAGGCTCATGTGTCTAAGGCTTGCAAGGGCAACATAGTGAGATCTCGCATGCACGCTGTAACCCAGGCAGATCCTGAACTTCTGAATCTCTTACTTCAAAGCAGCTAGATCATGGGCCTGCACATCACTTCCAGGCTACTTTGAGATTTAGTATCCAAAGAAAAGAAGTATACTGGAAGAAAAAGGGTAGCCAAAAAGAGTGTAGAAGACCATCGCTCTAAACTTATTCAAGACCGTTTCATCTGTCCCAGGCTGGCCTCAAACTTGCTGTATGGTTTAGAATGACCCCCTTGCTTATACAATCTCCCAAACGCCGAGATTACAGGTGTGTCACTTAATGCCTGCTTTGTGCAGTACGAGGGATCAAACATAGGACTTCATATTTGCTAAGCAAGCACTCATTTGATTACAACCTTCAACCCTCCCACACTAGTTTTTGCATCATGTAGATTATTTGTTTCTTTGTGGGTTGTTTTTTTTTTTTTTCTTTTTTTCTTTTTTTTCAAGACAGGGTTTTTCTGTGTAGCCCTGGCCATCCTGGAATTCACTCTGTAGACCAGGCTAGCCTTGAACACAGAGATCAACCTGCCTCCGCACCCCAAGTGCTGGGATTAAAGGCACGAGCCACAATCATCCAGCAAATCATGTAGATCATTACCTACTCAAAGATGTAAATTTAATTTAAAAACTTTTGTTTTTTTAAAGCCAAATTTGAAGTCCAGAGACTGTGGCCCTGGCTGTCCTGGAACTTACTCTGAAGACCAGGCCCCCTCTGCCTCCCAAAGGCATGTGCCACCACTGCCAGCTCTTAGTTGTTGCTGTCGTTTTTTTGAGACAGGCTCTCTACATAGTTCTGGCTAGACTGAACTCACAGAGATCCTCCTGCCTCTGCCTACTGAGTGCTGGGATAAAGGTGTGTACCCAGTTCAGAAATGCTTTTTCACTGGGACCGGGTACCAGCTGTTTGAAGCAATGAGTACTCACAGGCGAAGCTCCTCGAAAGACTTCACCGAGTAGAGAGGGGAGGTTGGGTCCCTCTGCAGGACTTCTACTTGGTTGGTGTTATCCACGAGATTGCTTCTGATCAGCTTGTTGAGTAAAGACTGAGCAGCTCTGTCCTCTGTCAGGAAGAAAGCAGATTTTCTACATCCATGAGGCAAGGCCTGCTCTTAAGACAATACTGTTCCCATCTCTGCATCAGACCTTGACAAGCACTCCCTTCCCATTTTTAATTTACTGGAGATGCTGTCTCACATGAACTCACAGCATCCTTCTGTCGCTGAGTTCTGAGAGTCCTGTCCTTGCAATGAATACGCATTTTTTTTTTTTAAACCTCATTTGCCTTAGTCTCCCAAATAGCTGAGACCGCAAGCACATGATGCTTCCTAATCACCCTATCCTCTATAGTAACACCCCTTTGTTTTTGTTTGTTTCTCCAGAGCTGGGGATAAAACGCAGGGTCCAGCACACACAAGTATTCTGCCCTTGAGGTACATGTCCAGCCTGAGACACACCCTTCGTGCATTTCTGGTGTGTGTGTAATGTGTGTGTTCGTATAAGTACAAAGGAGTGCATGAGTGTGCAGGTCAGAATTGAGATCATGTATCTTCCTCAACTGCTTCTTCACCTTACTTTTTGAGATGGGGTCTCTCAATGAGCCTGGAACTTAATCAATGTTTTAGGCTGGCTGGCCAGAAAGCTCAGCACCCCTGCTGTCATGCCATCCTCCACCACAGCGCTAGGCACACAGATGCATGCTATTGCTCCAGGTTTTCATGTGGTACAAACTGGGGGTAACTCAGGTCACGATTTCATGGCAGGGAGTACTTTATTGAACGAGCCACCTTCCCAGATCTGACATACCACACCACCGTTGAAGACATTTTCTTTGGCTTCAAGGATAACACATTCTTGTAGTGGAATATCAGTTTAAGATGTGTTACATTTGTTTATGCCGTGGAACATTTGTTTAATGATACAAAGATGTGTTGCATTCTTTTATGCTGCATTTATTTTAACTCTGTGGAGCTGTGTTACTTTGCTTGTCTAAAACACCTGGTTGGTCTGATAAAGAGCTGAACAGCCAATAGCTAGGCAGAAGAGGGACAGGTGGGGCTGCCAGGCAGAGAGAATATTTAGAAAGAGAAAAAGAGAAGGGGGAGGAGCAGGAAAAGGAGAAGATGCCAGGGGCCAGCCACACAGCCACACACAGAATAAGAAGGAAAAAAAATAAATACAGAAATAGAGAAAGGTAAAAGCCCAGAAGCAAAAGGTAGATGGGATAATTTAAGAAAAGCTGGCTAGAAATAAGCCAAGCTATGGCCTGGCATTCATAAGAAATAATAAGTCTCCGTGTGATTAATTGGGAGCTAGGCCCGCGAAGAGCAGAGAGTAAAATAATTCAATTACACATGCTTTTGATTTCTCCCTCACTTCCCTGTTCTTATAACTCAAGAGTGTCTCTAGCTGCAGGTGGGTAAGCTCTGGCCTCACCAAGTATCTCGCAAGAGGACTTTAAAGAACGGTTACCTTTCTCTTCCTCCTCAGTCTTCTCTGCAGTGGTGCTGGTTTTGATAACACCTACACAAGAAAACAGCTGTCATCAGAAAGGCAAACACTAAACCCACCAACAGGCTGGAACAACGTAAACACTAACACTAAAGTAAACCAATGTAAAGAACTGGCATCTTTTTATGTTTAATGGATTTAATGTTTACAAAGCATGTGAGAACATTAAAAAAAAACTTAAATCTTAACTTAGAATCACAAAAATATTTGGTTTCTGACTTAGTTATCCTAAAAACAGCAAAGCACTACATAGCAAATTCTATTCCCTATTTTTTACCTATAAAACCAGAAAAACTCAAAGTCTGATTAAACACTTTGTGATGAGACTGTAGGGTAACAGACACTTTTAGGCTCTGTCAATAGAAATATAACATTGTAGAATACTTTCAGGGAGCCTTGTATGATGGTGAATGTCTATAATCCCAGGATTGGGGAAGCAGAAGCAAGCTCTCCCATGAATTTGAGGCTTGCCTGGTCTATATATAAATTCTACATCAGTTAAGGCTATATATCAAGACCCTGTACCAAAACACTAAAAACTAAAACTATCGTACAGAGGGTCCTTTATATTTTGTTTTTGAGACAGGGTCTCATACAGCCCAAGCTGGCCTGGAGTTTGCTATATAGCAGGAAATGATTCTGAACTTCTGATCCTCCTGCTTCTACTTCCAAGTAATTAGATTATAAAGATGCAAGAGCATGCCTGATTTATATAGTATCAAGGATTGGATCCAGGTTCCTGCATGCTATCTAGCAGCCTACCAACTAAGCTATATCCTCACCCCTACTTTGGAAATATTTGTAAGCCAGGCAACGGTGGCGCACCATTTTAATCCCAGCATTTGAGAGGCAGAGGCAGGTGGATCTCTGTGAGTGCAAGGCCAGCCTGGTCTACAAAGTGAGTTGCAGGACAGTCAGGACTGTTATACAGAGAAATCCAAGAAGAAAGAAAAATTGTAAAAACTGTGAATGATCAGGTAAAAGTATTTGCTGCCAAACCTGCTGACCTGAGTTCAATCTCCAAGTCACACCTGGCAGACACAACCAACTTCTTTAAGTTGTCCTCTGATCTCCAAATATGCACCATGACACATGTCACTCACACAGACAGCATAATAAAATTTCTTAAAGACTTAATTTCCAGAGCTGGAGAGATGGCTCAGAGTTTAAGAGCACTGACTGCTCTTCCCGAGGTCCTGAGTTCAATTCCCAGCAACCACATGGTGGCTCACAACCACCTGTAATGAGATCTGGCACCCTCTTCTAGCCTGCAGTCATACATGCTGCATACATAATAAATAAATACATCTTAAAAAAAAAAAAAAAAACCAAAAACTTAATTTCCTTGTAATTCTATGATGTCTATGCACACGAGTGCAGGCGTCCTTAGAGGCCAGAGAAGGGAGCAGTTATAGGGTGCTGTGAGCCACCTGATGAGGGTGCTGAGACTCTGGGTTCTGCAAGAGCAGTGAGAACTCTCAACCACTGAGCCATCTCTCCAGCACACCACAATTTTTTTTTTTTCAAATGCTTATACTCTTGACCTAGCAAATTTATTCAGGGTAAATTATTGTAGAAACACATTGCACAATATAAAGTACTTAGGCTCACAATTATTCTAAGACATGTTGTTTATAATAGTATCAAATTGAGACAAACCCTAGATGACTGATTAATGATGTATCAACATAGTGCAATGCTGTGCAGTGCTGTGCAGGTCAATATGGAAAGCATGCAAGGGAATATTGTTGCATGAAACACAAAACCAAGTATACTTTGCATATCTTGAAACCTCTCAGAGGTAGGGCATGACGGGGAGAGAAACCGGAGAACAGAGAAAATGAAAATATCAATCCCTATTTCTATTTTGCCTTTTATAAAGAAACTCTGGAATAATATTAAAAATTCAATACCAGGAATAGTAACACAATCTGTAATTCTGGCACTTGAGAGGCTGAGGCAGGAGGAATGGGAAGAATTCAAGTCCAGGCTCAGCTACACAGCAAGACCCTGACACCAAAAATAAACAACCAAGCAAAAATGAAACTAAAGTGAAATGTCACTAACAGTAGTTACTTCTGTGTTACAGATTTAACTGAGCACTCCTAACATTCATTTATCCTGCTTAATCCCCAGGACCCCAGGAAGGAGCCTTATCTGAAAAGGGATTAAGTGTGCCCAACTCCAATATTACTGGACCCATCATCTAAAAAGAGGAAACCTAGGACTGAGGGGTGACAGAGCACCTGCCTCACATGTTGAAGACTCTGAGTTTGATCACCAGCATTTCCAATCAACTAGTCAATTAATCAATAAGGAAAGGAATGCTATTTAGAAGAACACCATGAGGGATCTGGGTAAAATCATTAAAACCCAAAAACTGCCAGCAAAGGCCTGGAAGAAGGTCTTTCTAGAAGCCCTCAAAAATGACAAACTGGGGTTGGGGATTTAGCTCAGTGGTAGAGAGCTTGCACAAGGCCCAGGGTTCGATCCTCAGCTCTGGCAAAAAAAAAAAAAAAAAAAAAAAGACAAACTTTGCTGACTCTTTGATCTTAGAAGTCTAATCTTCTGAGCTTTGGACAATAAGCTACTGTGGGTTGGTTTCTGTTTGTTCTAGTTTTTGAGACAGGGTCTCACTTTGTAACTCTGGCTGGCCTCTAACTCAGAAATCCACCTGTGTCTGCCTCTTCTAGGAGAAAAAATTTCCCCACCGTACCTGGTAGCTATCATGGTTTAAACCATCCACCTTTGAGGTGCGTTGTTAGAGGAGCCCCAGCAGATGAATACAGGTGGGCAGGGGAACAACAAACACTGAGCACTGTGGAATGGAGGCTTTGTACCTTTACATACTTTCTGAGTTGATTTTTTTCATTTGTTTCTGAGACAGTATTATTGATTGCTATGTAGTCCTGGAGCAGGGCAGGAGTAGTCTAAAAAACTTCAATAATCATCCTGACCACTGGTATCACAGATAGGAGCTACCCCACCTGGCTTGAACCTAGTCATGTTTCAAAAGATTTAAACATGAAGTATAAATAGGAGAACAATCTGACAGTGACTTCGTGTGTGTGTGTGTGGGTGGGGGGTGGGGTTTTGTTTTGTTTTGTTTTGTTTTGTTTTTTTGAGACAGGGTTTCTCTGTTAGTCCTGGCTGTCCTGGAACTCACTCTATAGACCAGGCTGGCCTCAGACTCAGAGATCCACCTGCCTCTGCTTCCCAAGTGCTGGGATTAAAGGCATGTGCCGCAACACTAACCACCCGGCTGTGACTTTTTTGTTGTTGTTTTTTGTTTTTTTGAGACAGGGTTTCTCTGTGTAGCTTTGGTGCCTGTCCTGGAACTCACTCTGTAGACCAGGCTGGCCTCAAACTCACAGAGATCCACCTGCCTCTGCCTCCTGAGTGCTGGGATTAAAGGCATGTGCCGCCGCTACCACCACCACCACCACCACCACATGGCCCCGACTATGACTTTTATTTATAAGGCATCAGAAGCTAGAAAAATCTGTAAAACATTCCCTCTTTAGAAATGTACCCTAATTCCTACTTTGGGTTTCATTCCAGGGCTGATATCTGTTGAGTGGCTCCAGGACAGTTCCACTGCTCACTGCAGCTGTGAGCTGTGGCACACACACAGGTGTAACTCTGGTACCTAGTCTGTAGTTACCAGTGACTCACCATTGGTGTCTGCTTTGACCTTTTCTTCTTTGATCTGCAAACTGCTCATCTGAGTAAGAATAAAAGGAAATGGTAAGCAAAAGACCCAACCAAGGAAGGCAGTGGGGCTGCCTAGGGAGCTAGTCTGTTCTGCTCAATACAGAAGGGCTAAAAGCCTAGGCAAAGACATCTCATGTTTCCTCAGCAGCATAAAAAGAAGAGGTGGGCATGTGTTGAATGTACTGGTATCTATAAGGAGAAGGGGGAGGAGCTTCAAACATTTGCTTTTCTTCTAACTTGCACTCTTTCTAGAACGTCTCCAAGTTTTCGTTTGCTGGGTTTAGGTGATGCCAGGGTAAACCCAGGACACAGAACTTGTGTCCTTAAAGGCAGATGTGCTACCACTAAGCCATGCCCCAACCTCTCTAACCCCATTAACAGCAAATAAATTACAGTCCTCTAGCCTATCCTATCACCTGAATGATGAGTAACTTGTTTAAAATGTATTAAAATAAACTGGGTGCTGGGAAACAGGCACTTGGGGGTTGGAGGCAGGAAGAACCGAAGTTGAAGATCATGAGTTAGAAGCCAGCTTGTGCCACGTGAGACTTGCCTTAAAAAAACAAAAACAAAATCAATGCCCCCCCATCAAAAAAAAATTATTACAATCCTCTAGAAGAGCAGCCAGTGCTCTTAACCACTGAGCCATCCCTCCAGCCCTTCACAAACATTTCTTATGTTCTAAAAACTGCTAAGAGTGTGACTTGAAGATGGTAAGATGGTTAATCTTGACTGTCAACTTGATGGTCCTAAGAATCCACAGAAGACAAACCTGAGAAGTTCACCTGCAGTAGAAGGCCTACACAGAATGTGGGCAGCACTATCCCTGCACGAGGGTCCAGGACTGAATGGACAGGTGACGGAGCAGCAATAGCCACATTCATCTCTCCTTCCTTCCCTGAGGATCGTGGCTCCCAGCACCATGCCTTCCCCATAATGGACCATGTGTCCTTCTTACACTGGGAGGTGCTGTTCCTGCCATGCTCCAGGGCCTAGGTCTGCCCCCAGACCCTAAATCAATGTCATGAGTTGTTGGTTTTTTGAGACACAGTCTCTCTACATAGCCTAGGCTGTCCTGGGTCACACTATGTAGACCAGCCTGTCCTTGAACTCACAGATCCACCTGCTTCAGCCTCCCAAGTGCTGAGATTAAAAGTGTGAGCCACTACACCTACAATGAACTGTTATCCTTCCTGGACCCTCTATATTCCTCTCACTTGCTAAACTTTGCTAAGTGATAATGTTATTCCCAGTTGCCTTTGAAATAATGTTATTCCTGTCGGCCTTTGAGAAAAGGAGATCTACTCTCACATGTGCCCGACTTACTTTTCTATGGCTGTGTTAAGACAGCATGGCCAGGACAGCGTACAGAAGAGCTTATGTGGCTTGTGGTTCTAGAGAGTTATTCTAGGGTAAGAGTCCACGATGGCAGAGCAGAGGCATGGTGACTGGAGCTACAAGCTGAAGGCTTACAACTTGAACTGCACCTAAAATGGGCCTTTTTTCCCCCAAGACCTGCCTCCGGTGACATACTTCCTGCAACACAGCCACACCTCCTAAGTCTCCCCAAACAGTGGCACCAACTGGGGACCAAGAGTTAAACTGTCCAAGTCTATAGGGGACATCTCATTCAAACCACCACAACAGTTAAGAATTTTCATCTAATCTCTTTAGGAACCAGGTTTTCTAAAGAGAAAAACAGGTGACCACACTTCCTCCTTTAATGGGGAAAGTCCATGGGAAGCCTAACACACATGGGAGAGGCATCTCACAGCACTGTGCATAGTGCTCAACATAAACATACAGCTGGGATGCTCTGACAATTTGATTATGACCATCTTGACTTCAACCACATTAATAGAGTGGCCTCCAGAGGCCTGATGAAAAAGAAAACCAAGTAAGTCCATTAAAACCATGATTGTTATGAAGAATAAATGTGGTAACACACAGCTTTCTCAGAAGGGCTAGACAAAGGATGTCAAAAGCAAGGATTTGTCAGCATGTACTCAGCTGCACTCAAGGGAAGAACTGCTGGTGGACAAGTACACCTGTCTTGAGAGTGAACAGTAACCACCAATGGGAAGGCCAGCCAATCAACTGCCCACCGTCCTTTGTTCTGGATTCACCTTGGCACACAACCTCTGATGATGAATCTTGCCTCTCTGGACAGGAAATGCACACAGGTCTACATGGTAGACAGTGTATGTATGTTGAGGTGGTGGCAGGGGAGCATATCTCTAGATTTACGTCAGCCTTCTGAGAAGCAGAGTGGTCAGGTCAAATTCAGGGATGTTCAGATGGTGTTGCTGACATTCCTATCACAACAGATTAGGGACACACTTTGTTTTTACCCTGCAGTCTGGGGTGTCCAGCCTAGGGCCTTGTTCCGGCTAGGCAAGTATGACTTACAAAACTAAGTCCCCAGCTTTGGCTAGTACATTTTAAAAGCATACAAAGGTGGGTATGGTGGTACCCTCCTGTAATTCCAATTAAGACAGGAGGATTACTGGAGTCAATGGATTTGGGCCAGACTGGACATCAGAGTGAGATCCCCTTCTCAAACACACATAATTAAATTGAGAACAGTTCCCAGTCACTATCTTTTAGGGATAATTTCATATTAAACATTAGATTTGAAATTTCAGACTGGAGCTCCTAAGATAGCTCAGTGGGTTGGGGCTGGAGAGATGGCTCAGAGGTTAAGAGCACTGACTGCTCTTCCAGAGGTCCTGAGTTTAATTCCCAGCTCCCACATGGTGGCTCACAACCATCTATAATGAGATATGGCACCTTCTTCTGTGTACATAATAAATAAATAAATCTTAAAAAAAAAAAAAAAAAGATAGCTCAGTGGGTAATGTCATCAAGCCTGATGAACTGAATCCATCCCTGGGACCCACACTGCAGGAAGAGAAACTATCTTCACAAGCTGTCTTTTGACCTCCACACACACCGTGACACATGCACACACAAATACAATTAATGGTTAAAAAAAAAAAATCACAGGAGCTATAGTGATGGCTCAGTGGTTAAGAGAGCTTGCTGCTCTTGCAGAGGGTCCAGGGTTTGGGTTCCCAGCCCCCACTGAGAGGCTCGCGTTAGTTTCTATCTCCAGTTCCCCGGGACCCACCACCATCTTCTAACGTATGTAAGCACAAAAGTGACGCACAGATACACGCAAAACACGCATAAGTAGATATTACAAGAAAGTATTTGAGGCCACCCAGAACTAAACAGTGATCTGCAGGCCATCTGGTCTGTGTCAATAACAAAGGCAGCAAGCCTGTAACTCCAACACTTAGGAGGCAGAAAGATACCAGGAGTTCTTAAAGCTAGCCTCAGCTACACAGCAAGTCAGAGGCCAACCCGGACTAAATGAAACCCCGTCTCCTCGAACACACCATCACCACAAAAAAAAAAAAAAAAAAAAAAAAAAGCCTAAGAAATAAAACTAAAGGTCACTAAAATATTAACAAAACAGTTTGTATTTGTAGCCATGAGAAGCATTAAAGAAAAACAAACAAGCAAACAAAAAACCGTTATTCTGGAAAGCTACAAACTGCCAACCACATTAAGCATGAACGTAGCAACTGTTAGGTGAAAAGCAACACACACGCACTCAAAAACTATCCCTTAACAAGGAAAAAGAGAATTCTGTGTTGCCATGTCACGGGACATCGCACACATAGTGAGGACAGAGTCGCCACGGGGAAAACTTCAGTCCAAACTCGGATAAGAAGCTCGTTGCGGGTTTTCTTTGCTCTAGGTGCACATCGGCACGAAGTGATTGCCCGCCGCAAACAGCAGCGGCGCGCCGGGCCACCCCGACTCAGAGGTCCCCGAGCGTGCTGGCACAGCGTCCGCCCCAGCCCCCTGGCCCCGCCAGGCCACTGACCGACTTGACAGCGGCTTCCTGCTCGTCCACCGCCAGCGCCCAGGAGTCGGTGGCCATAGTCCCCGAGGCGAGCACGACCTGCAGAGGGGCCCTGCACCCCGCCAACACCAGCGCTGAGTCCCAGAACGCGCCAAGCGCCACTCAGGCGGAGCGGAAGAAGATGTGCGCGGAGTTGACGTCAGTTCCTGTCCCGCGCGGTCGTCTCCCACCCGCGCTCCGCCCACGGGTTGGTAAGCATGCTACTGCTTCGTTAGGTGTGTTCTGATTGTGAGTCAACACCCAAGAGAGTACTTGCTGCATCTTTTCATTTCATACTAAAATAGTCCCTCCCTCTCTTTTGGTTTGTAAACTGGAACTCAGCTTCCTCCTTCACTTCTCAAATGCCAGGCTTACACGGGATCCGACGCCTTTTACTGGCCTTTGCGGTCACAGACACACACTTACATACACATAATTAAAAATAAAATGAGCTGGGCGGTGGTGGCACAGGCCTTTAATCCCAGAACTTGAGAGGCAGAGGCAGGCAGAACTCCATGAGTTCGAGGCCTGCCTGGTCTACAGAGAGAGCTCCAAAACAGCCAGGACTACACACAGAAACCCGGTCACGAAAAACCTGTTTACATCCTACATGTGTGGGTATATATTGAATTTTTGTTTTCGGAGACAAGGAATTCCTGTAGCCCAAACTGGCATTGAACTCCCTTTATTCCTGCCTCTGCTTCCCAAATGCTGGGATAAGAGAACTAGTTCACACTGTTGTGCTGTTGGGATACATTTTAAAATCATGACAGTTGTGTAAAGCTGTTTGAATGACTTGAAGAAACACTTTTTTAAAAAAACAGGGGTTGTGGTGGGAATTTAGCTCTTAGCTCAGTGATAAAGCGTTTGCTAGCAAGCGCAAGACCCTGGGTTCGGTCCTCAGCTCTGGAAAAAAAAAAAGATGCCCTGAAAATACTGTAAAATAAGAAATGGTAGTGAACACACCTGCAACTCCAGTACTTGGGAAGTATGAGGAAGAAGATGGAGAGTTCAAGGCCAGCCTCTGCTATATGAGACAGACCTAGTCTCAAAACAGATTTGTCCTCTGTTTTGCAGTTTCGTTTGACCAAGCACAGCTGCTCTAGTACCAAGATCATGGTTCTTCAGTATATCCAGTGGGACACATTTTTAGAGCAGACATGGTGTGTGAGCACACCTAGGAGTTCAAGTTTTGGCTTCACTTGAGTCTGCAAGACATTTAGTAGGTTTTGTTTTAGTTTTTTGGTTTCTTGTTTTGTTTTGTTTGAGATAGGGTTTCTCTGTGTAGCCCTGGCTGTCCTGGAATCTGGAACTCATTCTAGCCCAGGCTGGCCTCAAACTCAGAGATTCCCCTGCCTCTGCCTCCCAAGTGCTGGAATGAAAGGCATGGGCCACCACTGACCAGCTGGTTTAGTTTTTTTGTTTGTTTGTTTTTTAAGATTTATTTATTTATTATATATACAGTATTCTGTCTGCATGTGTCCCTGCAGGCAAGAAGAGGGCACCAGATCTCATTATAGATGGTTGTGAGCCACCATGTGGTTGCTGGGAATTGAACTCAGGACCTCTAGAAGAGCAGTCAGTGCTCTTAACCACTGAGCCATCTCTCCAGCCCCCTGGTTTAGTTTTTTTTAAAACAGGGTTTCTTTGTGTAAGTAGCCCTGGCTGTCCTGGAACTTGCCCTGTAGATCAGGTTGGCCTCAAACTCAGAGAGCTACCTGTCTCTTCCTCCTGAGTGCTGGGACTAAAGGTGAGCGCCACTACCACCCAGCTTTTTTTTTTTTTTTTTTTTTTTTTTTTAAAGATAGTGTCCCACTTTGCAACCTTGACTGTCCTAGAACTCTCAGTGTAGACCAGGGTGGCCTTGGACTCTGCTTTTGCCTCCCAAGTGCTGGGATTACAGGCATGCACCACCTCTCCTGCATTTAATGATTTTTTTAAAGATTTATTTACTTATTATGTATACAGTATTCTGTCTGCATGTGTCCCTGCAGGCCAGAATAGGGCACCAGATCTCGTTACAAGTGGTTGTGAGCCACCATGTGGTTGCTGGGAATTGAACTCAGGATTTCTGGAAGAGCAGTCAGTGCTCTTAACCACTGAGCCATCTCTCCAGCCCTGATTTTTTTTTTTTTTTTTAATTAAACCACCTGCATCTACTATGAGGTTGGTTTCTCGCAGCTTAGACTGAAGCCCCAGCTGGAACAATGAAACTAGTCAGCTATTGTTAGAAACAGCTCTGGGCTCTATACCTTACCTTCTGTCAGAACATTCACTCCCTGCCCACAGCTAGCCTGTATACTCTAAAAGGAGCACACCAGCTAGAATCCACCCAGAATGACTCCTTTTTCCACACCTGTGGCCAAAGAGAAGACACTCTCTGATCATTCCTATCAAATAATCTGCCCTGAGCTGAGTTCTGACTCAAGTGAACATGTTGTAGAATATTATTACTTTTTGTCTCTTTTTTTTTTTCAGAGCTGAGGACCAAACCCAGGGCCTTGTGCTTGCTAGGCAAGCGCTCTACCCAACCCCAAATATTAAATCCCCAACCCCAAATATTATTTTAAGGTGTGTTGCTTTTGTTTATGTTGCATTTGTGTAACTCTGTGAAGCTGTGTTACTGTGCCTGTCTAAAACACCTGATGGTCAAATAAAGAACTGAACAGCCAATAGCAAGGCAGGAGAAAGGATAGGCAGGGCTGACAGGAGCCAGAGATGGAGGAAGGAGAAAGAAGTGGCCAGAGAAGGAGGTCTCTAGGGGCCAGCCACCCAGCTACACAGCAAGCCACAGAGTAAGAATAAGATTTACAGAAGTAAGAGAATGGGAAAAGCACAGAGGCAAAAGGTAGACAGGATAATTTAAAGAAAGCTGGCAAGAAATAAGCCAAGGTAAAGCCAGGCATTTATAAGTAAGAATAAGCCTCTGTGTGATTTATTTTGGAGCTAGGTGGCAGGCCCCCAAAAGGGCAAAAACCACACTAGCCAGAAGGCCTAGAAGCCTCAGTAAGATAACATTTTTTAAAAACCTCATTCTAAACCAGGAATGGTGATGTGTGTCTTTAATCCCAGTACTTGGGAGGCACTGGCAGGAGGATCTGTGAATTCAAGGCCAGCCAGGTCTACAGAGCAAGTCCCAGACAGATAAATCCTGTCTTAGAAAACTCATTGTACATAATTTATTTGAATCATTTCTCAGCATCCTTACGTCATCTCCATTTAGTTCTCAGCATCCTTACGTCATCTCCATTTCCCAGTTGAGGAGACTAAAGTTAGAGAAGTTAATTCTGACATCACACAGCCTAACCAACTGGCAAACGTGCCCACTGATTTCAGGACAAGTCAGTTCTACAGCACAAACCCAAAACCTGGGAGTGGACACGGCTAGTTTTCTTCTTACTAACCAGTTCAACAAGTATGCATCTTAGAAGCCTGCTGGCATCTGACTGGCCAACGCCAAACAAACCAACCAATCACCGAAGGACAACACCCCTTTTCTGGGCACTTTTTACTGGCTCTTGGGCCTAGAACTGCCTCTGAGTCACCTGCTGGGATGGAACTGTCAAGTTCCCTGACCTGTGAGGAATTTTGTTTTCATCACTGACTCCCAGACTTACCATTGGCTTCCCTGCAGCTTGCCCACGATAGATAAATGGCGCTTCAGTTAGGGAGGGAGCATACCTGTAAGTGCATTTTCTGCTCCTTTACACTCCAGATGCCTCCACATATAAAGCAGCAGGAGTGACAAAATGCCATAAAGATTCAGAAAGTAAAGGAGAGATAATATTAGGTGCTAGAATAACTATTTGACTCATAAAAGTGAAAAAACTTCTTGAATTTTTATTCTATAAAAGAAGCCAGGCACAGTGGCACATGCCTTTAATCCAAGCACTTGAGAGCCAGAAGAAGGCAGATCTCACTTTATAGACTAGGCTGGTCTAGCACCCAGAGATCCTCCTGCATCTGCTTTCTAAATGCTGGGATTAAAGGCATGTGCCACCATGCCCAGCGAGCTTTTTTAACTTTTTTGTTTTGTTTTGTTTTTTTGAAACAGTGTTTCTCTGTGTAGCTTTGGTGCCTGTCCTGTATCTTGCTCTGTAGACCAGACTAGCCTCAAACTCTCAGAGATCCGCCTGGCTCTGCCTCCCAAGTGCTGGGATTAAAGGCGTGCACCACCACTGCCCAGCTTTTTTAAACATTTAAAAAAATTGTTTTTATTTTATGTGTATTGATGTTTTTGCCTGCACTTATATTTGTGTGTTAGATCCCCTGGAACTGGAGTTACAGTTGTGAGCTGCCACGTGGGTGCCAGGAGAACCTGGATTCTCTAGAACAGCCAGTGCTCTTAACCATTGAGCCATCTCTCCAGCCCTGAGCTTTTTCTAAGAGAACAGGACTTGGAAGAGCAGGACTGACAGGTTGTCCTACTTATACTGTGCTTCCTGACTGCTGCACTGGAAGGCTCTATTTCCAACTCCCTTCCTTCCCCCACGTTCACACCGGCTAGAACCCGGAGGTGAAAATCCCTACTCACCCTTTAACTTGGCAGTTCCCTTCCTCTTGTGTTTTTGCTTCAGGTTGAGTGGGGAGACGTGAAAAAATGAGAAATTAGGAAGGAAAATACTTGTGTGATACAGCTCAGTTTGTGACAAGATAGAATGGATCACCGCATGGGCGGGTGAAGTGAAGACGCATTTGAATGGAGCAGGTGCCTGGTGTGGAGAGCCCCTAGGCAGCTTCATTTTGTACTGAACCAAAAATGAAAAGCAGGTTTTGTTTTCTTCTTTTTATATCCAGTCTTACTCTGACCTCACAGTCCTCCTGCCTCAACCCTCTGACTGTTGAGATTACAGGCTTGAGCCACCAAGTACAGGCTGTGTAACTCTGGTTGGCCTCAAACTCTTAGAAATCCACCTATGTCTGCCTTCTGAAAACTAGGTTTAAACCCATGCAACCCCACATCTGACAAGCCACTGTTTTGAGAAGTCTTGTGACACAGCAATGGACAACTGATTCAAAGGACTTGGTATTTTATTGGGTCAGGAGCAGGAAGCAAGAGTCATGTTGAATTCCAGGTTTCTAACTTGAACAATAGGCAACTGTGATGCCATTTTGTGAGGTCAAGTTGGAGGAGGAACTCAGAGCACGGTTCAGGGTTTGGGTTGGTTGTGTTTGCTAGGCTCTGTGTTGTTCATAGTAACAGAACTAGAAGACATTCCAGGATAAGCAGTTGTTTCTCCTACCCTAGAATTCAACAGTCAGGAAGATTTTATTTGGGGTGGGGGGTGCAGTGTTCCAGCAGATAGAGCCATAGGATTGAACAAAGTTGCCTGTGGCAAAGAGGAGGAAATGGCCAAGAACTGAGGCATGAGAGGGTGAATAAAATCATCAAAGAGCCTGAGACATGGTCAGAAAAAGACCCAAAAGTGAGTGTGTCCCAATGGTAAACACTAGAGTGGTTCTAGTTCCTGGAGAAAGTACTGTTGACTACTGCTGAGAAATCAAAGATGAATAGAAAGTGTGGTCCAGATTAAGATTGCACAGGCTATCAAGTGTTCTTGACAAAGGACACTTTTTCAAGAGAGCTGTGGGGACATTAGGGGTTGGACTGGAGGTCAATGCATTAAATAAACTCTTGTAAACTTTTGGCCATACAGCACAAGTGCTGGAACTGGATGTAGTGCTGTACACTTGTAAGCCCTTCAAAGTCGGAGGAATGCTGTGAGTTTAAGGCCAGCCTGATCTTGTCTCAATAAAATAGGATCTGAAAAGATGGCTCAGTTGTTAGGAGCGCTTACTGCTCTTGCAGAGGACCTGAGTTTGGTTCCCAACTCCATATGGTGGCTCATGATTGCCTGCAAGGAGTGTTCTCAGGATTGGATGCTCTCTGCTGGCCTCTGCAGGAACTGCACAAACATACAGGCAGACAAAACACCCATACACATTAAAAAATATATATTTATTTAAAATGATGAGTAAATCTTAAAAATTGAAGTTTGTGTGTAGGGATGCACCATTGCCCCATTAATGAAGAAGGATGACTCCTTGAGTCAGGTTTTCCACTGTTAGAAGCGGGTTCTGGGATGAAGTGCCTTTACTCACTAAGCCATCTCACCAGTCATATCTGGATAATTCTCTATTTAGCAGCTACTGCTGTCAGCAAAATGAACAGCGTACACGTACACACACACACAAATCCAGGCCCATTTGGCCACATAACCTGAGTTGTCTTTTTTGAGACAGGGTTTCTCTGTATAACCCTGGCTGCCTGGAACTCACAGAGATCCGAATGCCTCTGCCTCCCAAGTGCCAGGATTAAAGTCGTGCGCCACCACCGCCTAGCCTGAGTTGTCCTTTTAAATGTAAATGGGTAGATCTGTCCTCAGGGATAATTATAACCTAAACTCAGTAGACTGTTCTTAAACTGAAAACACAGGTAAGATCCGAAAGATCTGTTGTAAGAGAATAGGAAAAGCTGAAAACAAGAGCCGTCTTCGAGGGAAAGCTGTCTTACCTCTCAAAAACTAGCCACAGTCCCAGGCTAAGAGGGCATGGAAAAATCTCTCTCATCCACATCCCTCTCCTGTCCATGGACTACAGCTAAGGCAGAGGGGTGAGTGCTCCACAGGATAGCAGACATGTCGGGCATCACTGTCAAGCTTCACCTAACATTTTATTGTTGGTGAGACAGGATCTCTGTAGCCCCAACAGTCCTCAAACTCAACCATCAGCCCCTCAAAGTGTTAAGATTGGAGGTATGCCACCACACCCAGCTTGTCCTCAAACATCTTTCCCCCACCTTCTATTTCAATTACCCATTCATAACTGAAACTACTACAGAGAAGCCTGGCCCCCTGGATTCTAAAGCCAGGGCAGTCTGGAGGCCAAGAAAAACAAGTGCTACCCTTATGTGCCTGCATCTTCACACTAGGTTTTCAAAGGGAAGCCCTATCTCAACTAATGGATTAAAAAAGCATGAGTCAAGTGCCTCAGTATTAGTTGGGTTAATCTCATGCCCCAAGGTCCTTTATGGAAGACACCACACCACAACAGCTGGGCAACAGAATACAGAATATTTATTCTCAGGCAGAGAAACGAAGTCCTGTAAAATTGCAAGGAGTTCCCAGGACTCTGGTGTCTCTAATGAGGACCAAGAGAAATTGAAGAGGATCCCTTAAATCTCCATTACCTTGGGTGGTATGGGCGAAGGAGGCAGTCACTACAGTTCCTCTCTCCAACAACAGAAAGCCAATTTCATTACATTTGTGATTTAAGAATTTCTGAGTGTTCTGCTAGGGCTTCAGTGTTGACAGTCTCAGCCTCCAGACCTGCTGGCTGCATCTGTTCTTCAGACTACCCAATAGCCCTGGATATTGTCACAGCAGGACAGTGGGCTAGGACACAGTCAAAATTGAATGATCTGGTAATTCCTGCCTGGAATCCCAGCACTCAGGATGTGAGGCAGAATTGCTTTCATTTCCAGGCCAGCCTGTGTTAAATAGTGAGACCCTCTCTCAAACACAACAACAAAACATCTTATCCTGTGAATCTTGACTTTCCTCTCAGCCAGGTTGAGCACTTTGTCTCTTTTAGCCTTGTCAACTTGAGTCAAAATGTACAAATATAGCTAATGTTGGCCTATTTCTATGTAACCAAGCTGGCTTTGAACTTAGCAATCCTCCTGCCTCAGCCTCCTAAGTGCTGGGATTACAGACATAAAACAACTTTACCTAGTATTTTTTGTTCTAGTCTTTTGTTTCCTGAGACAAGGTCTCATGAAGACCAGGCTGGCCTCAAATTCTCTTTGTAGCTGAAGATGACCTTGCACTGTTGATCTTCATATCACTTCCTAAACGCTGGAATTACAGGCATGTCCCATCATTCTAAGCTTTAGTCTTAATATTCCTAGGCTGGGATTCCTCCTGTCACAAGACTGCTTTCTCATATACAAACCCCACTCCTTTATGAAACTTTCTCTAGCCTTGGGAAAGCTTTATATACCAGTCTTAGACACTGACTCAATAAGAGGAAAGATCGATCTCCAGGCTACATGCCCCCACCGTCTTACAGCTTAGGCTGCCCTTCAACTCCTGAAACTTCCTGCTTTCATATCACAAATGCCCATGTTACAGGTACGAACCACCAAGCTCAGCCTGTTTTTGTTTGAGATATAGATCAGGCTGACTTGAAACTAAAATCCCTCTTGCCTTGGGTTTGCTAATGCTCACCAGAGGTCTACAATACACAGGCCCTCTCACTGCCACTTCCTTTTACCAGATTAAGTTGGTGAGAGTGGATGGTGCAGCCCTGCAGTGGATTTCTTCCTCTTGGCTATTATCAGTTCCAGATCATTGGTCTTAAATGATGTTAGACACACTTCCTTTTGCTCCTAGAAAGACTTCAACTATGAACAGTTTTTAGAGTTGTTTCTGATTACTGTCCTCAGAGACTTGCCATGCCTGCCTCCTTGTAAGGACACGAGGAGAAGGTGGATCTTCAACACCGACCTCCATGCTGAGTCTGAAGTTTGCAATATAATCTTCCCATCCCAGTATATACACGTGTGCTGGGATGCAGGCTGACTGGCAAGGCATGGTTTCTGTAACTTTAAGTGCGAATGTTATACTCCCATGTCTTAATAAGCATAAATCGAACATATATTGTTAATCAATCAAGTAAGGCCTCTTGACCTGAAAGCTTACAACTGAGGGAAAGCTAGGATTGAAAACTGGGACTGACAGGTGTGGACCATCACTATTGGTCTCTAAGCCCTACTGCCCAATTTATATCTTTTCTTTTCCTAAGATTAGGAAGATGGATCTACAGACTGAATTTTCTGACAGTGACCATTTTCTGAGTAGCTAGCCTGAATCCTGTTTTACTGCAGTGGGGTAGGAAGTGTGTGTGTGTGTTTGTACCCCTCTGGCAAGTGAGCAGAATCCTGCCTCTATGGAGTTTGCCCAGTTACTCATGTTAGAACAATACTAATTGAAATAAGACTAACTATAATTAGCCTAAGGCATAACGTGACTTCACTTAATACCAACAACCACAAGATGCTACTTCCTTCTTAAAATCATTAATGACTTAGTAATATGAACACTTCATAATTAACATCAGAAAAGACTATTTCTTACCTTTAATCCCAGCACATGGGAGGCAGAGGCTGAGTTCAAAGCCAGCCTGGTCTATTATAGAGTGAGTTCCAGGATAGCCAGCACTATAGGAAAACCCTGC
Organism: Onychomys torridus; assembly: GCF_903995425.1. Taxonomy (NCBI): domain Eukaryota; kingdom Metazoa; phylum Chordata; class Mammalia; order Rodentia; family Cricetidae; genus Onychomys; species Onychomys torridus. The sequence continues at coordinate 38,889,161 of NC_050447.1, forward strand.
CTCAAAAAACAAATAAAAACCAAAAACTATGTCTCAACAATTGATTAGATCTTATGTATACAACCAATAAATGATACTCAGAACAAAATATCCCAGTCTGGTACATGATGTATATACCTGTAACTCTAGCACTCAGGAAACTTGAGTTTGAAGCAAAAAAATAAAAACCCAGGGAAACCTATTGTTTATGGATAATGAACATAAAACTTTCCATTAGACAAGAACATTTCCTTCCCTGAGCTTCTCTCTTCTTTCCCTGAGTTTCTTTGTTCCTGGGTTCAGCTTATCATGTCATAGAATAGAACTTTACTGAAATCAGTAAAAGAATCCCTGTCCAAAGGCTCAGCAAACTCAGTAATTCTGAGACTCCTGACAGCTCTAAGCTGGCCTTGGGGAACAGGTGGTGGCAGGAATGAGTGTGGACTGTGAAGGAATATGGCCCACAGTGACATTCCAGAGTCACCCACAATTGTGGTCTTACCTTTTTAAAAGGTGTCCAAGAAATTATTTAAATTCAAAATAATAAGTCACAGACATCATGAAACCCAGCCAGTGAATTCTCAGAGGTGCAAGACACTAGGTTAAGAACAGTTGAGCTACCCTTCGACTAGAAGCCATTGAAGAGTCTGCTGTACACCTTCCCCACCTTCCTCTTCAGTCTGAGTAAGAGTCTACATACTTCTTCAGTTATATCCTTGGCTTTAGCTATTCCAGGTCCCACCTTCCTTTTCAGACTGAGTAAGAATCTACATACTTCTTCAGTTATATCCTTGGCTTTAGCTATTCCAGGTTTGGTTCACAGTATTTTGGGAGGACAAAAAATTTCTTCTCTCCTTTTAAGACTCCTACAATAGATCAAAGTTGGCCAGCAGTAAACAAAGAATTCTATTCAGTCAAATGCCCATCAAGAGGAAGGGGCTGACCTGGCAGTCTGTTGGTCTCTCTGTAACATTAAGCAAACCACTCCCCTTTTCAGGTGATGGAGCTGGCCTTAAGATCCAGGAACACAGAAAAAGCCTCTTCCATGGCTGGGAATGATAGTTCTGTTTAAAGTGCTTACCTAGCATATGTGAGTCCCAGCACAACACGTACATGAAAAAAAAAAAAATCCTAGAAAGAGGAATCACACCACATCCCAGTCACACAACTGAAGAGGATGGCTTCTGTCTGCTTTACTCTCTTCTGTCGCTTTGTGGGCACCTACGGCCTAGCCGAGTGTGAGGAATTCTCCATTTCTATTGTTTGCTTTCACTACTCTACTCACAGGTGCCAAGTAAGAAAGGAGCAAATGATTGATTATTCTTGTCTTGGACAGATAAATGGCTGTGGTCCATCTTGTCCCTCATCACACTCCTTTGTATGCATTCGAGACACTGTGAACATAGATGATCAGAATCCCTTAAGAATCAAGATGCCCAATGCTTGTAATCATTCCCTAGCTTTGACAGAACTACCTTTTGGGAACTGCTTAGATTGAGGCTGCCCATCAGAAACTTGATCTATAGTACTCACCGAGTATCCGAATCTCAAGTACCCTTTTATTTGGCTGGCACTAGTGGGGTAAGGGGATGCTACAGATGTAGAATCAGTGGTGCAAGGAGCACATGACAAAGGCTTTGCAGCAGACTAGAGCGACCACTAATTCTCCCTGATGACTTATCCATGGGTCTTGCAGATGCATGAGCCAAGAACTCACTAGTAATGAGATCTGTACTGCACACAGATTGCTACCTCCTGAAAAGAACAAGCCGTGCTCCTGAGGCATAAACCTGAACAGAGAGGCCCCAAAGGCATTTTGGTCCAGCATAGCAAATCTCTTCCTGGAATAAGTTAGCAGGGCTCTGGTAACTCAGCTTAGCCATTGCACACCCAGTGCTAAGCAGCAGCTCACCGGCCAACTCATGCTGTCCTCCTGACACTGGAACTGGCCTATACCCCTATCCTACTTGGGGACTCTGCCTGGGGTGCCCTCTTTTCTCCTGTGCTGTCACTGCCAAAAGGCTGGCCTGCATACTCTAAGTCAAAGAACAGCTAAGGTTTGTCATAAGGAAAACTGGGCATATAATCTAGATTAGCGTAATGATGGGGAAATATTGGCAAAAAAAAAAAAGAAAAAAAATGACGGAACTTCTAAAAGGTAAATTTCTGTGTATTCATGCCTAATCTTCCAAAGTTGTGTAAACAAATTTTCTACCATCCCCCATCATTTGTACAAATTTCTGTCAAGTCCAAACGTAATTCTGAATGAGGTAGGTAGTCTCTACTCAGGCCTTGGTCTTTGAGGTGCCTGTCCAGGCCTATGCCATGAAAGCACTAGGCTCCCAGGCAGGGACAGTGCTGAGGGCGGCGCCAGTCGCAGGGGAGGCTTCTTTCTCAGTTGGCTATTTTCTCGATCTCATCCAAATCATCTGTGTCCAATCTTTCTATCTTCTTGTCTGAGGAAAAAAGGTTGGAAGAGCACCGTGGACCACCGTGGAAATGTAACAGAAGTCACCTAGAACAGCATGGCAGTCTGGGAAGGGCAGGCGCCCAGCTGTGGGACAGTGTGCTTCCTCTAGGCACAGGGCAGGCTTCCTGAGCCTGAGCAGCTGGCAACAGGGTCCTGGGCACTGACCCCAACTTCCCAGGGAAGTTGTCAGGTTTTCCTAGCTTGGTGCCAGGGCACTGATACTCCAGTCCCTGAGCCTGAATGTGCAGGAGCTCTCCCTGACAACATCCACATGGAGACAGCAAGTGCAGGGACAGAGCCCGCCTCAGGGACAAGGGAAACCTCCCCTCTCCCACACTCCCCTCTGAAAGGGTCCCAGGCGCAGCCAACTCAGCAACTCACTAAAATGCTCCTGGATTCTGTTGAGGATGTTCATGCTGTGCTTGCTGTCAACCATGTTCACTGCCAGACCCCTCTTGCCAAAGCGGCCCGTGCGCCCGATGCGGTGCAGGTAGGTCTCATTGTCTGGGTTCCCGTCCTTGTCCACAGGAAGGTCAAAATTGATGACCACAGACACTTGTTCAACATCAATACCTGCACACAGGGGTTGGAGGGAGGCAGGCAGGAGACAAAGGGGGCCACCGTCAGCCACACACACCCACTACTCCACTGGAGACATGGCATGGGCAGGTCACACTGGGGTGTGGGCACTAAAGAGGACATCTACAGGACTGTAGGCAGAAGAACAGAACTCTGGCAGAAGTCAGAAGTGGAGTATCTAGAACCCCAAGTTTCTTCCCACCAAGGCAGGACTGCTGGCTTCTCCCAGGTGGTCCTACTTCCCAGGGAGAGACTGATTCTCTCCTACCAAGGAATGTCCCTAAACCCTCCCACCTCCGTGAGACCACAGATACAAGCGCTTTTCTTGCTCACAGGGCCTGGGACCCCTCGCCTGGTGAATGGGGCAGCCAGCCTCTGCTCACCACGGGCACACACGTTGGTGGTCACCAGGACCTTCTCTTTGCCTTCTCGGAAGCGCTCAATCACAGCTGCCCTCTGTTCCACCATCATCTCTCCACTCAGCAGAGCCACCTGGTGGCCCTCTTTGGAGAGCTCTGCTGCCAGCCAGCCAGCTGTTTTGCGCGTCTGGAGTGAAAAGAATTGTTTTTAATGAAGAGACCTGTAAAACAAAAGCAAAAACAGAAACAAAGATACCCACAAAAAGGTGGTTTGTTGCTATTATGATAAATGAAGGCTCTGATGAATTCCGTGAGCTGTCCAGGCTTCAAATTTCTCACACAGAGGGGTGGAAAGATGGCAAGACCAAGAGAGGGGGCAGAACTGGAGTACAATAGTCTCCTTGACATGACAGGACCACTGCACAGCAGCTGTAAATGCCTGAACAAGATCTAAACAAGATCAAGCCAGTCAACAGTTCAGAATGTTAGCAAGCATATATGAGCCATCATCCCTAGCTGAGGAACTATTGATAACTGATGGCTGCTGAAGAGGGAAGGTCAGTGTTTCATTAAGGGTGTGATCCCTATAGGCTGACCATACTCCACTGGATGGCCTGACACCTGTGAGCACACAGACAGCACAGACTGGACTTGGTGGGTTAGAAAAGAAATAAGAAATAAGGAGGACATGAAGTTGTCAGGGAGAGCTGGAGTAGGGAGTATGGAGGAGTTGGAGGGGAGTAGTGGGATGTGAACATGATCAAAATACACTGTATGCATGTATGAAATTCTCAAACAAATAAAAACATTTAAAGATGTATGCCAGGGCTGAAGACATGTTTCAATGGTTAAGAACACATAATGCTCTTGCAGAAGAACTGAGTTACAGTTCCCAACACCCACATCATATGGCTCAGAAACACCTATATCTGCAGCTCCAAGGATCTGATGCCTCCAGCCCTTAGGGCACCTGCACACATTAGCAGATATACATACCACACACACCACATAAAAGATAACAGACACCAGATACTAAAAAAAACAGCTTTAAGATGTTTTCTCAAATGGAATTTTGGTCATATGATTCATATGGAAGAACTACTTAACTGCTGTTACTTTTTCATGTAAGACTATCTCTAGTTAGGTGTGGTGATACACCTTTGATCCCAGCACTTGGAAGGAAGAAGCAGGTGTATCTCCATAAGTTTGAGGCCAGCTTGGTCTACAGAGTGAATTCCAGGACAGCCAGGGCTACACAGAGAAACCCTGTCTCAAAAACAAACAAAGAGCAACTATCTCTATTTCTAAATAGTCCATACACTTAATGTTTAAAAAAGTGCAAGCGTGTCTGGTAAATGGCTCAGAACATAAAAGGGAATCTTAGTACAATTCTGACAACTTGACCTCACATCCTAGCCCATGTAAAAGGACACACTTACAGGCTAGTGAACTTGGAGTATGGACTGCAGTGGCAAACAACAGGAGAGACCCTGCCTCAGTTACAAGGTAGAAGATGAAGACCCATACTTTAAGATCTTCTCTAATCACCTCACAGTGCCGTTCACACGAATGCACAACACATTTTATTCATTCATTCATTCATTCATTAGACAAGGTCTCACTGTGTATCCATAGCTAGCCTGGAGTTCACTATGTAGACAATGCTGACCTTGAACTCAGAGACATCTGCCTACCTCTGCCTCCTGCTTGGATTAAAGATGACTGGCCATACTTTTGATTTTTTAAAATAATTTATGTAGTGTTTGATTAGAAGGGTGGAGGTGGAACATGAACACACTACTGAGCACAAGGAGGTCAAATGATAACATTCAGTATTCAGTTCTCACTTCCTACCAGACAGATCCTGGGAGACAATTTCAGGAAGTGATGCCTGGCAGCAAGCATCATTACCCATTGCTGTTATCTTGGCAGCCTAGGTGAACAGTTTACTTATTTTTAATTTTATTATATTTATTTACTATGTGTGTATGTGTGTACACATGTTCATGCCATGGTGCACACAGGGAACATGTAGGTTCTGGGAATTAAGCTGGGGTCATCAGTCATGCACTTAATCCACTGAACTATAGGGCTGGAGAGGTGGCTCAGTGGTTGAGAGCACTTGCTGCTCTTGCAGAGGACCTGGGTTCAGTTCCCAGCACCTATGTCTGGTGCCTCACAACTGCCTCTAACTCCAGCTCCAGGGGGATATAATGTCTCTCTTGCTTTCCACAGATACCCACCCACATACATGCATACACAGAAACATAAATAAAAATAAGATACATTTTTAAAAATTGTATAAATGGGGTTGGGGATTTAGCTCAGTGGTAGAACGCTTGCCTAGCAAGCGCAAGCCCTGGGTTCAATCCTCAGCTCTGGCAAAAAAAAAAAAAAAAAAAGTATAAACTAGGCATGGTGGTGCATGCTTTTCATCCCAGCAAGAGGCAGAGGAGGTGGAGGGGTGGACAGGCAAGGGGGTAGGAGGGCAGAGGGATCTCTGTGAGTTCAAGTCCAGCTAGAGCAAACATAGTGAGACTCTGCCACAAAAAAATAAGATAAAAAATTAAAAAATATATATATATATATATATCTCAATGGATTTTCTTGCTGATTATCAAATCTTTAAGTATGAATGCTAGTCAAATATGCTACAACTAGGCTACACTGCTAGCTCATTATTTGGGATTTGGAAGATTTCTTTTTAAAGGAATCTCTAAGTATGATCAACCAAATCAACTATAAACTTAAAATCCAAGGAGACTATTGCCTAGGCAGGTGGATGTGGACTGTCACTTCCCTTCATTGCAGGAGTCCTCCTCAGCTGAGCATTGGAGATCACTGCCTCCCCAGGTGCCTTGACAGACATACATTGACCTACAAACAGCAGGGAGGGGCAGTGCATCCCTGCAGGGCTGCAGCAGCTACTCACATGGCAGAAGATCATGGCTTGGGCGATGGTGATGGCCCCATACAGGTTGCACAGGGCCTGGAACTTCTCCTCTCTGTTATTGCAAACGACATAATACTGTTTGATGGTGTCCAAAGTCTCCTCTTCACGCTTCAGTTTGATGATGTTGGGGTCTGGGACCACCTTCTGGGCAAACTTCCACACTGAGTCTTCAAAGGTGGCAGAGAAGAGTAGCATCTGGCAGTTCCTGGGCAGCATCCTGCAGGTGGAGACCCGGGCACTCTGCACAACCCCAAGGTTTTTGCCAGAAGGCACACAAGCCCAGCCTCTGCAGCCTGCATGGGCTGCAGCCCAGCAGGCTGAGTGGGGTACAGAGCATCCTGGGGAGGGAGGAGCAGACAAGAGTGGCACTGGCCGAGTGAGGGTCCTGGGTCTCCCTTCTGCCCGTGCTCCAGGCTGGGAGCATGGGGAGAGCTGCTGTGGAAATGGCCCATCACACAGATACTGCTGCACAGAGCAGAGCAAAGAACCCAAAGATGCAAGAGGAGACTTTGGAGTTCCTCCTGCCTCCAGTTCCTACCTCTGGATGCGGATGCTCTGGTCTTGGTGGCCCTGAGTTGCTATCATTACGTCAGCCTCGTCCAGAACAAACACCTTGATCTTCTTGGGGTCAATGAACTTCAGCTTGGAGCACCAGTCCAGGACGGTCCCGGGGGTGCCAATGACAATCTGCTCACTGACCTTCTGACCTCTGTCCACTGTGGAAAAGACATGTTTTCTTCAGGTATTCCAAAGGAAAGCCAGCCCTGGAAATAAAAGCCTTATACATCCTCTCAGAACTGTTAGAACATATCAACTCCAGATTTCAAAACACATGTGGAGGCCGGTAAGATGGCTCAGGGTGTGAAGCCCCCCGTCGGGCCTGAAGAACTAAGTTCAATCCTGGGAACCACATGGTGGAAGGGAAGAGCTGACTCACACAAGTTATCCTCTGACCTAAACACACAAGTGCCTACCGTACTCCCACCACAGAAATAAAACACAGCTGAGGGTAAGCCTTGCTTTCTTCAACTGTGAAGCAGAACAATACCTGCACAGTGCACTGTGGATACAAAATGTGCAAGTTTCTTTCTACTTTCACCTAAAAACGTTGAAAACAGTTTTGTGGGGTTTTTTGTTTTCCCCCTGAGACAGGGTTTCTCTGTGCAGTTTTGGTGCCTGTCCTGGATCTTGCTCTGTATACTCACAGAGATCTGCCTGGCTTTGCCTCCCTAGTGCTGGGATTTAGGGTGAAAACATTTTTTAGCAGTTTGGGAGGGGTGTAGTGTTTTGCATGCCTGGTGCCTTCAAAGGCCAGGAGGGGCTCCAGTTCCTGGGGATCTGGAGTTACAGACAGTTGTTAGCTGCCCCATGTGGGTCCTAGGAATTGAACTTAGGTCCTCAGAAAGAACATCTCTGAGGGCTGGAGAGATGGCTCAGCGGTTAAGAGCTCTAGCTGCTCTTCCAGAGGTCATGAATCCAATTCCCAGCACCCACATGGTGGCTCACAACCATCCGTAATGAAATCTGGTGCCCTCTTCTGGCATGCAGGGATACATGCAGACAGAACACTGTATACATAATAAATAAATCTTAAAAAAAAAAAAAAAAAAAAGAACATCTCTGAGCCATCTCTCCACCCCTCTCCTAAATATAATATCATAAGCTCTTCTTTAACACGATTTATTATCCACTTTCCCAAGCAGTTCACTTCTTTCCTCCTAAACTGGTAGCTCTGAGTCGAGGATCCTGGGACAGACTTTGTTCTGCTTTCTGGACTACAGACATTCTACTTGTATAGCAAGTTCTCTTCAAGACAAACCTCTAGCTTAAAACACACACACACACACACCTCTGAAACTTCAGGTGGTTCAAGTTGAAACTGATATAACTGTTTATAAAGTTACTAATGCATGTACAATAACATTCTGACCTCTGTCCACTGTGAAAAAAACATGTTTTCTTCAGATATTCCAAAGGAAAGGCAGCTCTCTATTCTGAGATATTTTGTAGCTATTTTGTATTTAGTACTAATGATTTTCTGTTAATATTTTAAGGAAAGTTTAGAAGTCACTATAGTATCTAATGAGCACATAGTTAATCAAATTTAAAATTAATAAAAATTAAATGTTAAGGATATATAAAAACATGATAAAAATGATAAAGTAAAAAAGGATCCAGGTATGGTAGTGGATATCTATAATCCCAGTACACAGGAGGCTAAAATAGGATTGTAGGGCAAGACCAAACTAGATTTCAGCAACTAAAGAATTTTTTTGGGGGTGGTTTTCCAGACAGGGTTTCTCGTGTAGTTTTGGTTGCCTGTCCTAGATCTTGCTCTGTAGACCAGGCTGGTCTCAAACACAGAGATCCGCCTGAATCTGCCTCCCCGAGTGGTGGGATTAAGAAAATTTTGAGTACAAATGGGCAAAAATAAAGCAGATGTTAAGTTTTTTAGGGAACTGTTAAATTGCTTGGTTGTAACTAGGGCATTATGATTATATAATGTTTGTATGAGGTGCATACTAAAAGATTTAGGGAGAATCAGTTACAACAAGACAATTTACTTTCAAGTGTTTTGCAAAAATGTACAAACATATCAATAAAGAAAATGTGGCAAGCTGGCAGTGGTGGTGCATGCCTTTAATCCCAGTGTTTGAGGCCAGCCTCTTCTAGAGTGAGTTCCAGGACAGGCTCTAAAGCTACACAGAGAAACCCTGTCTCGAAAACTTAGGGAAAAAACAAACAAAAAAAAAAAACAAGAAAATGGGGCAAATGTTGTTAAGTTTCTGAATCTGGGAAGGAAGCATACATGTATTCATTTAACTGTTTTAACTCCTGGGTATGTTTTGAAGTTTCTCAAAATTAAAAGAAGTTATTAGATTTATTTATTATCTAGGCCCACATACTCATACTCACATTTATTGCCTCGAACAGCATAAGCTAGCTTCAGTTCAGGGTAAAACCTGCCCATCTGTTCAATCACTTTTCCTGTTTGAAGAGCAAGCTCATAGGTTGGAGAGAGGCAGAGACACTGGGGAGAAAAGAGCACAGCATGGGAACTCGTGACAACTCTGTCTGACCAAGGGACTCCACATTAGAACCCACCCTTCCATCGGGGCCACAGCATACAGTATTGGTATTTATAAAAAAAAAAAAAAAAAACCAAACAATTTTTTTTTTTTTTTTTGAGACAAGGTTTATCTGTGTAGCCCTAGCTGTCCTAAAACTTGCTTTGTAAACCAGGCTGACCTCGAACTCACAGTGATCCACTGCCTCTGCCTCCCAAGTGCTGGGATTAAATGTATGTACCACCACCGCCTGGCCATAAAAAAATTTTAATTTGTATTTATATGGGTATTTTGCCTTCATGTAAGTCTGAACCAAGTGTGTACAGTGCCCCAAGAAGCCAGAAGAGGGTGTCACGTCCCCTGGGGCTGGAGTCCAAATAGTTATGAGCTGCCGCTGCTACCACCACCACCACCACCCACAGAATGATTTTTCTAACTATATAGAAATCCATTGAAAAGTAGAATTTGGGTTTGGGTAATTTCACTGCATAATGATTTTTATCAGAAAGTTCTTTCAATAAAGGTTTTTTTTTTTAATTATATATATATTTTTTATTTTTTTTAGATTATAATCACATCATTTCCCTTCTTCAGTTTCCTCCCTCCAAACTTTCCCTTGTACCCCACCTTGCTTTCTTTTGAATTCATTGGCTCTTTTTTCTTTAACTGTTGTTTGTGTGTGTGTGTGTTCCTAAATATATAAATACAACCTGCTCAGTCCAGTTACTTTTATGTGTATGTTTCAGAGCTGACCATTTAGAAAGAGAAGAAAAAAGACAGGGTTTTACTCTGTGGCCCAAGCCAGCCTGGAACTTGCGACATAGCACATGCCACCCTCAAACTCAAACTCCTGTCTCTGCCTGCCATGGACTGAGGTCACAAATGTAGATAACCCTGACTATCCATGATGGGCGCCAAATGTAGCAGGAAGTTTCTCTGGTTGTGCCTGACCCCACAGTTGGGAGAAATCTCTCCCAGGTCCCTCAGCTGCTTGGTAACAAGTAAACACACAGAGGCTTATATTATTTACAAACTACATGGCCTAATGACTCAGGCTTCTCGCTAGCTAGCTCTTACATCTTAACTTAACCCATTTCTATTTATCTATGCATTACCACGTGGCTTTGTGGCTTACCAGTACTTTCACATCTTATTTCTCCTGGTGGTGGCTCACAGCATCTGCCACATTCTCCTTTTCTTCTCCTCTTTCTCCAGTTCCAGTGTACCTCCTCCTCACTTTATTCTGCCTCACCATTTGCCAAACAACTTTATGAACCAATCAGAGCAACACATATTCACAACATACAGAAAGACATCCCACAGCACTTCCCCTTTTCTGTCTAATCAAAAAGGAAGGTAAGTGCTGTGGGATGTCCCGCTGTATGCTGTGAATATGTGTTACTCCCATTGGCTAATAATAAAGCTACCTTGGCCTATGGCAGGGCAGGATGGAGCCAGGTGGGAAAATCCAAGAGAGACAGTGAGAGGAGAAAGCAGAGTGTGGGGAGACAACAAACCTCTGTCAAAGGAGCCACATGTAATGGGGCACAGGGAAAGCCACAGAACATGACTATACATAGATTAATAGTTATGGGTTGAGTTAAGTTGTAAGTGCTAGCTAGTAAGAAGCCTGAGCCATGGGCTACATAATTTGCAATTAATATTAAGCCTCTGAGTGATTATTTTATAAGCAGCTGCAGGAATGCAGGGCAGGGCGGAACCAGAGAAACACAGGACCTCGGACCAGAGAAACTAATGGCTACAATCCACAGCCTAGATTTTAGTCCAGGAATACTGTTATCCCTTTTAGCTATATGCTTGAAGGAAACCCATTCCCAGAGCCCTTACCTGGGGATAGCTGTCTGTAGGTTCTACTTGGCTGAGCATGGCCAACACAAAGGCAGCGGTTTTACCAGTACCAGACTGAGATTGGGCAATTAAGTTCTGTGGGCTGCACAAGATAAAAAAAGGTTAGGAGCTCCACCAACAGATAAGTTTTCAAATGCCTAGAGGGTTAGCTTAGTGGTTAAAAACACTTGTTGCTCTTGCCAAGGACCCGGATTAAATTCCCAACACAAACATGGTGGTTCACAACTGTTCCACTTACAGGGTATCTGTTTTCTGACATCGTCTGGCACCAGGTAAATAAGTGGTACACATACATTCATGCAGGCAAAACATACATAAAAGAGAAGTTGGGGTTTTGTTTGTTTGTTTGTTTGTTTTAAGTCTTTCAAAAATAGAAGTCAATGAAGCTTAAAACTGAGTTTTTAGCCAGGTGGTAATGGTGCTTGCCTTTGATCCCAGCACTTAGGAAGCAGAAGCAGGTGGGTCTCTGTGAATTTGAGGCCAGCCTGGTGTACAAAACGAGTTCCAGGACAGCCAGGGCTGTTACACACAGAAATCCTATCTTGAAACACCCCCCCCCCAAAAAAAGAAAGAAAATATCATAACAAAACCCATTATTTGTCAATTAATATAAGCTAGCAAAAATACAAATTTAAGAAAAGAAGTAGACAAAATCTGAGAAAATAAAAGTCAAGACCAGGGCCAGGTGGTGGTGGCACACACCTTTAATCCCAGCACTCAGGAGGCAGAGCTAGGCAGATTTTTGTGAGTTCGAGGCCAGATTGGTCCATAGAGCGAGATCCAGGACAGGCACCAAAACTACACAGAGAAACCCTGTCTCAAAAAAAAAAAAAAAAAAAAGTCAAGACGAGGGAAGTTCTTCTCATTACAAGAAGAAATAAATTTAGGGAGCTGGGGATGTGTCTCAGTTGATAGACTGTTCCTCTAGCATGAAGCAAGCCACATTTTGATCCCCTATCATTGTGCATAAATTTGGCATGGTGGTGCATGCCTGTAGTCCTGGCACTTGGGAGGGGAAGGCAGGAGGATCAGAAATTCAAAATCATCAGGTCTGGAGAGAAGGCTCAAAAGTGCCAGCTCCTTTTCCAGAAAATGTCAATTTGGCTCCCAGCACCGTGTCAGTAGTCTAGGGGCTGTAGCTAACTCCCTCTTCGGGCCTCTGAGGTACCTGCACACATGTAGCATACGCTCAGACAGATGTATTAAAAAAGAAAAAAAATCATCTTCAGCATTTGAAGCAAGCATGGGCTATACTGAGATTGTGTCTCAAAACAACACTGTCGCCAAAAATCAACCTCGCATCCCACCAAAAGCAAGCAAAAAAACAAAAAAAACAAAACAAAACAAAACAAAACACCAAAAAAATCTACTAGTAGACAGATACATGAAAAGAATCATCAAATGGTAGTGGTAGGATTTAGGTAGGAGGTATATGGGCATTTCCCTATAAAATCCTTTCAAATTCACTGAATGTCTTCAGCTTTTCATAACAGTATGTTCAGAGTAAAAGTAACAACTGGGGACTAACAAACTGGCCGGGGAGGTGACAGCGCTTGCTGCCAATCCTGCTGACCTGAGTCTGAGTTTCTGGAAACCACATGGTGGAAGTTGAGAACTGACCCCTCAATTTGTCCTCTGATCTCTATATCCATACCACAGTGTACACACGCACCAACATACACAATATAATAAAATCCTTTTTTTAAAAGCCAGACAAGAGCTAGGTGGGGGTGGCACATGCCTTTAATCCCAGCATTTGGGAGGCAGAACCAGTTGGATCTCTGTGAGTTAGAGGTCAGCCTGGGATACAGAGTGAGTTCCAGGAAAGGCACAAAGCTACACAGAGAAACCCTTTCTCGAAAAACAAACAAAAAAAGCCAGACAAATAGCTGGTATACATCAGTTTTTTTAATTGCTGAAGCTGGCCTAGAATTCACTTTATAGCTTGAGCAGACCTTCAACTTTTCATTCTCCTGCCTCAGCTTCCTAAACATCTAGGATTATTAGGCATGAGCCGACAGGCTTAAGTTTTTCTACAAATAGCAAATGATAGATGAGGTGGTTATATCGAGTTACATACGGTTCAGCAAGCATCAGAGGCAATGCATTCTCTTGTATTTTGGATGGGCGGTTGAAACCCATGGCATAGACTCCCTGGAGAAGCTGTGGTTTCCTAAAAAAAAAAAATAATAATTAAAGATGAAAGTCACTTAGATTGAGGAACACAGCCAAATATGTAGGAGATTTCTGTCTGCTTTTCACTGGAACACATATACAGTATCAAGCTAAGGACCACTGAACACAAAGTGAGGATGCAGCTAAAGCTTTTCCAGATTCCCCAAACATTTTATATAACAGCCCAAAGGAGCTAATGCTTATTATTAGCCTCATGTAGATAAACATAATGCAGTATGAAAAATATGGATAACCAGGCCATGATCTCTATCTGAATGCAGTAATTACGCAATGACTACTCACAGGCGAAGCTCTTCGAAAGACTTCACCGAGTAGAGGGGGGAGGTTGGGTCCCTCTGCAGGACTTCTACTTGGTTGGTGTTATCCACAAGATTGCTTCGGATAAGCTTGTTGAGTAAAGACTGAGCAGCTCTGTCCTCTGTCAGGAAGAAAGAGTACAAGCGTGTTTTAAAAAGTCCATGGATTTAACAGTCATAGGTATTTTAAGTAATAACCTGGGCTTCCTAATTCAAGTACATTAGTTTTGATTTTAAAATATAATAAAAACCTGGGCAGTGGTGGCGCATGCCTTTAATCCCAGCACTTGGGAGGCAGAGCCAGGCGGATCTCTGTGAGTTCGAGGCCAGCCTGGTCTATAGAGCTCCAAAACTACACAGAGAAATCCTGTCTAAAAAAAAAAATTAAAAATAAAATTAAATTAAAAAATTAAAAATGAAAAATTTTCTCTGAAATATAAACCATCAATTATTTTACATACTGATTACATTAAACTTTACCCTAGCACTGGGACGCCTATTCAAGTTGGTCTAACAGTGAAGCCTCATGTTGGCAAGGAAATAAGAGGGTCCTAGGATCTGCAAGCCTGCAGTCTGTCTGAATTAGCGAGCTCCAAGTTCAATGAGAGACCATCTCAAAAAATAAAGGTGGAAAGACCATGCATGGTGGCATTGGCCTTTAATCCTAGCACTAAGGGGACAGAGGCAGAGGTAGGCGGATCTCTGAGTCCCATGCACATGTGAGTCCCAAGACAGACAGGGCTACATAGTGAGACTGTCTCAAAAACAAAAAGAGGTGGAGAATGGCTGAAGATACCTGATGAAGTCTCTCTCTCTCTCTCTCTCTCTCACACACACACACACACACACACACACACACACACACACACACAGAGTCTCAAGCTGAGTATGGTGGCACATGCCAGTAATCTTAGCACTCAGTGGGTACTGGAAAAAAAACTACCACAAGTTCAGGGCTAATTCAACTATATAGAGTTCCTGGCCACCAAGTGCTACATGGCAAGATCTTGTCTGAAAAACACCTTGGTAAATGAACGAATAAATAAAGCCTTGTCATAACTTTTTTCTAGAACATGGAACCTCATTTACATAGCTTAAAGACTATATTACCGGGTTGGGGATTTAGCTCAGTGGTAGAGCGCTCGCCTAGCAAGCACAAGGCCCTGGGTTCGATCCTCAGCTAAAACAAAACAAAACAAAACAAAAGACTATATTACCTTTCTCTTCTTCATCTGTTTTCTCTGCATTAGCATTGGTTTTAACAACAGCACCTTGAATCAGATACAAAGTAGATGTTATTCAAAATCTTATCCCTTATCTAGCAAACAAGACAATTCTAATTCTAGGGGAAGAAATTATCAAATTTTTGCAACAAAACAAATAAGGAAACCAAGCTACTACTAAAACCAATTTATTCTCTTCAAATAAAGTTTAGAGGGGCTGGAGAAATGGCTCAGTGGTTATAAGCACTGACTGCTCTTCCAGACGACCTGGGTTCAATTCCCAGCAGCCACATAGCAGCTCCCAGCTGTCTATAATTCCAGTTCCATGGGACCTGACACCCATGGCGAAACACCAATGCACATAAAATAAAGATAAATAAATGAATAAATAAAGTTCAGAAACACCATTTATATATGATTATTTCCAGGTTCCCTTGTACTATTTTTTTAAAAAAACTTGTGCTGGGTGGTGGTAGTACACATCTGTAATCCCAGCACTCAGGAGGCAGAAGCAGGCGGATCTCTGTGAGTTCAAGGCCAGCCTGGTCTACAGAGTGAGACCCAGGACAGACAGCAAAACAACACAGAGAAACCCTGTCTCAAAAAAACAAAAACAAAACAAAAATCATCTCTGTCAACATAGTCCTATGGTAAGTAATAAACTGAATAATTTACATGCTAGCTAGGTATTCTTATTCTTATATTAAACATTCTTTAATCATACAGCCCAGTTTATTGATACCCAAGTCAAACAAACATCAGTATCCACTAGTGCTCTGTCTAGTAATTTTCCAGGTAGTTGCTGTATCAAAATAGAAATACCAAAGAGAAATCACATTTGCTTTCAAACTAGCTTTAGTTACTCACCATTGGCATCTGGTTTGATTTTCTCTTCCTTAAGATGCAAGTTGCTCAACTAAATGGAGAATGTGGGGGGAAGGGAAAGTGTCAGGAAAATCACTCAAAAGAGTCAACAGAGCCTCCCTAACAAAAGTGGAAGAACTAGTCTCAAGACCTACTCACTGGATATATTCAGTAAGAGTGATTCATTAGGTTGTGCTGCTGGGTTCCTTTTATTTCCAAATGGTTGAAAGAGAATAACAAAATTTCCCATAAATACAGGAGTAGGAAAGAATAAAAAAGATTGTACAGACTCACACTTTCTAATTACAATTCTAGGCAGAATTACAATTTGTAAGTTTGCTTAATGCTTTGTTTACAAAGACTTTCTTTCTTTCATCAGAGCTGTCATTTTCTCATGTCCTGAAAGAAAAGAAATGCAACAAAAAATGCAGCTTCACTTTAGACAGCCACCACCAGGCAGAAAAGATTACAAGGCAAAACAGCAGTGATAGGACTTAGCTATGCAGCTGGTGGGTCCGAGCAAGACCACGACAGCTAACATTCAGCCTCACATTCAAGGTGACATTTTAACTAGCACACCTTGGAGCACTGTGACACCAGGCACAACTAAAATTACCCAAAACAGGTTCAGGTGGAACTGGAAAAGAAGAAAGAGATCAGAGAAACGTGCCAAGGCAACAATCATCAAGACTGTCAAACAGTATAAATTTAGAAATATCCTGTTATGGATTGTCTGCCCATGAGAATGTAAATATCTTCATGCGGGGGCTGGAGAGATGGCTCAGCAGTTAGGAGCACTGGCTGCTCTTCCAGAGGTCCTGAGTTCAGTTCCTAGCAACTACATGGTGGTTCATAACCATCTGTAATGAGATCCAATTCCTCCTTCTAGCATGCAGGAGTGAGTTCATGTAGACAGAACACTCATATACACAAAATAAATACCTTAATGACAGGGAATATTTTTATTTACATCTAACACAAAGCAGTTGCACTAATCATGAAATATTAAGTAGAGACTCAGCTTTCATCTAGTAAAGGGTAAAAAGAATGAAAAATCATTACAAAGAAATGGTTATTTATAAAATCAGTGCCAGGTTCTCTGTCTTTTCTCTAATTCCAAAAAGAAGGAAAAGAGAAAGGAGGTTAGGAAGGCAGGAAAGAAAAAAGTTGTTAGAATGGGTGGTTAGCTGCAGATGGAGGACCCCATTGTCTTCATGGAAACTAACACTTACAGAACCTGTAGTGTTACAGAATAGCAGGGAGGAACATATGGGAGAGCAGACAAAGGAGATTAGCAGAGGGAAAAAAGGAAATCATAAAAACACACAAATCCTTCATTCATTCTGAAGGATCAAGAACATATTAACAGACATTAAGTACGAAGGCACTAGTACACTGCTTGGTACACAGATTGTACTCCATATATTGAAGCCATTGCTAAAGTACTCCCCAGTACCCTGCCAGGAACATGGTCTAATTCTAGTATTCAAGGACTTTTAAAAAGAGAGCTACTAAGCCAGGTACACCTTCAATCCCAGTGCTAGGAAGCAGAGGCAGTCAAATCTCTGTGAATTCCAGGATAGCTAAAGCTACATAGAGAAACCCTGTCTCAAAAAGCAAGGTGGTGGAGAGGGTTCGGTACTGGGCATGTTGCCCCTATCTGTGATCTCAGAACTCAACAAGTGAAAGCAGGAGGATCAGGAGTTCAAGATCATCCTGGGCTACACAGTGGGTTGGAGGCCAGCCTGGGCTACATGAGACCCTGTGTCTAAGAGGAGGAGGAGGAGGAAAGGAAAGGAGAAAGAAGAGAGTATATTCAACAAAAGGGAAAGGAAGAAGGAATCCCTCTGAATGAGATTGAAAGCAAATCTGAAGTTTCCCCTTCCCCTCCCACAATGAGCTGTACTCTAAAAACAGGAGTGGCCGGTCCAGTCTGAATCAGACTAAAGGTTATGAAAGAAACAAGAGTTATTAGAATGCTTGATGTACTTGGACATCTTGATATATGGACTACCAGCCTAGAGCTAAGGATTGAACTGATTAAAAAAAACACACAAAGCAATTTAAAATTCCAAGAAAAGCAAGTTTTATAGAGTAAGTAAGGGGATGGCCAAGAAGACTTGGTAGGCAGACATCTGCCGCCACACCTGAAGACCTGAGTTCAATTCTCAGGACTGACATGGTGTAAGGAAAGAAGCAACTCCCCCAGTTGTCTTCTGGCTCCCACAGTCGTGCTATGGCAACACACACACACACACACACACACACACACACACACTGGCGCGCGCGCATGCCAGATAAATGTAATTTTAAAATTTAAAGAGCTGGTCATGGTGGCATATGCCTTTAGTCCCAGTACTTGGAAGGCAGAGGCAAGTGGATCTCCGTGAGTTCAAGGACAGTCTAGTATACATAGTGAGTCCCAGGATAGCCAGGGCTATGTAGAGAGATCTAGTCTCCAAAGGGGGGTGGTGGGGGGGAGAAAGTACTTAGGAAATAATAATATACAGAATGTCCACTTAATTAAAAGATAACATTATAATGAAAACTGGGATCTTGGCCTGGTGGCTCATACCTGTAATCCTCAAACTGGGGAAAACTGAGGCAGGATTGTTAAAAATTAAATTCCATCTTGGGCTATATAGTGAGTTAAAATTTATAATGCTAACATACCTAAAATTACATGCAATCAATAAAATTTGCTTTTATTTTTAAAAAGAACTTCAAAAATAAACCCCCAATCCCCAAACCATTGAATCAATGAATGGGCTAATCAACTAAATAGACACACACACACACCAAAAAAGAAAGAAATAGAAATGACTGGGAATGTAGCTCAGCTGGTAGAGTACTTGCCTACCAGACATGAAACTGAGTTCAATTCTAAGAACTGCATGAACTGTGCATGACTACTATAAATTCCTATAATACCAGCACTTGGGAAATGTTAACAAGATCAGCTTATGCAGCCAGTATATAAATCAGTACGAACATTAAAAAAAACAAAACAAAAACCTGAATAGAACATGACCCACATGATCTAGCTTACCACTCTTGAAGGACTAAGTCAATATACCACTTATACCAGAGATATTTATACATCTGTGTTTATAGTTACATAGCCAGGAAATGGAATTAGCCTAAATGTCCATTAATAGATGACTAAATAAAGTAAATGTGGTATACACAGTGGAATTTTATAGAGCTATAGGGAAAAGTGAAATTATGTTATCTGTACAAAATGGGTACAACTGGAAATGACTATGTTAAGTAAAATAAGCCAGACCAACAAAAACAAATATAAGTTTTCTCTCATATGCAGAACCTAAACGCAACATTATGTAGGTGGGAGTTTGTGCACCTATTTATATGAGTGTTTATAGGTCACAAAACTAGAAAGGAGATCATGAGAGAGGAGGAAAGGTATATGGGAGGTGGGAAATAAGGCATAAAGGGAAGCAGAAGGGGAGCTCCCTGGGTGAAGACAGAACCAGCTGGAGGGAAGTGGCCTGAGGGAGAGTAGTGATGGACGAGAACAAGAAAGTATCACGGCACGGATGTACGAAGATGTCACGGTGAAACCCGGAACTTTGTATATTAACCTAAAAAAATTAATCAAAAAATATTTCTTGCGCACACCTTTAATCCCAGCACTCAGAGGCAGAGGCAAGTGGATCTCTGTGAATTCCAGGCCTGCATGATCTACAAAGCAAGTTCTCAGGACAGCCAAAAACTAGAGAGAAACCCTGTCACAAAAAAAGAAAATGAAAAAAAAAAATCTCAAACAGGGCATAGTGGTGCAGGCCTGTAATCCTAGCACTCAGGAGATAAGAGGCAAAGGATCAGGTGTTCCAGTCATATATATATCAAGGGTCTGTCTCAAAAAAGAAAAAAAGAAAAGAAAAATACTCAATGCACAAAGCCCAAACAGTATTTCTTTTTAAACTATGTGGATATATATATATATAAGTTTTGAGCTAAAATGAATCTTTTTTTTCTTTAAGGGTGGCCTTGAACTTAAGGTAATCCTGCCTGCACCTCCAACAGCTAGGATAAGAGGTGCCACATCATGCCAGGGTGAAAACCTTACTCTTTACAAGTTAAAAAAAAGTTAAAGTGGACAAATCCTTATTCTTGGAAGATTCACAGACATATATGTGTGTGTGTGTGTGTGTGTGTGTGTGTGTGTGTGTGTTATGTTCAAATCTCTACTAGAATTCAGAATGTTTAGAAATTAATTCTACATAGCAATATTTAACTCCTATCTGGTTACAATGTATCAGGCTCAGAAAAAGAGAGTCAATCAAGAATTTACTGACAGATAGGACAGTCAATCACCCACCACCAATAATCAAATGGGAGGAGTCATACAAATATGAGTAAGATATGGTCCCTGAACCCAAGAAACTCATATCTGAAGGTATATAAAAATTACCACCCGAGGTTGTGAGTGCAATCAATTATAAACCTTGATTCCAAGAAGACAGACAGGGGGCTGGGTACTGAAGGGAATCGATCACCCAAATTGAGTTTACACAACGTGGGAGGGGCTGAGTAATTAATCAAAGCCGGCTTTGATTAAAGTTCCATCCCGCCAGGGCCCTCCGCCCTGCACCGAGCAACCTAAGTAGTGTCCTTCCAAGAGACCGAGACCCTGACCAGCACTGCCCCCGGTCATCCAGTGGCTGGTGACAACTCACCGACTCAGCCGCAGCTTCCTGCTCGTCCACCGCTAGGGCCCAGGAATCCGTGGCCATGGTCCCTGGTGGCGGGGCAGTGCTGGCAGGCTCGCCCACTTGGGCGGCTTGACTGCCGGCTCAGGTGGGTCGAGCTCCGCCCCGGGGGAAATCATTCACTGCAGCACAGACGAGCGGAAGCGGCGCGCCGTGTGTCGTCATAGTCTGCGTCAGCACTGCGCCTCTAAGGTCCCAGGACGGCACCACTAATGTAGTCTTGGAGTCCCCACCCTTCACCCTTCGCTGCAGATCACCCTACTACCCAAATGCCGTAGACGGGATTAAATGCTCTCGGGCTGAAGCGGGGAAAGCCAAGCATGGTGGCATTGAGGAGCTCATATAACTATTACAGTCAGAATACACAAGCAAGCAAATGGCTGTTTAACTTTTCAGGTTATTTAAACTGCTTCAGTGTATAAGCTTAACCGACTCTTAGAGAAGATCAAGATAGTATCTGTTCTTATCAATTTAATAAGATGTCTAAGTATTGGCAACCAGTCCCGTAAAACAAAGGGTTAAGTGCTCAAAGATCTGCCCCAAATTGATCTTTGAAAAAACCAAAGGAAGGTGACAAGGAAAACTCCTGGTAGAGTATCAGAGACCAGAAAGAGCAAGTTAGTTTGTTCAACCAAACCAATTCAGTTCCTGGGGGAAATGTTACAAGCTGCTTAATAGGAAAATATTATGACTTTTGGAGTCATCTATGCCTTCTTCAGATAGCCAGCTTGCCTATGTAAAGGTTGTGTAGTTGGCATTTTATTTATTTAGTTTTAAAGATTTGTTTATTTTATTTTATGTGTATGGGTGTTTTGCTTGCATGTCTTTGTGCACCATATGTGTGTGTGGTGCCTAGGGAAGTCAGAAGGCACTGGATACCCTTGAAGTGGAGTTATGAATGGTTGTGAACTAGCATGTGGGTGCTGGGAATTGAACCCGAGTCCTCTGCAAGAGCAGCAAGTGCTCTTAACCTCTGAGCCATCTGTCCAGCCTTAGTTTGGGATAATTTTTAAAAGGAGGAAATAGCTCCAGTTTTTAGAATAGTAAAATAAGGACTGAAATACTTGCTTTCCCCTAACTGGGATCAAACAGGCCTTTATCCCTTGTTACTTCCTAGAAGGAATTGGAGTTTCTGGAACTTTATGACAACATTTTACTAATATCCCATGACAATAAATGAATCTCAAGCAATGGTGAGCAGTGAAGATTGGGCAGGCAGGGGGACAACCACGCACAGCCTGGAAGCCAGGATCATATTTCAAGTTATAAGAAACCCTGGGGAAAAAATCAGCTAGAAAATATTAGGTTATTTTGTATTTTTCAAGGCTACATAAAGTTTTTAAGAAGTTCCAAACAAAATATAATGAAGTTAAACATTAAATTACGCAAGATGCAATATAACAGAATAGGTACTACTTGCTCAACAAAATGAAACAAACTCATGTAGGTGTGTATACACAGTATGAAAGTCCCCAGAAACACAATAAATGGGAACTACTTAGGAGGGATTTCTCTAACTCACAGTGATCTGCTTGCCTCAGTCTCCAAATGCTGGAATTACAATCATGAGCCACCACCACCACCTGAAACTTCATTTTGAATTCATTTTATCCTCTGAAGTTATTTTCCATGTGTCTATTTTCTTTCTTTCTTTCTTTCTTTCTTTCTTTCTTTCTTTCTTTCTTCCTTCCTTCCTTTCTTTCTCTTTCTCTCTTTCTTCCTCCCCCCCCCTCTTTTGGTTTTTCAAGACAAGGTTTCTCTGTGTAGCTTTGCACCTTTCCTGGAACTCACTCTGTAGCCCAGGCTGGACTGGAACTCACAGAAATCCACCTGTCTCTGCCTCCTGAGTGCTGGGATTAAAGGCGTGTATCACCACCTGGCAAATAATTAGGTTTTTTTTTTTTTAATTGGTGGTGGGAAGTGACATGGGTCCTCTGAACAGTCAATGCTCATAACCGCTGAGCCATCTCTCCAGCTATCTTTTTTTCTTTTGAGACAATCTCAAAAACCAAACCAAACCAAAAATTGTACAACAAGCCAAGCATGGTGGTGCAACCTGTAATCCCAGTACTCAAGATGCTGAGGCAGGAGAATAAGGAATTGGAGAACATGGCCATTTTTTATTTAAAAACATACAAAAATAAATTTAAAAAACAAAAACACCTTAGTGTGGTGATGCAAGCCTTTAACCCGAGCACACAGGTAGGCATATTTCTGTGAATTAGAGGCCAGCCTGGTCCACATAGTTCCAGGCCATCCAGGGTTATAAATAGTAAGACTCCATCTCGAAAAACAAAAACCACCCAACCAAATTTTATTTTCGACAATGAAGGGAATACTATTTAACAAATACCTCGTCTTCCGGGGTACGGAAGGAATGAGGGGATAAGTGTAACCAGATGTGCTATGACCTCTATAAAACTGCCAAAAAATTAAAAATTAAAAACAAGACACGGACATACAACCTAGGCTCCTACCACAGTTCTTAAGAAATAAAACATGAGATGGCTGTGGTGGTGCACACCTTTAATCCCAGCACTTGGGAGGCAGAGGCAAACAAACTCTGAGTTCCAGGCCAGCCAAGGAAAAACCAAAAAGAAACAAAACGTGGGAACTGAAAGTACATCTCCTCTCTAGCAGCACATGCCAGACCCTGAGTGTATTTGAATACCTCAAACACAAAACTTCAACTGAAGCACCCTCAAAGCTCGACCATTTGGAAGGTGGAAACAAAAAGATCCAGTTCAAGGTCATCGTTAGCTATATAATGACTTTGAGGGGGCACAGCTTCCCTGAATTAAATTGAGTGTGTTATCTTCTCTATTAACACAAAAATCTAACTGGGCGGTGGTGGCGCATCCCTGTAATCCCAGCACTCGGGAGGCAGAGGCAGGCGGATCTCTGTGAGTTTTGAGGCCAGCCTGGGCTACAGAGCGAGTTCCAAGACAGCCAGGACTACACAGAGAAACCCTGACCTGAAAAAAAAGACAACAAAGTAAGAAGAAAAACAAATAAAAATGCAGACTCTCGGAGTCCACCCGTAATGAAGCCGAGCAACCTGGGACTGCAGAGAAGAGCGTGGCCTCCAAAGTGGTGTGTGGGGAAGGGCCCTCGGCATTTGCGTTCCGCCTCGTGCATGCCCCCGCGGAGCCGGGCGGCCACCTGAGTTCTGCGGGATGCCGAGGCCCGGGGCCTGGCTGCGGGTCGGGGCTCCTCGGCTCTTCCTCTCCCCCTTCTTTCTAGCAGTCAGGAGAGAGCTACCCGCACGGATACTCACGCCACTTAAGGGCAAGGAAAGTGGATTCCGAGCCTGGGCCCGGGCTCGGCCTCGACCCGGCCAGCAGCTCCGGCCATCACGGCTAAACATGGCGGTTAGGCTTCCTCAACCGCCACTCACCGTCCCAGCCGAGCCTCAGCTCCATTGGCCCAGGCTTGGGAAGCTGCTCCTCCTGGCCAATCAACGGAAGGGCAGGGGGCGGCGTGCGCATGCGCACCGGGACCCTGGCCTCCAAAGACCCGCAGGGGCCCCGCCGGAAGGTCGCTGGAAGGCGCCTCAAGTTTGTCGTTTGTTGCTGAGTTGCCCAATGACTAGAAATCCCTTGACAGCGGTACAGTGTCTGTTTTATTCAGAAATGCTGATCTCAGCCGGGCGGTGGTGGTGCATGCCTTTGATCCCGTTACTGGGGAGGCAGAGGCAGGAGGATCTCTGTGAGTTCGAGGCCAGCCTGGTCTACAGAGCGAGATCCAGGACAGCCAGGGCGGTTTCAAAGAGAAACCCTGTATCGAAGAACAACAACAACAAAAAGGAATTAATTAATTGATTGATTGATTGATTGATTGATTAATTCTGATCCCAGCCAGGCGTAGTAGCACATACCTTTAACCCCTGAGTCTGGGAGGCAAAGACAGGCAGATCTCTGTGAGTTCGAGGCCAGCCTGGTCTATATATTGAGTTCTAGGACAGCCAGGGAGCTAGGGGTTATATAGTGAGACCTATCTTCAAATCAAAACAAAACAAAAAAACTATTGAAAAGGGTTTGTGTGCAGAGACTGGTCGACTGATTAGATATAATTTCAGTGCTGTGGAGAGACTGGACTGTTGCAGGTCCCTAGGCTAATTACTTTATCTTGGACTGGAAACAGCCATTCTTTACCCATCTCTGTGTTAGATATCATTGGGGCTCTATTAACTTAGCAGACCCAAAGGCTAAGGATACCATCAGATAACATCTTGGGCCTACAGATAAGCTGTCCCTACCTTGCTGTATTCACCTCTCTGATATATCCACCAATGGATTTTAAAATTGCCTTGGTTTATGACTTTCTTTGTTCTGTAAAACTATACAACTTGCCGGGCGGTGGTGGCGCACGCCTTTAATCCCAGCACTTGGGAGGCAGAGGCAGGTGGATCTCTGTGAGTTCGAGGCCAGCCTGAGCTACAGCGTTAGATCCAGGTCAGGCACCAAAACTACACAGAGAAACCCTGTCTCGAAAAAAACCAAAAACAAACAAACTGTACAACTTAAAGAAACAGTTTCCATGTTGCAATATGTAATTTGGGTTTTCCTCGTTTGTAAAAAGGGGATACTAGCAGACCTAATAATACAGTTTAAAAATTAAACTCTGTGTGGAGTGTTTTGTGTGTGTGTGGTATTTTGGACAGTGTCTACTAATGACCAAAGATGGCCTTGAACTCCCAATCCACCTGCTTCTACCTCTCAAGTGCTGGATTATAGGTGTCGATCACCATTAAAGGCTTTCCTTATGAAGGTTGACTGTTTTTCTAAAGCAAATGTTGGGCCAGATAACTGTTAACTTGTTTTAGGTCATTTCTTCCTCTTCAAATTCAAGAAATTGGGATAAGGAGGACAAATATAAAGCTGTCCCTGGTGTCACAGGACTGTAATCCCACCTACTCTGGAGGGTGGGATAAGACTGAAAAATTCAAGGCCAACCTGGACAATTTGTCCAGACCCTGTGTCTAAAAGAGAGAGCTGGAGGGATTGATAAGTGACAAAGCACTTTGGCCTGGTTCAGGCACTCATTGCAGTCCAAAGTACCGTGAAGCAAGAAATGCAAGTCTAATTTTGGTAACAAGAACATTTGATTGGTGCACACGTGCAATCCTAGCACTGGACACGCAGAGAGGCAGGAAAATCCCAATTTCTGGTCCGTGTTTCAAAAGGCCAAATAACCTTTGAGGTCTGTGTATAGCTTTGCAGTTAAAACATGAGCGCTACACCAAAATCTGCAGTCGCCACCAGATTCATGATCCCATCATCCCTCTTGTTAACTGTTCACTATTAGGGCTCTACCAATGGGGCCCAAAATGTCGGTCTCCAAGAGCCAAGAGCCAACCGTGTCATGTGACACCCAATGTCCCAGCTTTCTCAAGCATTGCATCAGCCAAGCCCAGCCGCCTTCCCAGAAACCGGTTTGTAAACTCATTCGCGCTCCGGATGGTTGGCATGTGAACGGACCAATGACGTCTGCTGAGGACGAGGCGTAACGGAGCTCTTTTCACGAGAGCGCGCTGATTGGACGGCGGGGTACGGGTCTGGCGCTGGCTGGGGCGGGTGGGGACAGCGGTGTGTCCTCGCCTCTGAGGGAGCAGGTAACTGGGGGCATCTGGCGGTGGGCTCGGGCCCTGGGGGGAAAGCAAGAGGGCCTCGGGAGCCCTAGAGAAGAGCCGGCCCTTGGCGGGTTGCGGGCACTGCGTCAGGCTGCCGGGCCGTCCCGCCCCTGGCCCGGGGAGCCGAGCCCCAGGGTTGGCAGGAGCACCCACTCGGGAGCCGCTTTTGCTCCTCTCTCCGGGCACTGAAAGTGGTGCGGCCTCGGGTGGACTTGCCGAGGACCGAGACCCTGGGAAGATCGCGCTTGCTGTCCAGTAACCCCCAGACCCAAGGGTTCGCCTCCTCTCATTTTAATCCCTTAGGCGGTTGCGGGAGCAGGCCTGAAGACCGGGGTGAGCCAGCTGGGTGGAGTCCCGCTGAGGGACATCGCCGTTTATTCTTTTTAGGTGCTCACACCTTATCCCCGACTGGCCTGATGTCAGCCCTGTAGCCAGGGCTGGCCTTGAACTCGCGGCGGTTCTCCTGCCTCGGCATGGTGAGTGCTGCTGGAATCACCTTCCTCGGCCTCCTGAGCGCTGGGATTTTGTCTGGCGGGGGACATAGCTTTGAACGGTCTCCAGCCTCTCTAGGGCTAACAACGAACATATTGGATCCCAGTTAAGACCCGTTATTTCTGTGGATGGTCTCCCCATGGAGGGCACTGACGACTCTCCATCTTGGTTTTCAGCGCACAATACGTGTTCATTATGTTGCATGAATGCAAAGATGGGAAATCCAAGTGTTCTTTGAAATGTAACTTTGCCTCAGGTTGCCGATTTAGAGAAGCAGTTTTCGTTAACAACTATGACTTGTTATAATGGTAACTTCATTTTTACAACCAGTGTTGAGAGAGGCATGTGCAGGTGGAAAAGAATGCGGTGTGATAAGATTCCTGAAAACCTTAACCTGGACTCCGTGGCATAAGCAGCAAGACCCTGTGGGAACGCTAGCCCAGTTTTTTTCACGCAGGCTGTTTTACCATCTTTTTGTCCCTTTGGGGCTTCTGTCTCAATGATATGTTAATTGAGTTGTAAGTAAATCAGTTGAGTGTGGTTGGCTGAGTCAGGATGTCTTGTGCTTAAAAACTCTGTGCTTATTGATGTAAATAGTATCCGTTTCATTAGTTTTTGATTCTCACAAAATCCTGTTGATGCAAGGACTAAACTCAAGCTAAAGTGTTGCAGTTAAGGTTAGAGCTGGGTTTAGAATTCTAGAGACTTGTAGATAATAGCATGAATGAGAGAGTTCTCATTTTTCTGGGCACCCAGTGCAGCTTGGCACTATAACACTAGATATGATTGGTATACTCACCAAATCCTATCATCACTCCCATACCCCCACACACCCTGCCTTTCAGGGACATAACACTTATAAAAAGGCTTTGAAGCTATAAAGTTGCCTTTTTCAACTTCTCTCTCTTGAGTGCCTAGGCTTATTCAGTCGGCTTGTTTTCCTATAGCTGATTTTGAAATAATGTATACTGTACCACTGAGCTAACTCCCAGTTCTTAGTAAACCCTTCCCCAGCTATCATTCTGGAGATTTTAGGCATATATGTATGTATGTATGTATGTATGTATATGTATATACACATGCATATATACACACATACATATATATATATATATATATATATATATATATATAAATTTTATGTACATTAGCATGAGGGATTCAGATCCCATGAAACTGGAGTTATAGACAGTTGTGAGCTGCCTTGTCAGTGTTGGGAATTGAACCTGGGTCCTCTGGAAGAACAGCCAGTGCTCTTAACCACTAAGCCATCTCTCCAGCCCCCAGGTTGATACAATGTTGATACTTTAAGGTAACTTAAGTCACAAACAGGCTTGTCCTTGGATTCACTGCCACTGACACCAAAGTGTCAGCCCAAACCTAGCAGCTCTGGCTTTGGGGATCTGGAACTGTGTACAACCTTGGGGATGCAGGTTAACAGAGTTTGAAAGATCTTTAGAGGCCAGTAGATACAGACGCCTCCTTTCGTTGAAGTGAGCCTCTCCCTTTTCTTCACTGGGATTGTAAAGACCGCGAGGTCCATCATTCTTTTCTGATTCCTGGCAGTGAGTGCTCAGTGCATGTTTGTTCAATGAATGAAAACATGAATAAGTCACCTGCTCTCCTTGGTGTCTGTTGAGGTTGGCAGGTGTATAACGGCCCGGGCCACTCTGCTGGCACAGCAAAAATCTTTCTCTGACAGTAACTCTTCCCTGGGACATTGCGACACACAGATTTCAGGATCAAAAGGAGCTAGGCCTTGTCATTCTTTGACTTGGCTTGAGAAGCCATGCGTCTTGTGTAATGCCTACTTTTAGTTTTATCTCCCCTAATTTCCCATCATCTTTTCTTTGGGTTAGTTCCCTGAGGTGGCTTTCAAGATGGACTCCATGCTAACAGCCAGGGAAATTCGAGAGCGGTTTATAAACTTCTTCAGAAAAAATGGGCACACTTATGTTCACTCTTCTGCCACTATCCCGTTGGACGACCCCACTCTGCTCTTTGCCAACGCAGGCATGAACCAGGTAACGACTTTGATTCCTTCTGGCAGACTGCCTGGCTGAAGGCAGCAGAGCAGCAGTTAAAACACAACTCTCAGAGTCAGTCAGAATCGGGTAAGCCTGTGTACAGGCTTGCCGTGGTGAGCCTGAGTTTCTGAAATGAAGAATAGTAATAGTGTTGCTTGTGGGTTATGTTTGGAAGTGAGAGGGCTGGGAAGATGGCTCCTACACCTGGCCAATAAGTTCATTTTTTAAATGAGTCTTGAAAAGATTATTATTATTTTGTTGTTGTTGTTTTGTTTTGTTTCGAGACAGGGTTTCTCTGTGTAGTTTTGGTGCCTGTCTAAGATCTCACTCTGTAGACCAGGCTGGCCTTGAACTCAACAGAGATCCACCTGGCTCTGCCTCCCGAGTGCTGGGACTAAAGGCGTGTGCCACCACCGCCCAGCACATTTAAAAAAAAAAAAAATGTATGGGTATTTTGTCTGCATGCTACATGTGTGCCTTCCAGAATAGGGTGTCAAAGCCCCTGGAACTGGAGTTTCAGGTGGTTGCGATCCGATCCATCATGTTGGTGCTGGGAATTGAACCTGGGTCCTCTGCAAGAACTGCAAGTGTTCTTAACCCCTGAGCCATCTCTTCAGCCTTTTAAAAATCTTTATTTAAAGATTAATGTATTTTTATTTTATGTGTATACATGTAGCTTGTACATATTTATATACTCCATGTGCATGCCGTGTCCACAGAGACCAAAAGAGGATGTTGAATTCCCCTAGAATTGGATTCACAACACTTCTGTGCTACCACATAGGTGCTTAGAACTGAACCTGGGTCCTCTGCGAGACCTGCAAGATCTCTAAAATGCTGAGCCATCTCTCTGTGTTTATTAATTAATTTGTTGTAGTCACAAGTAGCTACTGGTTTTCCAAGTTGGAAAACATCAAATCATACAAGCCTGGTGAGAACAATAAATCAAAACTGTATGACTAGCAATGACAAATCAAAGTGTGAGTGGATAAATCCCCAGAACAGGGACATATCAAACCTTCATGTCCAATCCTTCATCAGCAAGTAGTGATTACACTTGTCGAATATGTTTCGATGTTTTCTTCTTTGACACCTTTCCTCCTAAGTGAGCATATCCATTTGTTACATGAGTTCTTCTAGAAGGATGATCTAAGGTAGTGGTTCTCAACCCAGGGCTCGTGACCTCTTTGGGGGTCACATATCAGATATCCTGTGTATCATATTTACATTACAGTTCATAACCATGGCAAAATCACAGTTAGGAAGTAGCAATGAGATAATTTTATGGTTGGGAGGGTCACTACAACATGAGGAACTGAATTACAGGGTTCTCAGCAGGAAGGCTAAGATCCACTGATCTAAGACCTGGACATCGTAGTCGGTAAAGACAGTTTTACACATCACCTTCAGCTGTTGAGATGTGATGGGGCTTCTCCTATGCTGGCGGTATTACAGCAGTGGTGAAAACCTTTATGGTATTAGGTCCAGGGAGAAGCTGCTCCAAGATTAGTGGACTCTACCTTGGTTCTGTCATACCCCTGCTTCTAAGTGTCTAGGCTCACAAATTGCAAAGGACAGCGTGTGTGTGCACCCACGTCCGCCAGGTTATGGACACTTGACGTAGCCGGCAGGCCTTTAAAAAAGTTAAACTGTTCCTTTCTCTTTTTTTAGTTCAAACCCATCTTCCTAAACACAATTGACCCATCTCACCCTATGGCAAAGCTGAGCAGAGCTGCCAATACCCAGAAATGCATCCGGGCTGGGGGCAAACACAATGATCTGGATGACGTGGGCAAAGATGTCTATCATCACACCTTCTTTGAGATGTTGGGCTCCTGGTCTTTTGGAGATTATTTCAAGGTAAGCTCATCATAGGTGACTTAGTTTAACATGAGGTTAATTTCCACAAAAGGGACTGTTATTAATTTTGATTATTTTAAAAACATGAAATATCATTTAGAATATTCAGGAATGGAGGGCATTTAATAATTCTGAGACTCCCTAGAAAACTTTTATCATTTGATGGTTTTACTTTCTATTTCCTATGTAAGTCGAATCTTTGTAGTTTTTAAAGTAGATATCATGGTTTTTGAATCCATGTTCTGTATCTTCCTTTTTGTAGGAATTGGCATGTAAGATGGCCCTGGAACTTCTCACCCAAGAGTTTGGTATTCCAGTTGACAGACTCTATGTTACTTATTTTGGTGGAGACGAAGCAGCTGGCCTAGAGCCGGACCTGGAGTGCAGGCAGATCTGGCAGAATTTAGGGTAAGGGGACTGGAGTTCTGTCCTAGTCCTGAGGCTGTGGTTCACAGCAAGTACCTTGTAGGGGATCTAACACCTTTGGCCTTGGAGGGACCTGCATTCACATGGACATAGTCACATATGTACATAATTTTTTAAAAATTCTTTAAAGAAATTCTTAAATATTAAAAAATGGGGGAGGGTATGATGGGGATAAGAATGTAACTCACTTACTTAGATTCCTAAATTCAAGGATGGTCAACCACCTGTAATCCTTCCCTCTTTTCTTCCTTCCCTTTCTTCTCAGTGGGTTCCAAATATACACTCAGTCACTCAACGATACCCGCAGCTCCTTGGCAGTTAATTATTACATTTCAGTGTGAAACCCAAGTTTGATGACATACCTATAATTCTTATACCTGGTGGCAGAGGTAGCAGGATTCTAAGGTCAGGGCCAGTTTTGACTACATAGCAAGGCTCTGTCTCAAAAGCATTCACAAAAATGTTTTCATTTTAAGTTTTGACAGCTGTATGCCACATCTAAACCATGGTAGTCTTTTTTTTTTTTTTTTTTTTTTTTTTTAATGGAAAGAACTTTTGTAAAGAAAACATGTCAAGTGTGGTGATACACACACCGTTGATGCCAGCACTTGGAAAGCAAAGGCTGTATATTTCAGTGAGTCAGCCTGCATCATCTACGTAGCCCGTTTCATGCTAACCAGGGCTACATAGTGAGACCCTGTCTCAAAGAACAAAAGAAAGAACCATTTGCTTAAATTGTGTTCATTTTCAAAATAAATACTTCTGTTGTATATATTTTTGTTGTATATATTTTCTAGGCTTTATGTGTATCTTGACATATTTTTATTGGGTTGTGATCATAGCATTATGAAGAGTCATGTTCTGCTTCCTTAGTAGGCTTTGAATGGAGACTTAATATTAGTGATTGCCAGAGAGGGAGACTTCTTTGTAAGAAATCATAGGGATCCATTGTGTGATAGAAGCAAGTCTTGGAGAGATTTTTGATGATGGCATCCAAGTGGATTTATCTTCCTTGCTCTTTGCAGACTGGATGATGCCAAAATCCTTCCTGGCAACATGAAGGACAACTTCTGGGAGATGGGTGATACAGGCCCCTGTGGTCCCTGCAGCGAGATCCACTATGACCGAATTGGTGGTAGGGATGCAGCACACCTTGTCAACCAGGATGACCCCAATGTGCTAGAGATCTGGAACCTTGTGTTCATCCAGTATAATAGGTAATGCGGGCCCTGCTCCTTCCTGCTCAGAGCAGGTCCTTTTCTTTAACCAAGCAGAGAAAGGGGAATCGGCTGCACAGTGACTTCATGGCTGAAGGTTGTTTGGGATCTTTATTTCTGGAGACAGTGAGCAGCCCTGATGCAGGTTTCAGATGCTCCTGGGATCCTGTGGCACTTCTTTAAATTATATTGTTGGGTTTCCATTCTGATGCATGGGACAGGGATGTACCTATTTTTTTTTCTTTCTTTTCTTATTAAAATTTTTTATTCATTTTACATACCAACCACAGATCCCCCTCTCTTCCCTCCTCCTGCCCCCCCTCCAGCCTTTTCCCCCAACCCACCCACCCCCACTTCCTCCTCCAAAAATGTAAGGCCTCCTATGGGGAGTCAGCAGAGCCTGGTACATTCAGCTGAGGCAGGTCCAAGCACTTCCCCCTGCATCAAGGCTGTGCAAGGTGTTCCACTATAGGTAGTGGGCAGGATGTACCTATTTTAAAAGCTAATCTTATATAATGCCTCCTGAGCCTTTTGCCGGCTATTTAAGAATTAGGAGCTGGGCGTGGTGGTGCATACCTTTAATCTCAGCATTCAAGAGGCAGAGGCAGGCTGATCTATGAGTTCAAGGCCAGCCTGGTCTACATACAAAGTCCAGGACAGCCAAGGCTATGTAGAGAGACCCTGTCTCAACACCATCCCCAACCCCCCAAAAATAACAAAGCAAGGATGCTGGGTATGTATCTACCCCTCTCTACACAAACCAGACAAGGGCAAATGGTGAATAGTAACATCTTTCAAACAATG
Source organism: Onychomys torridus (assembly GCF_903995425.1). Classification (NCBI taxonomy): domain Eukaryota; kingdom Metazoa; phylum Chordata; class Mammalia; order Rodentia; family Cricetidae; genus Onychomys; species Onychomys torridus. The sequence continues at coordinate 38,922,208 of NC_050447.1, forward strand.
CTAAGTGAGTTTTAACCAACAGGACCCAAAGAGGCCTGGGTCCCTGCTTCAACTTCCTCTTTGTATCATACAGGGAAACTGATGGCCTTTTGAAACCTCTTCCCAAGAAAAGCATTGACACAGGGATGGGCCTAGAGAGACTGGTGTCTGTGCTGCAGAACAAGATGTCCAACTATGACACTGACCTTTTTGTCCCTTACTTTGAAGCCATTCAGAAGGTACTGATCCTATTGTGAGCATGGATGCTTCTCGGGAGGTGTGCAGGATGGACTTTTAGCACGGACATCCTAGGTGAATGGCCATACACTTTGACAACCCAGAGTGCTTGTTGCCATCCGTCTGCTCCATTAGTGTTAGCCTGCCCTTCTCTGAAGAAGGGGAATGCTGTGCTGTTTGTCAGGGATAGGGCCTGGCTTCATGGTCTTGGGCTGTCCCCTTTTTTGGACTTGTGGGATGTGGCAAGATGGTCATCTTCTCCTAGACCTGCTCACCCTCTAGGACTGTCTCATCTGCCCTTCTGCTGTTGACCTGTAGGGTACAGGTGCCCGGCCGTACACTGGGAAAGTTGGTGCTGAGGATGCCGATGGAATTGACATGGCCTACAGAGTTCTGGCTGACCATGCTCGGACCATCACTGTGGCACTGGCTGATGGCGGCCGGCCCGACAACACAGGGCGGGGGTGAGTCTCTCTGGGCAGGTTTTGAACTGATACCATGAGTTTCTGACTGTGGAGTTTAAAGCTATACTTCATTATTCTTTTGTTGTTGTCTTTGGAGTAGGCAGATGGATCCCTTCCCTCCCCTCTTTTTAAGATTGAAGGGAGTTTTAATTTATTTGAAAACTACTATATTAATAGTTTCTATTAATTACTGAGGGAAGGCTGGTACTCAGGCTGTCAGACAGGATCTTGGTTCGTCCCAGGAAACTGTGTTCCTGACAAGCTGGCCTGGGATCTCATACACCAGTCTGTTTGTTTGTTTGTTTGTTTGTTTGTTTTTAATGATTTATTTAAATTCACTTTATGTGCATTGGTGTGAAGGTGTCAGATCCCCTGGAAACTAGAGTTATAGGCAGTTGTGAGCTGCCATGTGGGTGCTGGGAATTGAACCTGGGTCCTCTGGAAGAGCAGCCAGTGCTCTTAACCGCTGAGCCATCTCTCCAGCCCCAGTCTGGTTATTTTTTGTCTTGGTAGTGAAGCCAAATCTCTGCAAACACAGAGGGGAACCAAAAGTTCATGTTGCTCTGCTTTGAGTAGAGTTCTAAAGGAGCTACCTTGGAACCCTCAGCCAGGGATGTTTCCCCGCAGGAAACATAGTAAAGTCTGCTTTTCACAGGTACGTGCTGAGGCGGATTCTTCGAAGAGCTGTTCGATATTCCCATGAGAAACTGAATGCCAGCAGGGGTTTCTTTGCGACGTTAGTGGATGTTGTTGTACAGTCTCTGGTACGTAGAGAAAGTCCCCACTTTCATAGTCTAAGAGACATATGGTGGGTGGGGACATATTGTTAATGGATATTGTTTTTAAAGATTTATTTATTTTATGTATGAGTGCTCTATCTGCATGGACCCCTTTATGCCAGAAGAGGGTATCCGATCCCACTAGAGATAGTTGTGAGCCACCATGTGGTTCCTGGGAATTGAACTCAGGACCTCTGGAAGAGCAGCCAGTGCTCTTAACCTCTGAGCCATCTCTCTACCCCTGTTAATGGATGGAGGTCATATATGGTGGTATATGCATTTAATTCCAGCAATTGGGAGGCAGAGGCAGGTGAGTTTGGGGCCAGCCAGGGTTATAGACATAGTGAATCCCCAGCTCCCAAAAGAAGGGTGTGCATCATGGAATGGTCTCTGTCCTCACTGAACCCCTTTTGTCAGGGAGATGCATTTCCTGAACTGAAGAAGGACCCAGACATGGTGAAAGATATCATTAATGAAGAAGAGGTACAGTTTCTCAAGACGCTCAGCAGAGGGCGGCGCATCCTGGACCGAAAAATTCAAAGCTTAGGAGACTGCAAGACCATTCCAGGTGAGGGCCAGTTGTCGCCTTCCTTCTCTCCCAGGCACAGGGAATCCTTCGCAGAAAGAATGGTTTCTCGCCCCCGCCAAGGCTGAGATTGCCTTAACTAAACTGCTTTTAGTGTAAATAAGACTTAGAACAAAAGTAATTATAAAAGAATTGACCGCGGTAGAAGTAGTCAAACAATACGGAAATGAAAAGTTAATACCTTTTCCAAATACCTTTCTCAGAGGTAAAAACAACACTGTTGGAGCTGGCACAGTGGCACTCGTAATCTCAGGATGCTGAGGCAGGGGGATCACAAGGTCAAGTCTGTGCCACATAGCAAAAAACTACTCAAGAGGAAAAACATAAAAGATTTGGTGTGTAACCAACTCTTCAGGATTTTTCTCTATTTGCATGAAATTGCAAATAGATGGGTTTTTTTTTTTTTTTGTTATTGTTAGTCTTGGTTTTTCAAGACAAGGTTTTCTCATGTAGCCCAGGGACTTCTGTAAAACAAGCTGGCCTCAAACTCAGAGATCCGCCTGCCGTCTGCCTCCTGAATGCCAAATAGGTGTTTATGTCTGCATATTTTGCATATAGAAATAACATTTGGTGTACATCATCTTGCAATTTGCTTTATCTTTCATCAGCTGGCAAAATTAATTTTTTTTTTTTTTTGTTTTGTTTTTCAAGATGGGGTTTTTCTCTGTAGCATGGGAACTCACAAAGATCTTTCTGCCTCTGCCTCCCATATGCTGGGATCAAAGGCATGCGCCATCACCACCCAGCTGAGAAAAATCATTTTAAAGGCTTTTTTTTTAAATAATTTTTTATAAAAATTATAATGTGGGTTTCACATGTGATTGCAGTGTCCATAGAGGAGAGAAGAGAACATTGGACACCCTGGGAAACTAGAATTAATAAGTGGTTGTGAGTAGCCTGACGTAAGTAGGTGTTGTGAACCAAACCCAGGCTTCTGCAAGAGCAACATTGTTAGTGCTTCTAAACTCTGATCAGGCCATCTCTCCAGTTCTGGTGATTTTCTTTTTATTGAAGTGTAATGTTTAAAGAGAAAGATGAATGGACTCATTTATAGTGCTCAGATCAAGAAACAGAAATTTGGGGGCTGGAGAGGTGGCTCAGCGGTTAAGAGCACTGACTGCTCTTCCAGAGGTTCTTGAGTTCAATTCCCAGCAACCACAGGGTGACTCACAACCATCCATAATGAGAACTGGTGCCCTTCTCCTAGCCTGCAGGGATACATGCAGGCAAAACACTGTATACATGATAGATAAATAAATCTTAAAAAAAAAAAGAGAGAGAAGAAGCTGAGCAGTGGTGGCACATGCCTTTAATCCCAGAACTTGGGAGGCAGAGGCAGGAGGATCTCTGTAAATTTGAGGCCAGCCTGGACTACAGAGCAAGTTCCAGGACAGCCAAGACTGTTAACACAGAGAAACCCTGTCTTGAAAATGTACCTTCTGCTCAGTCCTAAAAGATTTGACTTGCCTTAACTCTGTTCACACGTTACTTCCAGCAGCCTCCTGGGAGGGCTTGGCATGGGAAGAGGGGGTTTGTCATGTTCTTTTCACACAATTCCTTTGTTCTCTGTAGGAGATACTGCTTGGCTCCTCTACGACACTTACGGATTCCCAGTGGATCTCACTGGCTTGATTGCTGAAGAGAAGGGCCTGGTGGTCGATATGGATGGCTTTGAAGAGGAGCGGAAACTGGCCCAGGTGAAGAATGTCAAGAGTGACTTGCTGAGCACCTGATGTCTTCCCAGCTCACTAGCTCACTTCCGCCCTCAGTACTGTCTGTCTGTCTGTCTGTTTTTTGGTTGTTTGTTTTTTTGTTTTGTTTTGTTTTGTTTGAGTTAAGGATTCACTGTGTAGCCCTGGCTGTCCTAGGACTAGATCTGTAGACCAGGCTGGCCTGGAGCTCAAAGATCCACCTGCCTCTGCCTCCCAAGTGTTAGGATTAAAGGCATGCACCACCACCTCCTGGCTTGCTTTTTCTTTCCTAAGAAATGGCCTCTATTTCTATTACCATCAGCACCCAAAAAGAAAAGAATGTGTAGTATAGGCAGGCAAGGCAAAACCTACGCAGGTACCAATCAGCTTGACTTCTTTCCCTTAAAGTCTTCCCTAGACCGGTGGCTCCTAGCTAGAGCCATCCTTCCTGGACCATTTTGTAATAATGTGTTAAAGGTATTTTTTACAACTAGAGACACATGCTCCTGTCGTCTTGTTGATAGAGCCTTGAGATGCTGCTCAGTGTCCTGCCATGCAAGAGGGCGGTCCCCCAAACAAAGGCTGGTCAAGCCCCAAATGCCAGTAGTGTGAAGATTAAAGAATGCTATTCTTCAATTTTTCCTTGGCCATAGTTTGTCAAGTCTCGTTCTCTTTCCTCCTGCATTGAGGTAACTAAGGCTTTTTCTCTTGTTTTGATAGCTGAAGTCACAGGGCAAGGGAGCAGGTGGGGAAGACCTCCTCATGCTGGACATTTATGCTATTGAAGAGCTCCGGGCCAAGGGTGTGGAGGCCACAGACGATTCTCCGAAGTATAACTACCATTCCGACGCCAGTGACAGCTACGGTATGCTGCTGTTCGTCTGCGCCATGCTGTCTGCCTCTGTATTGGGGAGGTGCCCAGCGGGGCATACTGTGTACCCTTATTCTTATAGGCATCCTCGGCTGGTGGTTTCCTTAACTATTTTGAAGTATAGTTACAGAAAGTGGTTTTGTTTTTGTTTTTATAAATCATAGGGAGGTTCCAGCTACTCTTAAACTAATTTCCCTTAATTGTAACTCCTTACAGAAAAAAAAAAAAAAAAAAAGGTAGTTGGCCCTGAAGTAATCACAGTGGCTATTGAACTCTATACAAGCATAATAGAATTTTAAATTCCAAATAAGCAAATGGTAGTACATGGCCCCTGGCAGAGATCTTCTACCAAAATCTATATAGTTAGACTGCTTGTTAGTTTGACCTCTTTGAGACAGGGTCCCACTGTGTAGCCCTGGCTAGTCTAGAACTTTCCATGTAGACCAGGCTGGCCTTGAACTCACAGGAATCCACCTGTTTTAGCCTTCCAAGTGTTTAGATTAAAGGCGTGTGCCACCATGCCCAGCTCAATTCCATTTCCACTATGCCCAGCCCAAATCCATTAGGAAACCCCTGAGTTTTAGAAACTGGAACAGTTAGTCAACCTACTGCGTACTGCTTTCCTGGTGGGAAATCAGCGTGCTAGTTATTTTAGAAAGTCTAATGGGCTGACTTTCAAAATAAAAGTAGACAATTAGAACCTAATGCTGAGAAATAGAATTTAGCAAAAGGCAACTAAAAATGTGTGATTGGAGCCAGTTATGGTATTGCATACTTTTAATCCCAATACCCAAGATGCAGAAGCAGGTGGATCTCTGTGAGTTGGAGGCCAGCCTGGTCTATATAGAAAATTCCAGGCCAGCAAAGGCTACATATTAAGGCCCTGACTCCAAAACAACCACAAAAAGAATATGTGAATTGGGCTGGGGAAGTAAATCAGCGGTGGAGTGCTGTGTAACACGTGTGAGGGTCTGGGGTCAGTCTCAGCACAGGGGGATTAGCATATCTCGATGGAGTCACTGACCTGTCTTCCCCCTTTTCTGTCACTTGAGCAGTGTTTGAGTGCACAGTGGCTACCGTGCTTGCTCTGCGCAGGGAGAAGATGTTTGTGGAAGAGGTGGTCACTGGCCAGGAGTGTGGAGTAGTGCTGGACAAGACCTGTTTCTATGCTGAACAAGGAGGGCAGATCTACGACGAAGGCTACTTGGTGAAGGTTGATGACAACAGTGAGGATGTAAGGCCCGACTTCTTTCTTGTACTCTCTGGAAGGCCAGGCATGGAGCTGGGTGGCCTCTTTTCCTCCTTCATACTCTGAGCTGTGGGGAGCTGATTTGACAGATGTTTGAGTTTTATTCTTTTGTTGGTGTTTCTTCTGCAGACAAGAGGATTGCTTCTCTTTTCTTTTGTTTGTTTGTTTGAGACAGGGTTTTTCCTGTGTAGCCCTGGCCATCCTAGAACTCATTCTGTAGACCAGGCTGGCCTTGAACTCAGGGATCTGCCTGCCTCTGCCTCCTGAGTGCTGGTGTTAAAGGCGTGTGCCGCCACTGCCTGGGAGGGCTGCTTCTTCTACCTGTTGTTCTTAGGTACCTTGTAGGGTCCTTGCAGCCAGGATGCCAATGCCATCGCTGCCTCCTCGGTGCTTCCTTGTGAATAAGGATAATAAGGATACTCTCTTTTCACTTCTTGATTGGTTTCGTTTGTTGGCTTTGTGAGACAGGGTCTCACCCTTATAGCTCAGATAAGTCTTGAACTCCCAGTAATCCTGCCTCAGACTTTCCTGTGTTGGGAGTAGAGGTATGCATCACCATGCCTGGCAGAGACTACTCTTGAAGGACATTCTGGGGTTTTTTTGTTTTGTTTTATTTTTATTATTTTTATTTTATTTATTTTTTTATTAAGAATTTTTTTTTTTTTTTTTTCCTATCTCAGTGGTAGATCGCTTGCCTAGCAAGCGCAAGGCCCTGGGTTTGGTCCTCAGCTCTGGCAAAAAAAAAAGAATTTTTTTTAATACATTTTACATGCAAATAGACCCCCACCACCACCCACCCTTTTTTTTTTTTTTTTTTTTTCCTTCGAGACAGTAGTTTTGGTGTCTGTCCTAGATCTTGCTCTGTAGACCAGGCTGGCCTTGAACTCACAGAGATCCACCTGGCTCTGCCTCCTGAGTCTGGGATCAAAGTCATGCGCCACACCGCCCGGCTCAGATCCCCCTCTTATCCCTCCTCCCACTCCCCCCCCCCAAGCCTTCCCCTTAAAGGACATTCTTCTAGAAAGCTCAGCCTCTGTTCGGTCCTGATGAGGCAGTCACTTGGTCTCCTTTGGCAGCTGGTTTCCTCCCAGCAGGACAGGATCCACTTCATAGAGTGTTCAGATGTTCCTTGCTGAGGAAGTAGCTCAGTTGGTACAGCGTTTGCTTGGCATGAATAAGGCCCTGGGCTTGGGACTTGTGCTGTGTACTTGTAATCCTGACAGTGAGAAGGCAGGAAGACTACAGTCAGGTTTGCCCCAGGCCACCCAGTATAAAGGCGGTATGAGTCTCATCTAATGGGGGCTATGTGTGTACATAAAAGGAGAATTGGTATATTAGGAAGGAAAACTTCCCTATTGGTGTCCTTGACTCTGCAGAAAACTGAGTTCACAGTGAAGAATGCTCAGGTCCGAGGCGGGTATGTGCTGCACATAGGAACATTATATGGAAGCCTGAAAGTGGGGGATCAAGTCCGGCTGTTTATTGATGAGGTAAGTTGCATATGCTGGTCCGTGTTTGATGCTTATGTATTTACTGAGATGTTTTGAGATGGTCTCTTGAACACTGTGTAGTTTGTCCCAGCCTCCCGTGGCCTGCCCTGCCCAGCTTCCCATTTGACCTGGTTGCCAGATTACCTCCTTTGGTGGTAACAGTTTCTAATATCTTTATTCATTTATTTTGGGATTTTTTTCTTTTTTCTTTTTCTTTTTTTAAGCAGGGTCTCTCTACAGAGCCCTTGCTACCCTATAACTCAGTATATAAACCAGGCTGGCCTCAAACTCACAGAGATCCCCATACCTCTGCCTCCAAAGTACTGGGATTAAAGGCATGCACCACCACACCTGCCTATTTTTAATATTTTTTTAAAGTATGTTTATTTTATCTCTGTGTGCACATGCCACAGCACACATGTGGAGGTCAAGGACAACTTGAAAGAGTCAGTTCTTACCAAGTGGGTCCCAGGTATTGAACTCAGATTGTCAAGCTTGGTGGTTTGCCCACTGAGACATTTTGTTGGCCCATCCTAAGTGAAACTGCTAGCCAAGCACAGCAGTAAATTTTGGTGCATTTTGTAGATTGTAAGGAAAGAACCTAACGCTCAAGTCTATTTGGTCCCATAGTGTTTTATTTATTCTTTGACAATTTCATACATGTATATAATTTATCTTGATCCTGTCCTCTGAAACACCCCCTTCTCTCATGGATTGCTTTTCAAACTCCAAGAACTTTTTCAGCAGTCAAGGAACCTGCATTAAGAACTCAGAAGCTGGGGTTGGGAATTTAGCTCAGTGGTAGAGCGCTTGCCTAAAGGCCCTGGGTTCTATCCTCAGCTCCAAAAAAAAAAAAAAAAAAAAGAACTCAGAAGCCAGGCAATTTGTGAGCACAACTACCATCCTTGTTAAGCAGGAGGATCAAGAGTTTGAGGTCGGCCTCTGGATTACACAGTGTGACCCTGTCTCAGAAACAGAAAAGGACTAGTTCTATTACATGTGACAGAGCTCCAAGTAACGGCTTCCAATTGTGGAGTGTGTGTTTCACATTATATAAAAGTTACAGGGCCCGCTTCTCCTTGCTTGTTGCTCATCTCTAGGGTCTGCTCAGGATTTGGTTTCATGGACCAAAAAGGTAGTTCTGAGGCATGTTGTCCAGGCCAGGGGTGGGCAAGCTTCCTTTTGGAAAGGGTTGGGTAGTAAGTATTTTTGGCTTTTCAGGCTACACAGCCTAAATCCCAGTTTCTCAGCTATGCTGTGGTACTGTATGTTTACTGTGTGTAAACAGATGAATGTAGTTGTGTCCCGATAAACCAATTTACAAAACCAACAACAGGCTGGGATGGTGGCTTGAGCCTTTGATCCCAGTACTCAGGAAGCAGAGGCAGGTGGAACTTGGAGTTCTAAGTCAGCCCCGGCTACATAGTGAGACACTATCTCCTAAAAAACAAAACTCCAACAGACAACAAGTCAGATGTGGACCATCAGCCCTAGTGTGTTATTCCTGTTCTAGGCAGAGGAAGGAGGAGGGCACACCCCTTGAAGGTACCTCATTTTCACATCCTCTTGGCCAGAACCTAGTTGTACGCCTACACTTATCCATAAGGAAAACTGGGAAAAACTGTTGTTACCCTGAGCAGCCTTATAGTCAACAGATTTTTCTAGTACTTGGGGACAGCTCTCTAGCAGCCTTCTCTGCCCTCTGCAGCCTCGGCGGAGACCTGTCATGAGCAACCATACCGCCACACACATTCTGAACTTTGCCCTGCGCTCCGTGCTTGGGGAAGCGGACCAGAAAGGCTCCCTGGTTGCTCCTGACCGCCTTCGGTTTGACTTCACTGCCAAGGGAGCCATGTCCACCCAGCAAATCAAGAAGGCTGAGGAGATCGTCAACGCCATGATTGCCGCAGCTAAGGTAGGTTCTACCGTGTCTGAGTTCTTGGGACATGAAGCTCACGCTCCTGCACCATCACTTTCTGTCACGGAGGCACAGCCGTCCAGATGTTCCCATATACCATGTCCTGACTTGTTCATGGCGACGCTGAAGGCAGCAATCCTCAGACGGCTTTTATAGTGGTGACCCATGCCACATGGAGGGAGGTCTTTGATCTCCCACCTCCTTAAACAGTGTTTTTGTGCTTACATACAGTGTTTTCACATCAGATTAGAAATTCCTGCCTGGCTTCGTTTGCTTTTGCATGGGATATTTTTTCAGAAGGCTCAGGGTGTGTGCCAGACACAGTGGGGTTACGGTGTTCTCTCTACGGCTGCTTCCTCACCGTCAGAGGTTATTCCAGCTTTTTTTCCCTCTTGTCTTCTTTTTATGGCAGCCTGTCTATACCCAAGACTGTCCCCTGGCAGCAGCTAAAGCCATCCAGGGCCTTCGAGCTGTATTTGATGAGACCTATCCTGACCCTGTGCGAGTCGTCTCCATTGGGGTCCCGGTGTCGGAGCTGTTGGATGACCCTTCCGGGCCTGCTGGCTCCCTGACCTCTGTTGAGTTCTGTGGAGGAACGTGAGTACTTTGGTAGGAACAGCAATAGATGAGCTCACCTGCTTTTGGCATCCCCCTGTGAGGATATGAAACTAGACTAGACTGACTGTCACATTCCTTTATTAATCTATTATTTTGCCACGCTTTGGATGGAACTCAGGGTTGTGCAGATGCTAAACAAGTGTTCTACCATTGAGCCTCAGACTCTAATATTTCTAAGGTTAAAATGAAGTCCTCAGAAATGCACTTGTCAAGTAAGATTCCTGAGACTCCTAATAGCCTGATGTCCACTCAGATGCCTCGGTGTGTCCGATGATAGCATTTCTTAGGTTTCTAATGAAATGTTTTTCCCAGGACAAAGAGATGAAGAACACCGTCTACACATTCAAAATTGCTGGTGTTCTTGTTTTCTTTCTCAAAAGAAAGTTGGTAGCAATTCAGGATTCAGCAAGGCTTTAGAGTACTCACAGAGCTCCTGTGCTGGCCCTGGCTCATTCTAGTCCTGTGCCTACATGATTCCCTTTGCCAGCTTGAGCAGAATCTGGGAAGGGAAACTGAGCCCATTGTCTGAGAGCTCCTGAGCAGACCCTGTAGTAGACCTGGCTCAGGTAGCTTAGGAGAACCACTAGTTTCTGCCAGTTTGGATTCTAAAAGGAGCCTAGTACACATGACCACCCCTTAGGGAATGACTTTCAAAGATTTTGTACCAACCTCTCAGCATTCGACTAGGAGTTAGTATGTTATGCCCAGATCTCCGGGACCCCCAAAAGACTACCAGGGAGACTGAATCCCTTATGTAGAAGCAAATAACCTTTATTTTCAAGCTCTGGGGCTTGGTCTGTCTGTCCCACAAAGCGGTGAGAGCAGAGAGCCCTGAGCCAGGCAAGGTAGGATTTTTATCATAGCAGAGGTTGGGGTGAGGAGATTTCCAGGGTTTGGGACCCTGATTTGCTGACATTTGTCGAGGGGTATCTTTAAAACAAAAATAGGTGTGTGCTAGACTCAGGGACATCTGGCCACTTTATCTAATGGTTGGAATGTTTGGGATGTCAGATACTTCCTCACCCCTGGGTAGATCCCTGAGTGGTGTCAGCTAATGGCTTTTCCTGGATCTGGGTGTTGCCTGCCAGTAAGCCTGACACAGAAGCTGTGTCTGGGCCCCTAAGCCTGCCATGGCTGCAGTGTAGTCAAGCTGTTTTGGGCCCCTCCACAAGTGCACACTTTGAGTTCTTTGAGAAACTGGAGACTAAGGCCTATTTCTAGATCCAGGTAATGTAGTAAGATTTTTCAAAGTAGGGCTGGAGGGATGGCTCAGTGGTTAAGAGCACTGGCTGCTCTTCTAGAGGACCTGGGTTCAATTCCCAGCACCCACATGGCAGTTCACAACTATCTTTAACTCCAGTCCAGGGGATCTGACACCCTCATACAGACATACATGCAAGCAAAACACCACTGCACATAAAATAAGAATAAGTAAATCATTAAAAAATGTTTTAAAAAAATTTAAAAAGTAATCCTCCAAACCAGGCAGTGGTGGCTCATGCCCTTAATCCCAGTACCTGGGGAGACAGAGGCAGGAGGATCTCTGTGAGTTCCAGGACAGGCTCCAAAGCTACAAAAAAAAAAAAAAACCTTGTCTTGAAATACTACCCCGCCAAAAAAAAAAAAGTAATCTTCCAATATTCTCAACTAATGAGCATTTTTACATATATTAAAATATAGCTTATGTTCCACCAAAAGATCAAAATGTCACATGCAACCTAATAACAATATTACTGAGTTGGATATTGGCATATCAGCATTTTGATGAGTCTCACTTGATTTTTACAGCAGCCTTGTGAAGGAGACCTGTCCCCTTTTATATTGGGAAAACTGAGGCTCAGTCTGAACCCTGGCTTCTGGGCTCGGCCCAACTTTTTTTCCTTCTGCTCCTTCACTTGCCTGTGCTTCTGACCTCTGCTCCTAAAGTCCCATCACAGTGAAAGGTCGCTGGGGTGTGATGGTGCACGCCACGTCTTTAACCCCAGCACTTGGGACACAGAGGTGGGCGAATCTCTTATTTTGAGGCCAGTATAGTCTATATAATAAATTCTTGGCCAGAATTTACACAGTGAGACCCTGTCTTAAAAAAAAAAAAAAAAAAAAAAAAAAAGGCCTTCCCTACTGTGAAAGACTGGATTACTTCACAGGGAAGAGGCATCTCACCCAGGGCTCCCAGACTTCCTCTTCTTCATAGCCTTTTGTGCTCTGCCCTTTAGGCATCTACGGAACTCTAGTCACGCAGGAGCTTTCGTGATAGTGACCGAAGAAGCTATTGCCAAGGGTATCCGGAGGATTGTTGCTGTCACAGGTGCTGAAGCACAGAAGGTGAGGTCAGGTGTGTGGGCCCTGCCTGTCAGAGGAAGCTATCACTGCACAAGCTTCCTGGCTGTCAGTGTCGCATCTTGTACATCTTGGGCTCGGTACATAATGGCACTTGCCACAAAGACTTGACAGCCTGAGTTTGTCTCCGGGGACCCACATAAAGTGTAAGGAGAGCACTGGCTCCATGAAGTTGTTCTATGACTCCCATGTGGATACCCTGCACACACATCACACACAAAATAATAGGAATTTCCCAAAACAAACAGCATCATGGAAAACAGAATACATAACCTCAGTGTCTTTCTCCTAGCACAACCATGTGTGGGAGGGCAAGGCAGAGTTCTGCTTCCGCTTCATTGCCCTTCCCTCTGCACATAGCCCACACAGCCCGCCTAACGTAAGGAACATGGCACAGAGAACCGTTGATCTGTGCTGGGAACTCTATCTTGACCCGAGTAATGGTCATTTCACCTGGTTACCCTTGGACCTGAGTTACAGTGTGGCCTTTGCTGGCTCTGTGTGTGTGGCCAGAGCACTTGCTTCCTGAAGGAAAGACACCCCTGGTGTTTACATCTCTAATTGTTCTCTTCCCAGGCCCTCAGGAAGGCAGAGAGCTTGAAGAAATCTCTCTCTGTCATGGAGGCCAAAGTGAAGGCCCAGACCGCACCCAACAAGGATGTGCAGAGGGAAATTGCCGACCTTGGCGAGGTAGGGATGGCCTCCCCTGCTTCTGGGTCTGTTCGATCCTTATCAAGCCTGAGGAGTAAGACTGTCCTGTGCTTGAACTTTTTGTTCTTTTAATTGTGCTTTTTTGAGACAGAGTCTTACTCTGTAGCCCAGACTAGCCTGGAACACACTATATAGCTCAGGCTGGCCTCGGATTTGCAGCTGTCCGCTAGCCTTACCATCTCTTTGCAAACATGAGCCACGTGCTGGGCGGGGGAGGTGCAGTGTTGGGCTTTTTGTTGTTGTTTGAGAAAGGATGTCACTGTGTAACCCATGCTGCCCTTGAACTGTATGTAGCACAATGGCTGGTATTTCTTGGTATGCTAAGCTTGCAGCGAGTCTTCGCAGGCTGTGTTCACAGCTAGGTCTCAACTTAAGAGCTAAGCCCTCTTTATAATGCCAGTTTCTCTCCAGCCCTGCTGTGATGGCTGCTACATTAATAGAGTGACTAGTCTTAAAGCTAGCAGATATCTTTGTGGTTTTCTCAGACACTGATCCTAGAAAACTTTGGTTCAAAAACAGATGGGTGGGGTAGAGTAGGCTTGAATTCCCCTACCTCCTAGGAGCAAAGACCTGGACAGACTTCTGTTCTGGTTCCAGGCCCTGGCTACTGCAGTCATCCCCCAGTGGCAGAAAGATGAACAACGAGAAACTCTGAAATCCCTGAAGAAGGTCATGGATGACCTAGACCGAGCCAGCAAAGCTGATGTCCAGAAGCGAGTAAGTCTCAGCCGTGCTGGCAGCTGGAAGAGAGTCCAGAGGTTTTCCTGGGCAGAGGCTCATACGGTTTAGTCTGGGCTCTTGGCCTAAGCCTCTCTCCTGGGCTTCTTGTAGGTGTTGGAGAAGACAAAGCAGCTGATTGACAGCAACCCCAACCAGCCCCTGGTCATCCTGGAGATGGAGAGCGGTGCTTCAGCCAAGGCAAGCAGGGGCTGGGGCAGGGCTGCCCTACTTGTCAGCTCTGTGTATTTCCCTCCCAGCCTTGTCAGACCTCTGACAGTTCTGAGGCCCACTGTTTAGTCCTGAAGTTAGGCTGAGCCACGGAGAGATCTGGTAGCCTGAGGAAGAAGGAGCGCCCGAGGGGAGAGTCTGGCCAGGGTCCTGCCTTTGGCCTTTGCATGGGCTCCTGGAGACAGCATCTGCTCGTGGAAATGGGGTGGTGCTCTGAGGGTTTACTCCGCAGATTCCCTTGTAGAAAATAGGGCTCCCTGCCCCGGTGTATGACCTGACATGAAGTTCTTTCCGCAGGCCCTGAATGAAGCTTTGAAGCTGTTCAAAACGCATTCTCCTCAGACGTCTGCCATGCTGTTCACAGTGGACAATGAGGCTGGCAAGATCACATGCCTCTGTCAGGTTCCCCAGGTAAGAACTTCCTACAGCCTTACTCCGAACAAAAGCCTGCAGCCAGCCTTTAATCCCAGGACACAGGAGGCAGAGGCTGGAGGATCTCTGAGTTTGCGCTGGTCTACAGAGCAAGTTCCAGGACAGAGGAACCCTGTCTCAATTAAAAAAAAAAAAAAAAAAAAAAGCCTGCAAACCCCTATGCCAGTGAGAAGTATTGTCCTTAGCTTCCTAGAGAGGGGTTCTTCGTAGTATTTGCCAAGACTGTGTGTGTGTGTGTGTGTGTGTGTGTGTGTGTGTGCGTTTGCGCCTGCGCGCGCCCCTCAGGCCTTCTTGTTGGTAGACGTATTAGCTACTGGCTGATGCCTGGCCTTGTGTTCTGTTCACCTTGACAGTGGCCGTAGCTGCTCCCCGTACCAGTGTTGGCCTCTGGTAGCATCACCCAGGATACGAATGGGTTTGGGTGGCTCCCCTCCCTGTGTGGTCCCTCTGTATCCCGCCTCAATGTCACCTTCTCTTCTGACCATTCCCCCTTCCTATCTTCTAGAATGCAGCCAACCGGGGCCTCAAAGCCAGTGAGTGGGTACAGCAGGTTTCGGGCCTGATGGATGGTAAAGGTGGTGGCAAGGATGTGTCTGCCCAGGCCACAGGCAAGAATGTGGGCTGCCTTCAGGAAGCATTGCAGCTGGCGACGTCCTTTGCCCAGCTCCGCCTGGGAGATGTGAAGAACTGACGGGAGGGAAGCCCTCACTGGGACCCATTTCCCTGTCAACCAGATGTGTCAGCATGCAGGAGTCCACCCAGGAGCTCTCCTGCCACGAAGACCTTTGAGTCTTGGGACCTTTCAGTAGCCCTATCCGCCCTAACCCAGCAGTAACTGGAACACCTGGAGCTGTCCTGTGATTCATCGCTCCTCTCCGTTACTGCTCTGAGCCATACCAGTCAGCACCATCTGTGTAGAATCACTACCCAGGAATGCTATTTAACATCGTCACGATCATGTCTAGGTAACGTCAACTCTGCCAACCTGAGGCTTCTAGGTCTGCAGGTAGGGAGCCTTTTTGCTGCAGAAAATAAAAAGGACCATGTGCAATACTTGATGCATGCATTCCACCTTTTCTCCTGGGGTGGACTCTGGCTCCCTGCATACCTGCAGAATACAGGCTGCGGTTCCAGCTGGTTTCTCATTGAAGCTATCACAGAACACATCCCTAGACCCCTGAACTTTAGGAGTGGCCCCAAGATAGCAGAGGCAGAATGGATGGGCTGAAATGGAGGCATTCAATAGAGTGGGCATTCAATAGAGTGGGGTAAATTTCTACTGAATTTCTTCAAGTGGGGAAGCACCTTTCTCTGTTGGGACAACCTCTTAATGACTTGGGCCACGTATGTCCCTTCTCTGCCTCCCTTTGAAGTTGTTGATTCAAGGTCAGATGACTAATATAGGAAGCATGAGCATGGAGGTGTCTCCCAGTAACTGTCTATCCCTGTTTCTTAACCTAAAGTAGTCAAGGCCCTGACCTGGTCATAAAATGCAATTTGTCTGAGTCTACAAGCAGCAGGGTCTGGAAGCAGTAGTGTGTGGGAGGTAGAGATACTCCCTGCTTATGCAAGTTCCCCAGAGTGTTAGAAATATATGTATGTATATATATGCATATATATATACATACATATGCACACACATATATATGCAACCATATATATGTATGTATACAGTGTAGGAAGAGAGATTTCCATCAGTTTATTAAACGTGTTGAAGCAAGCTGGGGACTGAGTACAGGAGTGAGCAAAAAGTCTTCACCTTGGGCAAGTTTGTGTAAAACAGTCTGAATGCAAAATTCAAGGAATAACCTTAACAGGTTAGAGCCATAAAACCAGCCCTGGTTCTAGCATGGGCCAAGTCCAGCTGTACCTCCTCCACTCCGCTAGGAGGCAGTGCGGCCACCCACCGCTCTCCCGATAGGCTTCGCGCGGGCGCGCATGTTTAAGTGGACGGAAGTGCCGGTGGCGCAAGGTCGCTCAGCAGGCGGAAGTGGTTCGCACGCCGGTAGCCGCCATGCCGGGAGACCACCGCCGCATCCGCGGGCCGGAGGAGTCCCAGCCGCCTCAGCTGTACGCGGCCGACGAAGACGAGACGCCTGCTGCCCGCGACCCGACGCGGCTACGACCGGTGTACGCGCGCGCCGGGCTGCTGAGCCAGGCCAAGGGCTCGGCCTACCTGGAGGCGGGAGGCACCAAGGTGCTGTGCGCCGTGTCGGGCCCGCGCCAGGCCGAGGGCGGCGAGCGCGGCGGCGGCCCTGCGGGAGCGGGCGGCGAGGCCCCGGCCGCCCTCCGGGGCCGCCTGCTCTGTGACTTCCGCCGCGCGCCCTTCGCCGGTCGCCGGCGTCGGGCGCCCCAGGGCGGCGGCGAGGAGCGCGAGCTGGGTCTGGCGCTGCAGGAGGCTCTGGAGCCCGCGGTGCGCCTGGGGCGCTACCCTCGCGCCCAACTCGAGGTGTCCGCGCTGCTGCTGGAGGACGGCGGCTCTGCGCTGGCCGCCGCGCTCACGGCCGCCGCGCTCGCCCTGGCCGACGCGGGAGTGGAGATGTATGATTTGGTAGTGGGCTGCGGCCTGAGCCTCGCCCCGGGACCCTCGCCCACTTGGCTGCTGGACCCCACGCGGCTCGAGGAGGAGCACTCCGCAGCCGGCCTCACGGTGGCGCTCATGCCGGTGCTCAATCAGGTGGCCGGGTTGCTGGGCAGCGGGGAAGGCGGCCAGACCGAGAGTTGGACGGACGCGGTGCGCCTGGGCCTGGAAGGCTGCCAGCGCCTCTACCCAGTGCTGCAGCAGTGCTTGGTGCAGGCTGCCCGCCGGAGGGGCGCCGCCGCCCCTTCCTGATTGGAAATCCTGAGCAACAACGATGCGGAAGACTACTGTCGCCCTTCTCTCCCAAGAGGACCGGCGCTGCTGGTCGCCTGGCTTAGCTGAGCCGAGAAACGAGAGTGGGAGGTAGCGCGCACGGAACCAAAGCACTGGACAGCTGTGTTGGGACGATGTAAAGGGCCTTTGCAGCCACCATCCAGGTGGAAAAATTCCAAAGTTGGAAAGGACTTAAGCTGGATTGCCTGGTAAATGAGATCTGGAGCTGTGGTCTTCTAAAGGACAGACCCTCTGCAGGCCAGCCGTTGGCTCCAATGTATGATAAACTGCTTCTTTTGAGAGGATGGACAAGGGGACTTTGCTTTCTCACTACCCGAACTAAAACATAAAAACCTTTTTTATACCTAAAAATACATCTGCTGTGGTTTTTCCTGGTACTAGAGTTAGAAACAATGCTGTTTTGAACTGGGCATGTGTTGAGCCTGTGTCGTCAATAGCTTGAGTCAGTACTGCCTTAAATTTTTCTGTTAGCTCACTGTAAGTGAAAAGGAGTAATGTGCTTTAGAGGAGAAACCTCCTGCCGCAGGAGCAGTGTCTGAGTTGAAAAGACTGAGGGGATAGATGCCAGGGCTACACAGAGAAACCCGGTCTCTACAAAAAGACGGGAGGGTTAAGTGGCCTCAGAAGACTGGGGGCACACCTCTCCTCCCTCTCCTTTGGTTTGGTGAAGGACAAGACCATGTCTAGGAGCTGGGTAACTGGAAAGGGTTCTGCTCTGGAAGGAAGCCCTGTCCCTCCTCTGGTGGAACAGCAGAACCGGAGGTTTCCATGGTTTTGCAGCAGTGGTGCCGTCAGGTATGGTAGTGCAGCCAGAGCTACATAGAGAAACCCTATTGCAAAAACCAAAAACAAACCAGAAATGAAGTCCTGGACTGGCTTCATGACCTGGTGTCTCCTGTCCAGTCTTGGTTCCTGGGAACAAGGCTCAGGGCAGCAATGGACCACCAAGAGGGAGCGCTCCTCAAAACTGGCACCATTTACGGCCTGGCTATTCCTTAAGGCAGAGCTGGCCTCACTCCCCAGGAGTGTAGGGTCCCTGACCTTCACTTGTGGCTGTATGGAGGAAGCTGTGTGGAACTGCTGTTAAGTTTAGGTATCCCAAGGGTCTGCTCAGCTTCTTAGGACCACGTCAGAACCCCTGACCAGGAAGAAACACACTTTTATTTTTTTCCCTTCTGACTTGACTCTTTCTAGAGTAGATCTGAAGTTAGTGTTATACTAGTAAAAGTCAAGATAAAAACAAGACATAAAAGTTATCTGCCTACTTTGGAGGATGGCTTATGGCTTTGTAGGGTACATGGTGGTGGGTTTAAGCAAAAGGGTCATACATATGACCTCACAGGTCAGTGTCACTTGGGACACAAGCATGTCTGACTACTGTGGCTACAGGAAAGAGCTCCACAGCACCAGGTTCAGCAGTGCATGGGGAAGAGGGAAAGTCAGAGCACTCTGCATCCAGTGAGGGTTCGCAGTGCGGGTCAGGAGCCTCCTGCAAGACCCAGGATGCAAGACTGTGGGGCTCTGGGGCTGCCCTCCCCTGCTGCCCACCCCAGGACTCATGGAAAAGACCTCGAATGTTAAACCCACAACTACTGGGATGTTTTCTGGGTGTGTTGGCTGAACTGTGCTTCCCCTTGCCTTGCTCTGGTTCCAGAAAGGTTGCTTCAGGTTGCATGGGTGTCACCAGGGGCCTTCCAAAAACAAGGTAAGGGGAAACGAGCCTGGAAGTGTCCCCACCTCCTGGCTATCCTGGTCCGATGCTTGATTCTTCACCTGTAGAGTTAATAGGAGGGGCGGGCTTAGAGGGTGCAAAGCATAGTTTAGGAAAGAAGGCCATCTGCTAAAATCTAGTTCCTCTAATTCCCCTCTTATCGCTATGTCGTGGGACCTTTGGTAAATTGGAGGCTAATCTAGATCCTTTGGGGGATGGAAGGGGTGCTAGAGATTGTCTGTGCTAAGCATACCAACTACCACTGAAGCCTGGAAGTCAGAACCAGCAGGCAAGAGCAAACATTCTTTCCCTGCAGTCCATTCTTTTTCTGAGGTAGTAACTTAGGCCCTAGGCAGCAGCGAGGACTCTCCTGAGCCCATCCAACCTGGGTTAGGCAGGGGGTCCTGAGGGAATTCACCACTACCAACCCTGATCTTACTGAGCGGACTTGGAAGGCAGTGTGGGGCAGGGATCACCGGAAGATGTGGAAGGGCAGAGAAAACTTAGGCACTCTACGGCTCCATGTAGGGCCATTATCAGTCCAGATTTGGATTGTCTCGATCTAGGAACATTAGGATGCCACAGCTTCCCTGGACAGCATGGTACAGAGGCAACCAATGGGATGAGGCCAGAAAAGTAGCAGAAATTCAAATTTTAACAAGCTTACCCAGGGGGGTTTGGGATATGGAACATACCTTTGGTATCCTACAAAGTTCAGCTTCCTTTCCAGAAGATGATAATTCAACCCAGGACTGACTAACCCAAGTGTCCAAATGCCTGGCAGTAATCCCTGATAATAGCTAGCTGAGCCGACCCAAACCCAGAGTCAAGGGGGAGTGGGGGGCAGAAGATGGCTGTCCTAAGCACTGCTCTTTGTAAGCCTCCTTCCTACACACACCAAAGTGCCCTGTCTGTGCACAAAGAGGCCACATGGACCCAAACACAAGTAGAGTGAAGGAGAGCAGACCGCTCACTGGTTGCCCCTTGTCTGTGCTTTCCAAAAGGCTCTGGCCCCTGGACACCTGCTGGGGCTCAGCATCTGTGCCTGAGGGGCCCTGCTTCCAGGACACCTGTTCTCTTCACTATCCTTTGTTCCTGTTCTGAGAGTCCATAGTCAGCTTGGAGGTCCCGGAACAACCTAGACATCACAGATGTTCTCTGGCCATGAGAAACAGCCAGGAAAAAGGAAGAAATACAATACCCGTTTAATAAAAATAGGCCTACAGTGAGAGAAAGCCACAGACAGAACTCCCCAGTGCTAGTATCTTCAGAAGCAGGAAAAACTGGGACCCACTGAGAGAGTGGCCCTCTTGAGTACCTGACCTGTGTGCTGTTCCCTCTGCTGCTCCATGGACTCCAGACTCTCCAACAGGCTGTCCACCTGGGCCTTGATCTTGCTCAGCTCCCTCCTGATGGAGTCCAGCTCTTCAGTCTGGACTGCTGAGGGGGGCAGGGTTGAAGTCCACATGAACACAGAGGCCATAGGGACTTAGAGCAATCCTGCCAGACCTTCCAGCCTTCCCTCACTTCAGATCAGGCCACCCAACTCCTCCCTAGCACTGACAATGAGGGCTGTGCCCCTCACTCACACTTTCTCTGTCCCAGGGGCAGATGGCTATTCCTGCAGGCCTTGTAAGGGCTGTAGGTGTTCTTGAACCTCGGACTTAGGTGGGTCCTGCAGCTCTTGGCAGGCACCTGGTTGATGAGTAGAGGGGTCCTCTTGCTTTCGTTCACCCTAAAGAGACGGGAGAGGAGGAAGCAGTCAAGTCAACTGGCTCTACATCCTTCTTCCCAGGACACAGCTGGAAAGACCTACCCACTTACTAGTAGGGTGTGCCTTCTCTGTACAACTCAGTTCAATTCATAGTAACCACTGCTGTGGACAAATGAGGGGAAACCAGTCTGCCTGGCCCTCGGCTCAACTTGGGAGAGCAAGTATACCCACCCTCCCTCCCTCCCTCCCTCCCTCCCTTCCTTCTTTTCTTCTTTCCATAGATCAGTCTTATTCCTGGTTGTTCTCAAACTCTTTGTGGCTGAGGCTGATCTTGAACTCCTGACCATCCACCTGCAGCTCTTCCTTTGAATGTCAGGATTCTGCACCAGAAGACACCCTAGGGTCTTGCCCAAAGTCATTTCGGGAGACCATAGCAAACACAGCTTCTCCCTGATTGGACTCCCCCCCTACTCCCACCCCATCCCCACTCCGGCGGATGGAGGTAGCGGGACAATCGCCTGCAGCCTGCTGTCCAGTCAGAGCCTGACCCTCCAAAGGCTCTTCTGCCTGAGCCAGGCACTGTTGATCTTCGGGATCTTAGTCCGGCAAAGGATGAAAGGGAAAAGTGAAGCCAGAGCCCAAGGTCTCAGTGTGGGTATGGAGACTTTAGTCCGGCTTGGGAACTGCCAGAACGCAGAGGTCAGCATACTCGGGACCGGCAGGAAAGGTTAAGGCTGCCGCCAAGCCACCTGTCCTTGGCTGCAGGCTATGGAAAGGGGCGAGCTCCTAAAAGGTACCAGGCTCATAGGGGCAGGCGGCCTCACCCCCCTTCACACGGAGAGATGAAGGATCTGTGCAGACAAGTGGGTTCCTACACACGAAGGGCTGGTGCGAATACACAAAGCACTGGGTTCTGCCGGGGATGAGGCTGGTGAGCATGTTGAGTTGGGAGTGGGGTCTAAAGTTAAGAAACTTTAGCACTCCGGGTGCTGTCGTCTTCGTACCCAGCTCAAAGGCAGACTCCTTTTATTTTACTTATTTAGGGCCAAACGAAGGACAGGTCTGCCCTTTCAGCCCGCAGGGTCTCCAGAACTGTGATGGGATTTCCGGCCACCTCTACTTCCTGGCTTCTAGAGGTCTGGGTGGGCGGCTGAGGATACGCCGGGATGCTTCGGGTTTGGGCCGGGAGGAGGAAGAAAGAGCGAGCTGGCGCAGGTCACCGCGGAGAAGGCGTGCAGCCTCCCCAGCGATGTGGGTTTGATTACAAGAGTGTCGTATCCAGGGCTCCAGATGATGAATTTCAGGAACACTGATGACCCACTCCCTAGACAGGGCAGAGACTAAACATCCAAGCCAGCAAAACACACTCCCTGTAATGTAGCATTGGTGGTTCAGTGGTAGAATTCTCGCCTGCCACGCGGGAGGCCCGGGTTCGATTCCCGGCCAATGCACGATATGCTTTTTCGCTCCTGCAGCCTCGCCCGTCGCAAGCAAGAAGGATCCTTAGCGTTCAATTAGTAGTTCCCTTTTTTATGCTGAGTACAGCTACCCCTGGCCCTTGGCTTATTTTTCTTCCAAGAGGAGCGATAATGGCTGCAGTCTGTCTAAAAACTATGACCAACCTGTTCTTATTATTTTAATATCTGGTATATCCTCTATTCAAGGATTTCTGGTTCAGGGAGAGAATCCTTGCTCTGCTCATTATCTCCAGGAAGGGTGCACAGGAACCTTTAATCCCAGCACTCGAGAGACAGAGGCAGGAAGATATCTGTGAGTTCCAGGCCGGGGCCAGGGCTAAATAGGGAGAGCCTGTCTTAAAATTAAATATATAAAATAGAGGAAGGGAGAGAAATGAGATGGGGCATTAGGGGAAGTTGCAGGGAGTTAGTGGTGGATGGATATGACCAGTATACATTGTAGAATGGTATGAATTTTCAAGGAATAAAAATATTGTTGCCGGGCGGTGGTGGCGCACGCCTTTGATCCCAGCACTCGGGAGGCAGAGCCAGGCGGATCTCTGTGAGTTCGAGGCCAGCCTGGTCTGCCAAGTGAGTTCCAAGAAAGGCGCAAAGCTACACAGAGAAACCCTGTCTCGGAAAAAAAAAAAAAAAAAAAATCTTAAAATAGCTGTGTGGTGGTGGTACATGCCTTTAATCCCAGCACTCAGGAGGTAGAGTTGGATGGACCTGATGGACCTGAGTTGGAGGCCAGCCTGGTCTACAGAGCAAGTTCCAGGACAGCCAGAGCTACACAGAGAAACCCTGTTGTCTTGAAAAACCAAAATAAATAAACAAAATAAAAATACAGACAAACACATACAAAACAGAACAACAGGATGGGTGAGATGACTCTGGGTAAATGTGCATGTCAGCAACGCTGACAGCCCGAGTTTGATCCCCAGGGACCCACAGAGCAGATGAAGGGAGCCAACGCTTGCAAGCTAAAGTTGTCCTCTGACTTCCACACAGGAGCCATGAAACATGTACACTTGTGTGCATGGACACACACACACACACACACACACACACACACACACATACACACACACACACACACACACACACACATATATCCATGCATGAACACACACATGCAAATTCATAAATAAAGTTTTAATTCTAAAGCAGCAACAAAAAATAAGTTTTCCACAGGGGTTGGGGATTTAGCTCAGTGGTAGAGCTCTTGCCTAGCAAGTGCAAGGCCCTGGGTTCGATCCTCAGCTTAAATAAATAAATAAATAAATGTTTTCCTAATTGTTTTAGGTGTGCCAAGCTAAGGACAAGTTGTCATCCAGAAATGTTCCCCCTCAGCTCAAATAAATAAATAAATAAATATTTTCCTGATAATTGTTTTAGGCCTGCCAAGCTAAGGACAAGTTGTCATCCAGAAATGTTCCCCCTCAGCTCAAATAAATAAATAAATAAATAAATAAATAAATAAATAAATGTTTTCCTAATAATTGTTTTAGGTCTGCCAAGCTAAGGACAAGTTGTCATCCAGAAATGTTCCCCCTCAGCTCAAATAAATAAATAAATAAATAAACAAACAAATAAATAAATATTTTCCTGATAATTGTTTTAGGTCTGCCAAGCTAAGGACAAGTTGTCATCCAGAAATGTTCCCAAACATTTATATTTTAAAAAGTTTCTGATTCCCCACAGGAGAGATTCTCCTTGGAGGACTCCCTGCCGCCAGGCTGGAGGATGTCAGGTTATGGAGGCGTGATAGGGTGGAAGGCACTGAATCAGTCCCCTCAATAACAGACAAAACCTGAGGCTCAAGGAAAGTCACAGAATGGAGCAGCCGGAGTTGCCGGGTGGGCAGCACCCTCAGGGAACCTTCTAGATTCCTTTTTCCATCTCAGGAGAACTCAAACAAATGGACAGCCAGCCTCCCCTGCTGACAGGATGGACTCACCGGAAGATGGTCCTGTCCTGCGGCCTCTTCTTGACTGGATAGGCAGAGCCAGGCCTGGGCTCTCCAGCCATGTTCAATCTGAGGGGATGAAAAAGGGTCATGTGCACACATCAATGGGCAGCCTGGCCTCCGACAAGCCCTAGCAACCTCTATCTAGGGCTGTGCTCAAGCTCCAGAGAGTCATCCTGGAAGTCCCCTAAGACAAAGAGACAAAGGGTTGGTTCCCTTTGCACTATTTCCTTCAGCCCCAAACCCACAATCATATCAACCTCATTGCCCAGGCCCTGGAGTTTAGGGTGTTACCGTCAAAGGACAGCAGGAAGAAAGCCTGTGTCTCTTGTGTCCTCGGAGGAGACACTCAACACCGGTCCGGTTAACTTTGGAGTGCCCTCCCACTACCAGCCCAGGACTGAGAGTGCCTGTGCCAGCCACCCTTGCACCAGCCTGCCACTGCCAGACCCACGCCCAGCACCTGCTTCTGTGCTAAGCCTCAAAGAGCCAGGGTTGCTGGGAGCCAGAAGCAAAAGGACCTCTTAGAAACCGATTTTTCTTTATTGGGGCAAGGCACATACCACCGAGAGCTTATGGAGAAGTACATGCCCCTGGGACGTGGCCTCGTGGACCCTTAAGACCTAGGATGCACATAGGCATCTCTCTCTCTCTCTCTCTCTCTCTCTCTCTCTCTCTCTCTTTCATGTGGATGCTGGGACCCAAACTTAAACACATAAGGTTGTTTCCTCAATGGAGGAGATAAAATACCTGCATTCTTACAGAAAGATGAGAGGATATTATTAACAACCTGGTGACCTTTTGCTATCTGTAGGGCCACACCTCACCAAAATCCTCCAGAATGAATATCCCAGACTCTCTCTCTCTCCCTAGACCTTTATCTTTATCTTTCAGTCAATAGAACCCATCACTAGGGGAGATGTCACAGGTATGTTATAGCCTGCTAACCTCTATACTAGCTCAGTCAGAGACCAGACCAGATCCTAGGCCACTGGTTTTCAACCTATGGGTCTTGACCCCTTTGTGTGTGTGTGTGGGTGGGTGGGTGTCAAATGAGTGATCTTTTCACAGGGATCAAATATCAGATATTTGCATTACGATTTGTAACAGTAGTAAAATTACAGTTAGGAAGTAGCACCAAAATAATTTTATGGCTGGGGGTCACCACAACATGAGGAACTGTATTAAAGGGTCACAGCATCAGGAAGGTTGAGGACCACTGACTGTCTGTCCTAGGTCTTTACTTTGTAAAAAGGTGTTTCTATGTAGTCATGCCTTAAGATTTATTGTGCACCTGGAATTGGAATGATTGTTGCCTGGAAACTTTTCTCCAAATTCTATTGTGTTTTAAATATGCATACAATAAACCACCTGGCATCAGACTCTCTAGAAGTTTGATCCAGCCTGACTAAGTGGGACTGACCCAAGTTTCTGTCCCCCTCTTTTTTGGGGTATTGGTTTTTTGAGACAGGGTTTCTCTGTGTAGCCCTGGCTGTCCTGGAACTCACTCTGTAGACCAGGCTGGTCTCGAACTCAGAGATCTGCCTGCCTCTGCCTCCTGAGTGGTCAGGTTAAAGGTGTGTGCTGCCACTGCCGCCACCACCACCTGGCTCCTTCTGATCTCTTTGTGGTTCATTTTCCTGCCTGCCAGGATTCTTATAGGAACCCCTGCAGTGCCATCTTCCTACCCCCCCCCCAACACACACTTGTAAAAGAAGAGTTATGAGACATTTTTTGTGTTGCCAATTAAACATACCTGTTAAGCATCAGCTGGAGGGGTTTTAAAGAAGAAAAAAACAAAGGAGCTCTGAGTTCTGCAACCTGCTCCTGGTGGATATGCCAGGGTTGAGGAAAGATAGGTTACACTGCCCCCTGGTACAGCTGACAGAAGGACCACCTCTCTGCCTGGAAACAGTGGGAAGACGGCTCCCTGGGAACCTGTGGGCCTGGCTGAGCTCAATGGACTAAGGAACTACAGTAAAGAATTGGGACAAGCTTGGGAGGAGGGTGCTAAGTACCCTGGATTCCCTCTCATCATCTGGACAGATGGGGTCTGGAGGGTGTGTGTGGTCTCAGTTCTCTTGTGACCTGAGAGGCACTGTCCAGCAGAGGACTGGGTCTCTGCAGCAATGTTTAAGTTCACATTGATAGTAGAGTAAGCAACCAAGGTCTGAATTGGGGGTCCTCTGAATTGGGGTCCTCTGAATTGGGACTCCTTTGATCCATTGGTGTGGAATGATAGCAAAACAGGTGAGACCCTATCCCATATTCTCAAGTGCAGGGGCAGGCTTTGTGATAATTTAACTAGTGAGG
The DNA here is from genome assembly GCF_903995425.1 of Onychomys torridus. Taxonomy (NCBI): domain Eukaryota; kingdom Metazoa; phylum Chordata; class Mammalia; order Rodentia; family Cricetidae; genus Onychomys; species Onychomys torridus. The sequence goes on from NC_050447.1 coordinate 38,948,560, forward strand.
TCACACAGGTATCCCATTAGGAGAACTTCAAGCTTTGTTATTTTGAAATTCTTTCCATTTTTAGTTTTTAAAAATTACATTTATGTATTTATTTGTATATGTGTGTGTCTATGTACATCTTCATGTAACACAAATTACTAAACAGTCTTATTAATTAAAAAAATACCCAGAGACAGATATTGGGGTGAAAGCTGAAAGATCAGAGAAACAGAACAAGCCACACCCAACCTCACCTTGCCAGCTCCTCAGGATCGGGTTTGAGTTTCTGTCAGTTTTCTGCAGGGAACCATGACCACCCCTAACAGCAACTTTGAAGTCTCCAAAAAAATGATGGGGCCCCACAATGACGATTCCATCAGGACGATGATAATACCACTAAGCTGACAGACACCACCCAAAGATCGGCTTTGGACTACAAACTGCTCAGGACAATTTCGAGATGGCTAACTGAGATGATCCAGATTCACAGACAACTCGAGCAAGGACTTGAGACAAGCCCCACACTTTCCCATTAAGCAGAGACTGGGCAACAAATGATACAGCTACTTCCCCCAGGACTTGACAATTAACCCCAAATTTTCTTTTCAGGATTCCCTAAAGATGCCTCTTCCCCCAATCAGCAGGAAGTAATTTTAAGAACACAATGCCCACATTCCCAAGAGGGTGGATGGTTTTTTGGTTGTTCAATGGGTTATGGATAATTGTCATTGTTTAGGGTGTTTGATTACAAAGGAGAATAGATTCAGGGTTCTTATTTTGGAAAAAAAAAAAAAGAAAGAAAAAAGAGGATATAGATAAAAGGTAGATTATTGAATCTACTCTGAAAAGAAAAAAGGGAATGATATAGATATGAAGATTAAAAAGGTAGATTATTGAATCTACTTTTTTTTTTTTTTTAATTTTTTGAGACAGGGTTTCTCTGTGTAGTTTTGGGGCCTGTCCTGGATCTCACTCTGTAGACCAGGCTGGCCCCGAACTCACAGAGATTTGCCTGGCTCTGCCTCCTGAGTGCTGAGATTAAAGGCATGCACCACTGCTGCCCAGCTATTGAATCTACTTTTAAAAGCAACAACTAGTTTTAAATTTTTTACTTTGGATTGGATTTTTTTATATTGTATACAAATTATATCTATTAATACAAATTTGAGATTGATTTTGTTAGAAAATACTGTACATATATTTTTAATCTTGTTCAAGGTATTGTACTTATATAGTTCATCTAACAATGTAATGCAAATTGCTAGTCCTTGAAAGTTATTATTACCAACTAATTAGGATATAAAGAAATGAAAGTTAGTAGTCATTACAATCAAACTTGTAGTTATGTTAGTTATGTTTTCAAGATCAAACAGAGATATGCAGGTCAACTTCAAACACTTCAGAGATCTACAGACTATGGCATTTAAAATACTTTAATAACATAGATTTTTTTTTTTTTTATGACAATGAGACATGTCTGCTCCTGGCAGCACCAATCTACTTCAGAGATGATGGGCATCAAAGAAACTTTCATTGTGGCAAAAGTTAGCCAGTGAGCAAGAAAGTGCCCTTGTCTCAACTACTGACAGTATGCTATCCAAAATGGATAAGCAGGACACAAAAGAAAGGACTGCTGATCCTTGCCAAGACAAGGTAGGAAGGCTCTTTAGAAAATCCTGCTTCACAGATGAGTCCGTCAGATATGCTAGGCATGTAGGCCAAAGATGGATGCCCCGATGTTGCAGAGGAACCTTGGGTGACTGTCCAGGAAGCCAGCTGTTTCTTTCATTTCTCAAATTTTTTGGAGGTCACTTGTTTGCACGTCCTCCTTGCTCAGTAATATTTCCATTATTTCTAATTGAAGATTAGATAGTTACAGTTGTAGTTAGTTTTCCTTGTTAACAAATTCAAAACAGAAACTCACTAAAGACATGTAAAGTATATAAGTTTGAAAGACATCAAAAGATAGTTTTTGGTTGGTAATACAAGTTAGGATAAAAAGTGAATTAGGTACAATATTATGAACTCATCAAAATAGAATAAATAAGGGAGTTTTTTTTATCTGAATCTATCAAATTTTAATGGACTAGACATTGTTAATGTAACTCTTGATTATATATAGTGTATATACTTATTTACTTATTGTATATAGTTTTTATGTTAGTTATAACCTTCTTTTATTATTTTAGACAAAAAAGGGGGAATGTGGTGATACATTGTGTACCCTAATAAACTTAACTGGGGATCAGAGGACAGACCTGCCACTAGATTAGACATAGAGGCCAGACAGTTGTGGGACACACCCCCCTTAATCCTATCACTCGGGAGGCAGAGATCAGTCTGGATCTCTGTGAGTTCAAGGCCACATTGGGAACAGAGTCAGGCAGTGGTGGCACACGCATTTAATCCCAGCACTTGATCTCATGCCTTTGCTTGGGAAGCACACACGCCTTTAATCCCAGGAAGTGTCGTGGCTGGGTGGAGAATGGTATGTAAGGCATAAGAAGACAGGAACTAAGCAGCAGTTCTACTGAGACCTTCCCGGGTAAGGATTCAGAGGCTTTCAGTCTGAGGATTCCTGGAAACAGGATCAGCTGAGGAGTTGAAGAGGTGAGGTTGGCTGTGGCTTGTTCTGTTTCTCTGATCTTTCAGCTTTCACCCCAATATCTGGCTCTGTTTTTTTTTTGTTTGTTTGTTTTTTGTTTTGTTTTGTTTTTAATTAATAAGACCTTTTAAGGTCTGTGTGTCTTCACACTTGTGCCACTAAATGTGTGTGGCAGTCAGAGAACAACTTACAGGAATCAGTTTCTCACTATGTGGAACCAAAGTCAGACAGATCCTATGTTCCTGAAAGAAGCTGAAAATGCCTCTTTCTAAGAACCTTCCTTTCCCAGCCTTCCTTAAAATCAAGTCCTGGTCACATGACTTAAGACTTCCAATCAGACCCATAAGCCCAGCTTTAAAAATTGGTGGCATCTCTGTCCCACTTGCGTGGTGTCAATTGTAGCTACTATGCAGAGGCAATGGGGTCTTCATGAAGCCTTCTCTGCCAAGTAATATCTTCCAGGTCTGATTCTCTTACTCTTCTGATGCCCGGGGGGCTAACAAATGTCTTCCACAAACTCATTTCTGCTTAGAGTTGCCAGAATTAGTTTCTGTAGCTTACAACCAAGATTCATACAAACACAGGACCAAGAATACTCGGGATAAGAAGCCTGGTAGAAAAACAGTGGGCGATCTAAGGCTGGTAAGCAGCTAGAGGATCGAGAAAATCCAGCTAGTATTAAGGGAAAGGACTCCAGCAGTGCATGGCTTGCCTTGATGAGACAGCTAATCTTGTGGTCCCTTAGAACAAAGAACCAAACAAATGCAAGGCTTTGCAGGGCCTTGTGGCAGGTGCAAAGTGAAAACATTACTTAAGTGGGTTGGGAACATAGCTCAGTGGTACAGTGCTTGTCTGTCATGTGTGAGAACCTGGGTTTGATCCCCAGTACTGAAAAAGAATTAAGACATTTATGTTAACTTTTATATTTACCCTTTAAGGGTTTTTTGTTTGTTTTTGTTTTTCAAGACAAGGTTTCTCTATGTAGCCCTGGGTCATCCTGGAACTCACTTTGTAGACCAGGTTGGCTTTGAATTTAGAGATTTGCCTGCCTCTGCTTCCCAAATGCTGGGATTAAAGATGTGGACCACCACTGCCCAGCCCCTTTAAGGTTTTTGAGACCTTTTGTAATGTATGTAACATATGAGTACTGCATAGACACAATTAAAAGCATGCGCTGGTATGTACTGATACCACCTCCACCACTACCACCACCACCACCACCACCCAGTGCCAGAAAGTGTCTTAGGGAGTTATCTGTTTGCTTCTGAGGAGAACAAATCTTTCTCCTGAGAAGCTCAGTTGGTTTGTTCTACATCCTTTTTCTGCCCTTGGACATGAACTGGTCACTCTGAGTTTGGGCCATACTTACCAGGTGTTGTTTCCTCTTTTTCCCTGGAGAAGCAAAACACAGCCTCCCTGACTTCTTCACTATGTAGTGAAGGCTGGCCCAGAACGCAAAATCTTGCCTTCAACTCCTCAACACTGAGGAGATCACAGATATATGACACCAAACCCAGGTTACAAACAGAACTTTTCAAAGAACCAGACCCAGTTCCTATTGCGTATCAGTTCACCCAATGCAGAAAGAAAGCATTGTGGTTATTTATATTTATTTAATGTATGTGTGCCAGGCTAGCAAGATAGTTCAGTGGTTAGAGCACTGGCTGCTCTTCCAACAGACCCAGGGTTCAATTCCCAGAACCCACATGGCAGCTCACAGCTGTTGTAACCCAGCTCAAAGGGACTGGACAGCCTCATACATACATAAACGCAGGCAAACCACCAATGCACATAAAATAAGTAATGTATGTGTGTTGTCATAGGACGGCTTGTGGGAGCTGGTTCTCTCCTTCCACCACGCGAGGCCCAGGTACTGAACTCTGGTAACCACACTTGACAGCAAGTATCTTCATCTGCTGAGTTATTTTGCTGCCCTAATTTATTATTTTTGTAAAGACAGTCTTGCACCATAGCCCACATAGGCCTTGAATTTATTATGCTGCCCAGGTTGGCCTTGAGATAATTTAATTCCTCCAGCCTCAGTTTTCTGAGTGCTGGGATTACAGGAGTGAGCCGACACCACCCTGGCAGCTTAATGCGCTTTTTTTTATAGTCTGGGGAAAACAGACACCCTGGCCTAGAAGAGCTTGCTACATCATGGAAAAACAAAAGCCCCCAGATGAAATTCCACAGAGGTAGGCATATGGTAAGCAAGGCCCTGTAAGTTTTCCAGAATTTACTATGAAAATCCACTATGAAGCAAAAAAATCTTTCTGATTTATTAGCCAGTGCATGCTTATTGAATAACCTGTATTTTTCCCTAGGATTGGTGACTATGTGGGATATATGTCTCTACCCCTGATGAGACCTTAGCAGCGTCTACACCTCCACTGGACATCTGCCACCTCTCGAAGTCCAGTACACTGAGCACAGGGCTTGAGGTGGGAGGGTCTGGCATCCAAGGTTCCTCTTCCTCCCGTCTCTGTGGGCACGTTATCATCTCCAACACGCCTGCCCACGGAGGACCCACCCTGCAACATACCATACCCTGCACTGCGGAAGAGCTTGGGCGGGGTGACAAATTTGAGGCGCAGTGGGAGGGACTGGATTACCGGGAGGTGGGCGGGACTATCTCACACGGAGGAGGTAAGGCCAAGGTTGTGGCTTCATGGCCAGCAGGTGCACTGCGCGCAGACGTCATTCACACCTGGCTGTTGTCTTGGTACCTGAATCCTGAACAGCTTAAGGTTGCTTCACATCCTTCTCTCCTCAGAAGGACTCTAACTACAGGCTGGAGAGCCAAGACAAGAAAGCAGGGCCCTTCTGCCTCCACGCAGGCATCGGAAACAGTGGGCAATGCTTCATTCAGGCCTGGTTCTGGCAGACATGGCGACAAATGAACTTTTATAGCCTGGAGAAAACAGACGCCCTGGCCTAGAAAACTTTGCCACACTCGGGAAAAATAAAGTCCCCAGATGAAATTCCATATATATAGGCGTAAGGTAGGTCCCTCAAGTGTCTACACCAAGAGTGAGGAAACATCAGTTCTTCCTGTGTGCCTTCCTGGCTTCATCAGATTAAATCAGTGAAAGAAAATAGAAGCATTAGATGATAGCCAAACTGACTAGGTTTGTTTCTCAGCTGTGTTCTTCAACTGTAATAAGATGACATGTGATGACAAGGTGATGTGTGATAGTACCCCACAGGTAGGTACAACACACACCATTTCCCACATTTTCAGTTTTTGGTTTTTTGGTGTTTTTGTTTTTTTTTTCTTTCTTTCTTTTTTCCCCCTGCTGCTTGAGGCACAATGCTGAGGGCTGCTAGGGAAAAAGAAATGAGAAGAAGGAGGAGGGAGAGGAGGAGGAGGAGGAGGTCCTTGAGTGGAAGAATCGGTCCTTAAGATTCCAGGGAGTTGAAAACCGCCCAGGGTGTGGCTTAGATCATAAGGATGAGCTGAAAGGGACAGAGGACCAATAGGAGACTGATGGCAAAGCACCAGTCGCTTCCAGTCTTCCCAGGAATATCTTCTCCACCATCTGAATTCCCCTTCAAGGCCAGCAGATGCCAGGGCACAACGGCACATGCCTGGAGTCCCAGTACCCCAGAAGCTAAGTAAGGAGGCTTGTCATGAGCTGGAGGCCAGCCTGGGCTACATAGTGAATTTGATGTCAGCTTGAAATTTGTCAGCACAATACAAACAAAACCGTCACTGCAACAACAATGCAAAAACAGAACAAAATACACACAGAGGGAAAAAGAAAATGGATCAGTTGCAAAGCCTGCTGATTCATAACATCATTTATTTCTTTGTGAAGCCTCTGGTCTGGAAAACTCCAGCTGTCCAAGGAAGTTTGGTCTAGATGGAGCAGAACAGCTTTTGGCCACTGGCTTTGGCTTTGGCTTTGGCTTCGGGGGTCCATGGATGCCCATCTTTCCAACTCAAAAGCAGGCTGATGGTCCCTGGCTCTTCTCTTCCCATGCTAGGCTCCTTCAGGACCCCAATTCATTTCTCACGGCTTCAATGCTTCCCTTACCCAATGTCCAGCATTGTGCAAGTTCTGAGACCTCATTCAGTGTTGGACATTCAGTCCCAGCCAGGCCCGTGTTTCCCACAGATGAGCAGTCAGGCAAACTGACTTGTGTACTCAGAGGCTGGCAGGAGAGCTGCTGCCTGGCCAGGCTCAGGGCCCTGGCTCCCACAGGGAAATGTGCTTCTGAGCTGGAAAGGAAACATAACAGAGTGAGGCCTCCTGTGAGGGGGTCTCCGCTGTACTCATCTAGAGGTAGCCACGTGTTCTCTCACGGAACTCCAAATTCTTTTTTGTTGTTGTTTTGTTTTTTGTTTCTCTTTTTTTTTTTAAAAAAAAAAATTCTTTTTATTGATTCTTTGTAGATTTGCAAATGTTATTTGTTTTTTTGTTTTTTCGAGACAGGCTTTCTCTGCGTAGCTTTGCACCTTTCCTGGAACTCGCTTTGTAGCCCAGGCCGGCCTCGAACTCACAGAGATCCGCCTGCCTTTGCCTCCCAAGTGCTGGGATTAAAGGCGTGCGCCACCACTGCCCGGCTGGAAACTCCAAATTCTAATAGGTGGGTGCTGGGAGCTGATGTTGGTCCAGGTTTCACTTCTGCCCCTCCCCCATGGCTTTTTGGGCTGTGGGCAATCAGGGCACAGTAAGGGATCTGACAATCCCCACACGACAGCTTTCATGATAGGAGGAGAGGAACCCTGGAGTCCATTCCTGTTTCTCTGCATGGACATGCTACACAATGCTGGGCCACCACCATCCTCTCGGCCCCAGCAGGGAACTCTCTCTGACTCTGAGCACCCAGACACACTCTGTACCTATGAGTTGGATTTCCAAGCAACATAGAGCAGACTGTTAGCACATCAGGGGACAGGTATCAGAGGAGGAGGGAGACTGAGAGCATGGTCTCACCAAACTGACAGATATAACGGTTTCGAGTTTTACAGCGTTGGTCATTCCAGTTGAAGGCAGCAGATGCCTGCATTTCCACACAGTTCCCAAACCTGTGGGGTCAGGATAAAGAGTGCTTAGGCAGGGGAATGAAACTGAGAATCTAGAAGAATCTTCAACCCTCCGCCCCTTTAAGCCACCTGCATCTCAGAAGCCTAGGGCCTGCTTCATGTGCAAACGGGGCTGCTGGGAGCCAGGGCCATTCTGTTCCTCATACACAACAGCTCTTCACAGGGAAACTGGGAGTCTGTATAACTCCTCACCCAGCCCAGTCCAGCACTTAGCTGTAGACAGGCCCCACATCCTTCTGTCACTGAGAGAATAGATGCCGGAAGTCCAGTCAGGCCTGACTGCAATGAGGGTGTGCTGGGAGAGATATTTGGAGCCTGTGGTGGACCTTATAGACTCACCACCTCCATCCCTGTTATGGCACTCTTGGGCTTTGAAGGCCAGGGAGAGGCCACATAGCCAGAATATTCTCTGTACAGGATGACTGGTGGAGGTATGCATGAGGGATGGAGATGGGTGGATACCAGAAATGATGTTCTGATGCAGGCAGTGGGCAGGTAAGGGAGTGGGTTACAAAGAGCACATGCAAATGGCAATGATACATGGATGGAAACTTCTTGAGTCCCTCCTCTATGTAATGTGCCTCCTGGGCCTCCCTTAACCTCAGCCCTGTGTCTGCACCAGCTAGGTCCAGGCTTCCCTGGCACCTAAAACCAGGTAAGGTCCAGACCCTTATAGGCTGGGTGAAGGGTCTTCAGTGGCATCTGAAGCTCAACCAGACAGGCCCACGTGGGAAGTGGGCCCAGTGGAGGGTCAGCATCCCAGACTCACCCCTGGTTGTCAGGCTGCCCAAAGGCAAAACTCGTGAAGGACTGGTGTTCTCCAGTAGTCCAGCGGAAGGAGTCCTTAGCCGCCTTGTAGGTGAGTCCTGGGCCAGGGTAGCCAAGGTTGCCCCCCATCTGAGAGTCCAGAAGCCTGAGGCCTAGTACCTTTCAAGCTCCCAGATGTTAAACCATTCTTTCCAGAACTCTTCCCACCCTGCAGCCCTCTTCCCAGGGAAGGTGACCATCCTGACTAACCCATACCGTGCTCCAAACCCTTTCCATACCCTTGCCATCTGCTAATGGGTGATGTGGGCTGCCACAGTCCACGTTTCCTGGAACTTCAAGTCTCTCCCAGTTACCACATCCTTTAGCTGCCAAGCACTCACCGATCCAGAAATTCCTGGTCTCAAAGTCACTGTCAGTCACCTCGTTAGTGGTCTCCAGACGGCCCAGGAAGAAGGCAAGGATGTCTTGCACTTTCTGGCTCTCGATCTGGGCTAGTACCCCACCTTTTCCCTGTAACCCCACTCGGGGTCAGATGGGGCAGACTGCAGAGTCCAAGCCCAGAACTTCCTGCCTATTCTGCTGCCCCACCATGGCCAAGATCCCAAATGTGTGTGCTGGCTGGACTGTCTTTACCTCTACCCTCAACAACCGCCTGCCTCTGAGAGTAGAAATCCTCTTCCTCTCCCCTGTCAGACTCCCCTCTGTGTATGCACATGAGCCCCGTTGGCAGTTCATAGGCCCAAGCATGGTCCTTCTCTCACAAGAGTTTTGTCTCAGTCACATGGTGTCTTTAATACATTTGGACCAATTGTCAATATTAGCAACTCAAGAAATACTAAGGAAAACCAGGCTTTAGAAACCCTGTGTTCTGGCTATCCTGACTCGGCATCCCAACGTGTCCACCACCAGCTGGAGCTGAGTCAAGACAGCTCCCTCTGTAGGAGTGGGACGGAGCCTTGTTCCTTGGTGTTAAGTGGGCTCTTGGCTTTTACAAGCCTTGAATCTATGACTCCTGCTTTCTACTACTGAAGAGAGCGAGGCCAGGAGAAGTTGAAGGAACCATCTCGTGGTCCAAAGCCACCCCATTATGGCCCCGTTTGAGACCCTGGGAAGGTAAGGGTCAGCCCTCACCTGACATTTCATCTTGGCTCCATAATAGGTGTCTGCCTCAGAAGACACCATGAAGCAGTCTCCATCGATCCTCAGGTCACAGGTGTGAAAAGGAAAGCGCACCTTGGCTGGCAGGAGGGAACAGGAAAGCCTGAGTTTGTGTGCTGACTGCAGAATCTTTACCCTCTCCCAACAGGCTGAGCTAAGTTCAAGGTACCCCAACTTCCAGCTAACTCTCCAAACTGGAAGTAGATAGAAGTCAGTAGTGTGCTAGAAAATTTGCAAGTGTGAGATCTCTCAAGAGAGAGATGGGGCTGGGGAATCCAGGGCTGGCAAGATGGCTCAGTGGGCAAAACACTTGCTACCCAGCTTGATGTTTTTCGTTCAATCCCCAAGACCCACATGGTGGAAGGAGAGAATCTGACATCCACACCTGCTCTGTGGCATACACACACACACACACACACACACACACACACACACAAATAAAATGTCATAAAAACAAATCCATAAGTCGAGTAGTAGTAGCACATGCCTTTAGTTACAGTATTCAGGAAGCAGAGGCAGATGGATCTCTGAATGAGGCTAGTAGCTTGGTCTACAGAGCGAGTTCCAGGATAGCCAGAGATATACAGAGGAAACCTTGTCTTGAAATGCCCCCCCAAACACACACACACACACATACACACACACACACACACACACACACACACACACACACACACTCTCCATATCTTGTAGCATTTGCCAATTCCATTGGTATAAATAACCCACTGTGGCCAATTTGAGGATGTTAGCATGTTTTTCCCAAGCAAGGAGTAGTTAATAGCTTGGTACAGGGACTCTTACGAGCTGGTAAAATCAGATTCAGCCTCCCACTGAAGAGGGTTCTGAAAGCAACCTCGAGTTGGAACTCACTGGCACACTGGGCTCCCCCATAGCCGACATCACAGATACACGAACATTCTTCTTCCCGGAACCGGCCATGCACACACTGCACACTGCACCGCACTGCCAGGACAGAGCAGAAGGGCCGAGTGCTCAGCCTCTGACCACCGGGACCTCAAGTTACCTAACAGACCAACGATAGCAAGAACGCCCCCTAGAGGAGCCCACGGGGGCTTCCAGCCACTGCCAGGCTCGGCTGCTTAGGTTTGATTCTCATTGTAGAGAGAAGCAGACTGAGGTATGGAAGTCATGGAAAGTGGGCAGCAGCACTAGAGGGACTCCTTTTGTCTCCTAATTCTATCTTTGTTTCAGTAGATAGTCTAGTGGGCCCAAACTGATTCTTTGTATTTTCATTTTTTTAAGTCAGAGCGTTACTCTGTAGCCCTAGCTGATCTATAGTTCACTCTATAGCCTAGGTTGGCCTGGAGCTCATGACAGTCCTGATGCCTCAGTCTCCCAAGTACTAGCCCTAAGTACAGCCCTAAGCATTTAAAATCATATATATATGGCACACAGTTGGGGCTCAGTGAGTTTTTATTGAAGGAACGTACAAAGTATGAAAACCCAGTAGTCAATACTTTTAATGCACTTGAGACGCCCTCAGAACACCCTCTGGCCACCTCAGTCCTCCAGCTGTCCCACTGCATGAGCTCCAGTACACCCCACAGGACCAGTGTATGCCCACCAAGGTGCATCTCCCTCACACTTACCCCTCAGGGGCAGCCTGAATAGGCACCGAGTCCTCACCTTGGCAGTACCTCCCTGTGTAGCCAGGGGGACAGTGACAGAGACAAGTGCTAATGTTGAGATGTCCGTGATTTCGGCAGCTCACGCGACATGGGTTTCTGGGGATCTCTGGTGAGAAGAGCAGGTAATTCTGAGAAGGGGCCTCTTTCCAGCTGAGCAGGCAGGCACTTTCCTGCTGAGGCCAAGGCTTCTGTGGCAGCTCCTCAGACTGCTAGTTCCTACCAACTCTAAGTCCTCGTGTACCCGCTGTTCCAGGAGGAGGCAATTAGGATGAGATACTCACCACAGAGGCCCCCTGAATGATCCCAGGCCTTGAAGCAGCCCGAGACGCTGGCTGTGCAGAGTGAACACCAGGAGCCTTTCTTGTAAGGGACGATTGTCTTCCCGTTGACATCCCAGTTGCCACTATGAGAGCAAGCAAGCATCAGAGGGTCTGGAGAACCTGCCCTTGGGCAGGGCAGGAACAGGAGCTTTGGACAGAGTTGAGGAGGGGCCTTGGATGGGGAAGGAATGGGTCCTGGCTGCCTTCCCCATGGGCCCCTTTAGCACCTGGCCCAGTTAGGGATTCAGGGGGCTGGATGTAGCAGGAAGATCAGCAAGGAAACAAAAGATGGCTTCTGTATCAATCCTGGACACCTTCCATGAAAGCAGGAAGGAGCCTTCAAGGATAAGTCCTGCTCTTCATGGCCAGAATCTTTTACATCTTCTTCCTCTTATCCACCTCTCTTTCATGCAGACCAAGGGGTAAAGACAGTTTGGGTGGCTGGGTGCATACCCCACCCTGAGAAGAAGCCATCTATCCATTCCACCCCTACAGCCCAGCCTCCCTGTCCTTTCACCCCACCCACCCCCACTGCCACCCCCAGTTATCACCCAGCCTATGGCGAGGGGCTTACCCAGGGGAGTAGGCACAGACGAAGGCTTCCATGGCTGTCTGGTCCACAGAGCATAGATGCCTCCCACAGCCCAGCTGGCTAGAAGTGGCCCACACCAGCTGCAGAGAACACAATGGTGGAGAAACCCTTTCAGACTAGCCTTACTTCAGTCTGGGGGGTTGCAGCACAGGCAGTGATACCTGTGCAGGCTTTGGCCTTACCTCCCTGGGGCCCGAGGAACAGCAGCTATGCTGAGCAGAGCCATCAGAACTGAGGTAAGCTTTTGGAATGGAAGGGGTAATAAGTTTTGAAGGTTAGTAAGTGTTGACCAGAGGGAAGATTATGAGAAGACAGAAAGAATGACAAAAGAAAGATTTTGATATCAAGGACCTTGTGTAAGATTGCAAAAACGGCCACAAGCCTTCACTTCTCTACAGCAGTAGCGTATCCGACATGTACATTACAATTCATAACAGTGGCAAAATTACAGTTATGAAGTAGCAATGAAAATTTTTTGTTTTTGTTCTTCAAGACAGGGTTTCTGTGTGTAGTTTTTGGTACCTGTCCTGGAACTCACTTTGTAGACCAGGCTGGCCTCAAACTCACAGAGATCTGCCTGTCTTTGTCACCTGAGTGTTGGGATTAAAGGTGTGTGCCACCACTGCCTGGCTGCAACGAAATAATTTTATGGTGGGAGGTCACCACAAAATGAGGAACTGTGTTAAAGGATCGCAGCATCAGGAAGGTTGAGAACCATTGTTGTATGTATATAGTGAGACAAAAATCTCACTATGCAGCATGCAGTATTGGCCAGGAAATTACTGTAAGCAGGTTGGCCTCAAACTCAGAGTTCCACCTGCCTCAGCCTCCCAGATGTTGGAATTAAAGGCATGTTCCATCATACTTATAGTTTATAGACTGTTCTTTTCTTAATCCAGAGCCTGGCACATACTGAGCAAGTGCTCTACCATTGAGCTACAATTCCCTTAGTCCACTAACCCATACTTTTTTTTTTTTAAGAAAGATTTCATATTGTTTAGGTTAGCCTCAAACTCTCTGTGTACTCAAGGATGACACTGAACTCCTGATCCTCCAGCTTCTACCTCCTGAGTACTAGGATTGCAGGCATGTACCATGTCTTGCTTTAATGTAATATAATTTTCAAGTTTAAAATTTTAAAGCTAGAGTTATAGTTAAGTGCTAAAGTGTTTTCCTATCATGTGCAAGGCCCTGGGTTGGATCACTAGTACCACATATATTCAAAATTAAAGAATGAAAGAAAGAAGAGAAAGAATAAAATATAATTTAAGGAAATAAATTAAGAAAACATGCTTCAAAACAAACAAACAACCCCTTATCATAATTGAAAACAAAACAAACAAGTAACAACAAAACCCAGCCTTAAGTAACAATAAAAACACTAATATAAAAATGTATGCTTTAAAGGATGAGGTCTAGCCTTCTCTAAGGTGACTGAGGAGCCCATGCCCTAGCCTCATCAGCAACTCACTCACCTGTGTGTAGTGGGTGCAGGTGGCATTGTGGGCACACTCAGCGTCCTCATGTCTGTACTGCAGCCCTTCAGCAAACCAGAGGTTGACCACTTCGACAAAGGTTGCCGAGCCCTCGGGCAGTAGCTGCACATTCCAGCCCACTTGTGGGGTGTGCCGTGGGGCAGATGTCACATTTGGGGTGGCTGAAGTGCCACAGAGGGCTGCCCTGGCTTGAGCTATTCGGGCCAGGCTCTCGCTCCAGTCCTGGGAGTGGCACAAAGAAAGACATCCTCAGGTGGTATATTCGCTTTTCCCCTCCAGTTGCTGTGTGTCGAAAGTAACTATGGGGAGGGGACAGTTATCCGGCTCAAATTCCAATCCATCCCTGCAGAGAAGTCTAGGAGGCAAGAACTTGCAGCTGCTGGTCACAGCCAGTCAAGAGCAGAGAGAGAGAGAGAGAGAAGAGGCATGCAAGCTGTGTTCAGATCACTACCTCCTTTCCCTGGTCCAGGACCAAACCTAGGGAAGGGCGACACCCATTTCTTTCTTTTGTCTTGGTGTTTTTCAGACAGCATCTCTCTGTGTATCCCTAACTGTCTTGTAACTCTCTATGTAGAACTGGCTGTCCTAAAACTCACAGAGATCCGCCTACCTTTGCCTCCCAAGGGTTGGGATTAAAGGCATATGCTACTATGCTTGGCTGATGCCACCCACTTTTAAACTGGGTCTTCCCACGTCAGCTAACATAATCAAGACTGTCCACCACAGATGCACCACAGTCCAACCTGATCTAGACGACTGCTCAGTGAAATTCTTTCCCTGGTGATTCTATTCAAGTGGACACAACCAAAACGACCCATTACAACTGGTCTTTGCATAAGACGGAAGTAATGAGCAGTGAGTCATCTCCATTGTCTTCCATCCGAGGGGGGCCAGGTCACACTGAGCGAAGAGCCCAGCTTGCCTGCCTAATGCTTGGAGCTGTTTTCCTTACTGCACGGAGCCACAAAGGTTCAGACAGGACCTCTGGAGCTGCCCAAGACGTCAGGAAATAGTGCCTCCATCTCCCGAGTTTTGCATAAACACCCTTCGGCCCTGCCTAGGGAACAGCACTAGACCAGGGTAGGGGATTGCTTCTACTGTCATGTTCCCCATCTCCTAATCTGAGCCTGGACAGTGCCCAGACTTGCAGGATGGCTGGCTTTGTGTTTTTCTTTGAGAGCTGGCCCTGGCCACAGTTAGAACTCTGCTGCTCCCATCTGGCCAAATGTGATTTTTCCAGGCCTTTGACCAAAGGGCCCTGAGAAAGGAACAAACAACCCGCCAGTTGATCCTAACTCCTGGCCTGAAGGGTCCTGGGTGTAGACGGACTCACTGCCAGGTATTACTTGGAAGATGTTAGCTGCTCAGGACAGTAGGCATGAGGAGACCACAGAGCCACTGGGAGCAGGGCTGGAGAGAAGCAGACCACTCCCTCCTGGCCCTCCCCCACCTCCTGGGAAACTGACCCCTTAGCTCTCAAGGTCGCCACCCACTGTGGCTGTCAGCCTCAGAGGACTTTATGGAAGGCAACCATGGGGAACCTTGCCCTCCCTTACCCATTCGACCCTTGTTCCCTGGCCTGTTCTGGGAACATGAGATGAGTCTATAGTGGTCTCAGACTATGAAGACAGTATGTCTGAGCCCCCAGGATGATCAGCCCCAACGCTGCAGACTCAATCATGGAGGTTCTAAACTGCAAATAAGTGACCGAATGAGGAACTTGAGAGAGGCCCCTAATACTCACTAGCTAAATCCTGGTCACATACCAGTGCCCCCACAGCCCAGCGGGATGCTTCTCCCTCCCTGTTCTTCACCTCTCCATTTCTGCTGGAATCCTTTGTGTGGCTCCTTCTCCCTGGAGGAGGGAAGCCTGGCTCCTCCATATCTGGTGATCTCCGTGGCAACAGGATGCCAGGAAAGGCAGGTTTGTCCTTTATTGAGTGTGAGTTGCTGAGGGCCCCCGACCTCCATACTAAAGGCTTTCCCTGAAGGAAGAAGCTCCATAGCTTTCTGGCCACCAAGACCTTTGTGCCCTTGGTGAAAGGGGAGGCCCTGGCAAGGCCTCCTGGGCTCACTTTGGGCCTCAGGCCCTCTTGATCCAGAGCAGTTAGCATACTCACCATTCTCTGCATGTTGGCTGCGGGAGGCCGGACCTGGCTGCGCAGGCGGTTGTGCAGGGAGAGGATCAGGAAACTCTCCTTCCTGCTCAGGCCTGGAGGCCAGGAGAGAAGGTTAGGCCAATGGCTGGCAGCACCTGGGACATCTCCACAGCCAGATGAGAGTGCAACCCCACCCAGGGACCCAGACCTGAGATGTGGAGGGACAATGGTAGGTGTGTGGGAGAGAACTCCCAGTACAGAGAGAGAGGGAGGCCAAGAGAGAGACAGGAGAGTTAGGTGAGGATAGACCAAGTATGGAGCAACCTTGTGAGTGACTGGCTTGTGGGTGGGGGTGAGGAGGGAAATGAGAGACCCAGCCCAGGGCTAGAAGCAGCCCTAGCTGCGGCTCCTTCCTACCACTGTTTCTTCTCGGGTCTTAGCTGAAGGCTCTAACCAGTATCTTTCCTTAACCCCAACCCCAGACCCACCTGCTTCGTCCTTCTTCCTCCCCAGTATCCTTGCATCGTGCCCCCCCTCATTGTCATAACAGATGCCCCATCCTAGTACATCAATCCCGGGTACCTGACTCCTAGAAACCCCTTGGGACCCCTTCTTCACAACAGTACTCTACTCCTGTTTTTGCCCAGGCATTCCTTACCTTGGAGAGTTGGAGCCTGCTCTGGCAGCTGGGATGTCTGCACCTCTGTCCAGGTGACACCGGGGAGAGACAGGAGCACAAACAAGAGACCAGGCCATCGGCTCTGGCCTCCCAGCCCCAGGGAGGGCTCTGACGGAGTCTTTGGCCTGCCTGGTGCTGCAGACATGGCTTCTCTCAGCAGTCCAACTAGCCTCCAAGGCTTCGTGAAGCTACCCACAGTCTCAAGGAGTCAGGCTAAGCTGCCAGACAAAAGGAGGAGGCTAGTGAGTCATCACTGTGTCCAAATAGCCTCCCCTCAGTGGTCCACTGGCTTCAAAAGAGACATGGAGCCCTTCTAAACGCCTCCTTACTCCGGCTTCAGTGTCTGGCCAGCCTGTTCCACAGCAGCAAGCAGAGCGGTGTGCACTGACCCTGTGGCCCCTGCTAATCATTGTAGGATTATTAGCACCCTCAGGGAGCCCCCAAAGACCCTGCTGATTGGCCTACAGACATTCCAGGGCCGTGGATTAGCGACTGATGGCTGTACCCTGGCAGGGACAATGTCTTGCAAAGTCCATGGACAGCTTCTGTTCCCCAGCCCCACTCACAGGGAGGAGGCTGGGACTTTGGCAGTGGGCCCATAAAGCAGGCAGGAACTGGGCAAGACCCCAGGGGAGTTCTTTCCTTTCTTGGGAAGCTCATCCCAAACCCTCAGCCATGAATTAAACATAAGCAGGAAGTAACTATTCACCAGACAGGTGCCACTGGCAGGATCATAGAGGAGGGAGCCGAGAATGCACCTTCAGGAAGAAAGCTGTGCCTTACAGAGATATGCCAGGGCAGTGTGAGAGGATAAGGCCAGCTCCAGGGCCCACCATGCTGGCCCATGTGACTTTGGGCCAAGACAGGCAAGGCAGACAGAGAGGAGAGCATGTGACGGATGTCCCTGACTGACTTGAGTCCTGCCGAGAACAAGCCTGCCTCTAGACAAGCAGGCCACAATGGAGCAGGAAGGCAGCCATAGTTTTGGGACCTAGCTGAAGCCTACATACTCCCACCGGAATCACTGAAGATCTACCACAGTCAAATCAAAGGCTGGCATGCAGACCATTGTCAAATGCCCACCAAGGTTATTCACCCATTCCAAAGCAGAGCCTTGCAAGCCGACACTTTGTTTTCCTGAAGTTGGTGTAGTCCCTGACCCGAGAGTCAGCACTCTATCAGATGTTGGTTGCCACTTTGGAAATTCTGCTGGGGCACAGATGGAATGCATGGGTTTCCAGAGAAACACTGATGGAATATGGATGTCAGACAGCGGGGACAAGGCCAAGCAACAGTGTGCATCTTTGTACAATATCCAGGGCCTCAAGAGCTTCTTTTGCCTCAAAAAGATGGCCTGGCAACTCCAAACTCAACATAGTGGATCCTATACATGATTAATAATAGCTGCATTTTCATCTGTAAAAAAATATTGCTATTATATGTATATGTGAGTATGGTGGCTGGGTTATACAACATATGTGTGGAGATCAGAGGACAACCTTTGAGAGAGAGAGAGTTTTCTCCTACTGTTGTTCCCAGAAGCCAAACTCAGGTCACCTAGCTTGGTGGCAGGGACCATTTCCCACTGAGCTATCTTGCCAGCACCCTTTTAATAGAGCTTACAAAGCATGTTTACAAATGTAACTTATTCTTGTCACAACAACCTTGCTCTGATGCCATTTGGCAGATGGGGAGTTGGACACAGTAAGTCTCAGGGACTTGCTCAAGGTACATGCCAGCTAATTCCAAGTCTCTACATTCACATTCCCAGGGTTTTAATTTATATACATAGTGGATCTTTCAGAGTTCAGTTTTCAATAGCTTTGCTCTATGCTGGTGATAAATGGCCCAATTCCTGGTCCTCGGCTCCAGGATAAATATGGCTCATTGTTATTGGACTTTGGGTGGGTAGGAGGAACTGGGTAGAATAAGTTTAACATTTTTCCCTTTATTTTATGTTTGTGGATGTTTTGTCTACATGCATGTATCATGTGTGTGCAGTGCCCACAGGGTCAGAAGAGGGTGTCAGGTCCCCTAGGACTGGAGTTTACAGAGAGTTGTGAGATGCCTGTGGGTGCTGGGACTTGAACCCAGGTCCTCTTGAAGAGCAGTCAGTGCTCTTAACCGCTGAGCCATTGCTCCTTATTACGGTGAGCTTGAAGTTGCCAAGCCCGTTGTTTGAGGTAGAAAGTCCTGAGGCCCTAGGCTTTGCACAAAGCTGCCCACCGTGCTGCCTGGTCTTGTCTCCACCGTCTGATATCCATGATGACAACCATGTCCATCAGTTTTCTCCAGAACCTGTTTTCGTCTGGAGCCCAGAGTGGTTTGAGTTTGTGATCCATGCCCAGAATCCCAGGTAGTTTGTCACAGCTGTGAGGTCTGACTAATGGAAGTAGAAAGATTTTCCAACTTATTCTACTAACTTCAGTATTAACACCAAAGCCAGATATAGACATTAAGGAGAAACTCCAGATCAGTATTCCCTATGAATAAAGACACAAAACCTCTTTCAACAGAATATAATCTCTGACTTAGCAACATAGAAAGTAGATCAAACACCATGGCTAGATAGTATTTAATTTAACAAGAGTGCAAGGTTAGTTTACTATTCAAAACTCTAGGTTAATAAGTGTCGCTGCTGGCCGGGTGGTGGTGGCGCACGCCTGTAATCTCAGCACTGGGGAGGCAGAGGCAGGAGGATCTCTGTGAGTTTGAGGCCAGCCTGGTCTACAGAGTGAGTTCCAGGAAAGGTGCAAAGCTACACAGAGAAATCCTGTCTCAAAAAAACAAAACAAAACAAAAAAATAAGTGTCACTGTTCCAGCTGCAGTGGCGCATGCCTCTAGTCCCAGCACTCAGGAGGCAGAGGCAGGCAGATCTCTGTGAGGCCAGCCTGGTCTACAGAATGAGTTCCAGGACAGCCAAGGCTACAGAGAGAAACCTTGTCTCAAAAAAAACAAAACAAAACAAAACAAAACAAAAGTGTCTTAGTTAGGGTTTCTATTGCTGTGTAGAGACACCATGACTATAGTAACTCTTATAAAGGAAAACATTTAATTGGGGTGGCTCACATAGTTTCAAAAGTTTGGTCCATTATCATCATGGCGGGGAGCATGGAGGCATGCAGGCAGATGTGGCCCTGGAGTAGCTGAGTCCTACATCTTGCAGGCAACAGGAAGTAGACTGAAACACTGGGTGGTACCCTGAGCATAGAAAACCTCAAAGCCTGCCCCTACAGTGATGTACTTCCTTTAACAAGGCCACACCCACTCCAACAAAGCCACACCTCCTAATAGATTATGGGGTCCATTTACATTCAAACTACCACAATAAGTAAAGGGCAAAATTTACATAGTCATCTCAAAGACAGAAAAAGTATTTGAATTGGGTATAAAGTACATCCCTAGCATGTTTAAGGTCCTTGGTTCAATCCCCAGTACAAAAGGGGTAGAGGGCAGAAAAAGTACTTAATAAGAATCTGAAGCCAGTCAGTGTAGTGGGCAAACCTCTTGTCCCAGGTATTCTGGAGGCTGAAGCTGAAGGATCATTTGAGCCTAGGAGGTTAAGACCAACCTGGGCAATGTAGCAAGACCCTGCATCAAACAAATAGAAAACACAACACAAAGCTTTGTAAAAATTCTCTGTCAGATGTGGTAGCACACACCTTTAGTCCTGGCACCCAGGAGGTAGAGGCAGGCAGATCTCTGTGAGTTTGAGGCCAGCCTGGTCTACAGAGTGAGTTCCAGGACAGTCAAGGCTGTGTAGAGAGAGACCGTGTCTGAAAGAACAGGAACAGAAACAAACAATTTCAACAAATTTAGGAATAAACATGACATTCCTTAGGTAGGTATGGTGGCTCATGTTTTCATCTCAATATTCTGGAAGGCTAAGGCGGAAAGAGTGATTAAGTTTGAAGTCAGTCTGCACTATAACTTGTCTGAAAGTAAAATAAATAAGAAGATCAATGAAATTCCCGAGTCTGATAAAGATTTCTGGTCATGACTGCCTCATATCATCCCCAATAGGTTAGATTTCTAATGCTATTTTTTTTTTTTTTCAGAGCTGAGGACTGAACCCAGGGCCTTAGCGCTTGCTAGGCAAGCGCTCTACCATTGAGCTAAATCCCCAACCCCTTATTTAGGATCTTTACAGGGTAATTGAGGTTAAGTAAGTCTGTTAGGTGTTCTCTAATCCAGTTTGACTGACTTCCTTTGAAGAAAGGATTAGAACACAGGCAAGGAGGGAGAAAATGCAAGCCGAGGAGGGAGGCCCTCAGAGGAGCCAACTATGTCTGTACTGGCTTTTGGCCTTTAAGTGTTCAGAACAAGGAGAAAATACATTTTTGTCAATCGTCCTGCTTTGTCTGGTCAAGGCGGGGTCAGTTCCCCAAGTTGCTCCTTTACAGAAAAATCTCAGACCTGGATCTGACAGCCGAAGGCCTATGCTGGTCTATATGACAGCTGAAGACCTCCAACCACTGCCCCCAACAAAACTATGGAGACCACCAGAGCCTGAGGTCACCTGTCTGGGTAATGAGTCTCTTTCATTTTAATCCATACATAGACCATTTAGATTATATTTCCAGTCATAATTTATCCTTTTCAAATCTCTAAGGATATTGACTGGCTGTAGCTTTAAATATACAAACACCTTCCCTGAGGCTTCAGCTACCCTCATAAGTCTCAGTTACCCTCATAAGTAAAAATCAGCCCCTGCAGTGGTGGTGTATGGCTTTGATCCCAGCACTCAGGAGGCAGAGGCAGGCGGATCTCTGTGAGTTCAAGGCCAGTCTTGGTTCACAAAGCGAGTTCCAGGACCCACTCCAAAGCTACACAGAGAAACCCTGTCTTGAAAAACAAAAATAAAAACAAAAACAACCCAAAACCAAACCAAACCAAACAACAACAAAGTAAAAATCAGGCCACTAGCTTCACTTTCTAATGCTAATGCCAAGTCTGAAAACAATTTGCCTTGCTACCAGATTCCAAATAAGAAATAAACTCACCAAACAGGTTTCAATGTAACTTTTTACTATTCCTTTGCTTAAAGGAACTTGTTTCACAACGACTATTTCAGGAATCAACCACCTGTGTCTCCTGATAAATAACCCGATAAAAAAGGTATAGAGCTATAAGGCTTCAAAAGTATAAAAACTTAAGTTATGATAAAAAATGATTCAATACATAAAAATTCTAAAAAAAAAGTTTCAAATCTCTTCCCCTCTCTATGCTATTGTTACATTGAGACTTCAAAAGTTCAGAGTTTTGACATTTATCAATAGAGCTCTGATAAGCTATTAAATTAGCTCTGTTAAACACTGATTATTATTACGATAGTCACAAGCTCAAGATTTTTAAATTCCCTTTGGTTGTTTTCTAAGTTTAGAATTAAAAATGTTTCTCATTGTGCTAGAAACATCTGCCTAGTCTATATACACCCAATCTTCTGGATAAAGTTAAAAATGTTAATGTTTTTAACCAAAATCATTTTTAGGTTTCCAAACTTTTACTATGACTCAGAGGCGGGAGTCTACTGCCTCTTCTACAGTGTGGATTTCAGTACAGACTACAAACAATAACAATACTAATATATCTGAAATTTTTGCTTCTTAAAAAAAAGGTTCTTGGGCTGGAGAGATGGCTCAGAGGTTAAGAGCACTGGCTGCTCTTCCAGAGGTCCTGAGTTCAATTCCCAGCAACCACATGGTGGCTCACAACCATCTGCAATGAGATCTGGTGCCCTCTTCTAGCCGGCAGGCATACATGCAAGCAGAATACTATATACATAATGAATAAATATTTTTTTAAAAAGGTTCTTATAAGCTCAGGACATCAACTTAGATCCACTACCTCTCACAGATCAAAATGGGCTCCAGCTAAGTACTACCAATCAATAGCCTGTTTCCCTGCCTGGCTATTCCTGAGGGGGTAGGATCTCTTCCCCTTTCCCTGGTTTGGGACATGCCTCTCCTGTCTGCCAGGACCATGGACCTGGAAATTCCAAATGTACACCTAAGAGAAAAATTTCCTCCTTAAAAATTTTTAGCTTCATTTCCTGCCCATTAATATATATTTGTTCCCATAGATGTCTAATCAATTAAAGGCTACAGACTGCTCCAACTGTGGCCTGCATGTCTCTAGGCCCACACAGTCCTGCAGAGCCTGGACAACAAACGAAAACAGTCTGCTCTTCCCAGATTCGGTCAACATTCCAGTCTTTCGGGGCCCAGCAACACCCCAATGTCAGCACAAAGTAGTCGTGGATGATTCCAGCACCCCATCACTCATCTTTTATCAACAAAAAGGCTGGGATGTTAAGTTGCAGACCCAGGACATAACATATTCATCACATCAAAGCTGGTCCTGGCTACCAGGTTATCCCAACTTTCCTCAGTCCCTACCTACTATAGGATACGGCTTGCATACCCTGCCTTCTACCCTGAACTCTCCAGACTATTGGCTGGACTGCCCATAAAAAATGTTTTATTACTAGTTGTATAAAGTCTTCCCAGTACTTTTGCCAGTTAATCTGGTATGAAGATCTTGCTATGTCTGCATTGAAACAGATTGCTACTGCCCTCTCATAGCCAAAATGGCTTATCCATTGCTTTGATTGCAGTTTTGAGATCTATGTCAGCTTCAGCAACACCTACAGCTTTGGTTTAGCAGATGCATACCACTGATCACGTGAACTCTTTCTCTAGAAATGTCTCATTAGCATTGGTTACTCAGGAAAACATTGATTGAGGATTAGCAGATAGAGCTAATGCTTTAGAAGAAGCCATTCTTTTTTTTTTTTCCTTTTTTTAAAAAAAGATTTAATATATACAGTGTTCTGCCTGCATGTGTCCCTGCAGGCCAGAAGAGGGCACCAGACCTCATTCCAGGTGGTTGTGAGCCACCATGTGGTTGCTGGGACTTGAACTCAGGACCTTTGGAAGAACAGTTGGTGCTTTTAACCACTGAGCCATCTCTCCAGCCCAAGAAGAAGTCAGTCTTTACATAGGGACTCAGATTCAGAATATTAAGACACACTTAACAACATTGTGTCATGCGAACTATAATTGATTTGTGTTACTCCTCTGCCGTACAGCAGATCAGAGATGTCCTGGGATCAAGTACAGCTACACCTACAAGGTGTTTGGAATAGTTCTCAGCTTGCTACCAATATGGATGTTCTTCATTCTCAGGTTAGTGCCATCATTCTAGGCTGCAGATTCCTCTGCAGAAGAGGTGGCTAGTTACTTCACCAATTTGGTCAAAACTTTTGTTTAAAATAATACTTTATTGGGTTTTCTTATTAAACTGGGATTCACTGGAGGGTTATTAATTATTCTACTTCTTCTCCTTCTTTCAGCCTCATCTTCAGACATTTAGGATCCACTGTACACTCTACCCAAAGGGAGATTAAAATGCTTCATTTAATAAACAAAAAGGGGGAGATGCAGGGCTGGAGAGATGGCTCAGTGGTTAATTAAGAGCACCAACTGCTCTTCTAGAGGTCCTGAGTTCGACTCCCAGCAACCACTTGCAATTAGATCTGGCGCCCTCTTCTGGCCTGCAAGGACACATGCAGGCAGAAAACTATACATAATGAATAAATAAACCTTAAAAAAAAAAATGGTGGGACAGAGAAAGCCTTGCTACACAGTGGTTAAGAAAATGGCTGCTCTCCAGAAGACCTGGGTTCCATTTCCAGGATCCACATGGTACCTCACAGCCCTCTGTAACCCCAGTTCCAGGGAATCCAATGCCCTCTTCTGGCCTCCATGGGCCTCTGGACATATATACATGCTGAGTTTTGTATTATTCAGCTGGATAGATTTGAGGAGAATTAGGATCATAGACTTCATTTTTTATGTCAAGCTAGCCTAGGATGAGTTCTAGGTCACAGTCTAGAACCCCTTATTGACTTGTCTTTTATGCTTGTGAGGCAGCAGAGAGATGGGGAATAGGGAAGCGTTAGGTCGAGGAGTGTAGGGTATTGCCTTTAACCTGCTTTTTTCCTTGTAGTGTGCCAGTGATGCAGTGGAAAGAAGCTTGGGAGCTTCAGTAGTATACACACACACACACACACACACACACACACACTCATACACACATAAATAATAAAAGAAATAAAAATTAATGGAAAGGCATTCTACATTCATTGATCACAAGAATCAATATTTTAAGATGATAATCCAAGTAAATAAAAAACAAATTTTATCTATTGATTCAATGCAATTAATACTCTACTAGATTTTTTTTTCTTTTGGTATTTCAAGATGGGGTTTCACTGTATGGCCCTGGCTGTCTTGGAACTTACTCTGTATATGAAGCTGGCCTGAATTCAGAGATCCACCTGCCTCTGCCTCTCTAGTGCTGGAATTAAAGGTGTGTACCACCACCACTGCCTGGCTAGTGTTTGTTTGTTTGTTTTTAAGATTTATTTATTTGTTTGTTTGTTTAACTGTTCTGCCTGCATATATGCCTACAGGCCAAAAGAGGGTACCAGATCCCATTATAGATGGTTATGAGCCACCAATTTTTTTTATTTAAGTGTATTTGCCTGTGTGCCAACAACAAGCTTATGTGCACCACATGCATGTCCCTGTGGAGGCCAGAGGGTGGCCAATTCTTGCCACTAGAGCTGCAGACAGTTGTGAGCAGCTTGATAATTGATGCTGGGAATCAAACCCAGGTCCTCTGCAAGAGCAATAAAAAAATTAAAAAAAATTTTTTGTATCAGTATATACTTCATTTCTCATTGGCAAGTCCATGCAGGCAGAATTACTTGATTGTATGTCAGTCCTATGTCTATCTTGTTAAGACACTTGATGAACTATTTTTCATATCAGTAGTATGTGAAAGCTTCAGTCCCCCACATCCTTGCCATACCTTCTGTGGTCAACCTTTTTAATGTTAGTCACCATCTAACTATATCATTGTTTATCTTGTACTTCCTTTCTTTTTAAAAATTATTTGGAAATTTCATATCATGAACCCCAATCACACTTTCCAGTCCTCCCAGGTCCATCTCCTCCCTTATGACTCCCCCTCACCCCCGCCTCCCCCCTCCAAAAAAAACCCTCCAGTTTATGTTGTCCATATACTCACTGGAGCACGGTCAAACTCCCAGTGGCCAGTCCCTTAAGGAACACTGAGTCCTCCACCTGCATCCCCACCAGAAGCCATCAATTATGGAGAGCCACACTTCAGCATCATTATCACAATTCTTAAGAGTTCTCTTCAATGGCTTTCTGTCTAGGCTGTTACTTTTTTGGGGCGTGGCGGCGAGATATTGCCACCTGGGGGACCAGCCTCCAGGCAGCACAGCCTCAGGCATGTACTAGACTTTTCATTCTGAGGGGGTTAGGGAAAAAGACACCCACACACTCTCTTGATGGTTTCCTTCAGACCTTTTCTTTATTCGTCTTTTGCATTCTCTATTCTTTATTTTCCTGGTGATTGCCTTCTCTCATTCTTGATGTTTCCCTTCTAACTCTACATTCTTGATGTTTTCCTTCTAACTCTCTCATTCCTGATGTTTTCCTTCTAGCCCATTTCAACTCTCTCTAATTCTTTTTTTTTTCTTTTCTTTTTTTTTTTTTTTTTTTTACAGCTTATATACTCCAGCAAAACCTTTCAGGCAATATAAAAATTACAATGTGGTTACTGTGGGGGACCAGTCCCCACTTTTACGGCCAGGGTACTCATGAGCAGAGAGAAGTGGGGAATATTTAGATAGAAAGAGATACCTAGACTACGAGAAGAAAGACAGAAACATAGGATAGCCTTAGGAGGGCCTGGGTCAAAACCCACCAGCCCAGACCTTTATTCAAAAGGGCTTTTTATAATAGTGCCAAGGGGTGAGGCAAAACCCTCCCCTTACTAGATACAGCCAAGTGTAGACCCTTCCAAACACCTGGCATTCAGGCCGGTGGTCCAATCATCCTCTTATGCAGTCCTGCTGATAAAGCAAGCTCAAATCTCACTAGGAAACCTCTGTGGGCTCCAACAGGTTATACTCTGTTTTTGAAGTGAATGATTACAATAAATACAAAACAAACAGTAAAAAAACAGCATGTTTTCCATATCCCTTACATGATTAAACATTTTATGTATTACAGGTGCAAATTATCCCAAGAACCCACATACATTCACACCCAGGCAACTTGTTATAGATTAACTGTGTAGGCAAGCAAGATATTTTTCCCAGTCAGGTCTTTTACTGGCAGGCTGCAGTTTTGCAGTTACAAAGAAAGGGCCTTATCTTGAAAGGTAATCTTATACGGAGTCTTAAAAGAATCACAAACCTAAATATATATATAAAAGAATCAGTCAGCTCTACTTTAAATCTTTGGAGTGCATACCCATTCATCAATGGTTTTTTTTATGTCAGAAAATTGAGGGCAATAATGGGTATAAGAAATTAATCATCACCTTTAGTCATCAACCAATCCTAGAAAGAAAGGCATGTCAGCTAGTAATAATTGAACTACTTTGTTCTTGTTCCCTGACCTTAAAGAGTTCTGCATTTAACTATGTGCCTTTCTAAAAATTTAGATTAGCTTCTTGGAATTTACACCTCAAAAATCTTTGACAAAAGCATCTAGTCTAACTTTATTTTCAAAGCTTTGTTTCAGCTGTGACACACTCTGAAACCTGTGAACACATCTCCCAACATTAAAGTTAAAAGAATTTGGAGCTGGAGAGATGGCTCAGAGCTTAAGAGAACTGACTGCTCTTCCAGAGGTTCTGAGTTCAGTTCCTAGCAACCACATGGTGGCTCACAACCATCTGTAAAGAGATCTGGTGCCCTTTTCTGGCCTGCAGTCATACATGTTGTATACATAATAAATAAATTCTTAAAAAAAAAAAGAATTTAAACTAGCTGGGCTAACTGGGACTCAATTGTTTTCCTTAAATTCAGGTGTTCTAGCTGTGTGACACTTCCTTGTTTATATTTTTAATCATCAAAACTCTATTTAAACTAACATTATTATTATCAATTAGACAGTACAGCTTAGGAAAAGATTATTTTCATAGTAATGCACAGGTGAAAATGCCCAGGAGAACAGGATATTTCCATGAGATAAACACACTACATTACAGGCAGTGCGGCTCTCCCCACACCCAGTCACACCACGCCTGATACCAGAGAAGATGGCAGCGGCCAACATGTGAAGGCTCAGCAGAAACAAAAGACACTCTGGCATCCGCGGTCTCGAGGGCCTTGCCTAGCTGAGATTCACCCATCAGGGATTTGCCTCCTGGTGGGCTGACACCTTGAACTTCCATTACCACCTGCTGCTCCTCTGGATGGTCAGCAGCAGTGGGGTAAGGGTTGTCACAGAAGCTGTCTATGTCTCTTTCTCAACTGTGAGTCTGCCATCACTGATGCCACTGAAAAACTCCTAACCTGAGTCATTTCTTCAGTTTCCACCTTACATTATAATGTGTGCGTGCGTGCGTGCGTGCGTGCGTGCGTGCGTGCGTGCGTGTGTGTGTAGTTTTTTGAGACAGGGTTTCTCTGTGTAGCCTTGGCTGTCTTGGAACTTGCTCCGTAGACCAGGCTGGCCTCCAACTCAGAGATCTACCTGCCTCTGCCTCCCAGTGCTGGGATTAAATGTGTGTACCACCATGCCTGGCCCATTTTCTAATTACAAAAAGATTTTTATTTTAATATATATGGGCGGAGCACTTGAGTGTCTGGTACCTATAGAAGCCAAAAGAAGATGTTAGATCACTTGGAGTTGGAGTTACAGATGGTTGTAAGCCTCCATATGGGAATTTAACCCAGGTCTGCAAAAACAGCCAGTGCTCTTAACCACTTAGCCATCTCTCCAGCTCTAATCACCTTAGGTTTTTAAGGCAGGGTCTCTCCCTGAACTTGGATCTTTCCAATTTGACTAGGCTGGCTGGCTGGTGAGCTCCAGCAGTCTGCCTGTTTTTGCCTCCCCAATGCTGGACTCACTGGTGCATGCCACCACACTTTTTAAAAATTGATTCTTTGGGAATTTCACATGATGCACCCAATCCTGTGAGTTGTGGGGATTAAATCTCATCCTCAGGCTTTCACAGCAAGCACTTTCCTGAGGCGCCCTCTCCTCAGCCTCCCTCTTCCAATATATATTTTTTTTTTTAAGCCGGACCCTGGAGTCAGAAGCAGGCAGAAGTCTCTGAGTTCCAGGACAGCCGGGGCTGCAACAGTGATTACCCTGTCAAAACACAACAGTTTTTTTTTTCTTTTGAGCTGAGGACCGAACCCAGGGCCTTGTGCTTGCTAGGTAAGCGCTCTACTACTGAGCTAAATCCCCAATCCCCCAATTTTTTTTTTTTTTGTTTTTTTTTGTTTTTGGTTTTTTTAGACAGGGTTTCTCTGTGTAGCTTTGCGCCTTTCCTGGAACTCACTTGGTAGCCCAGGCTGGCCTCGAACTCACAAAGATCCGCCAGCCTCTGCCTCTTGAGTGCTGGGATTAAAGGCGTGCACTACCACTGCCCAGCTTCCCTCTTCCAATATTAAAACAAACAAACAAACAACAAACCAGCCTGGCAGGGGTGGTGGTACTGCTGGTAGCAGCAGCTCATGTCTTTAATCCCAGTATTTGGGAAACAGAGGCAGGCGGATCTCTGAGTTCCAGGCCAGCTGGTCTATAGAGCAAGTCCCAGGACAGCCTGGCCTACACAGAGAAGCCCTGTTTCAAAAAACAAAACAAAACAAAAAAAGAAGCCAAACATAGCTATTGGGGCATTCTGTAATCCCAACACTTGACACTTGGGAAGTAGAGGCAGGAGGATCAGAAATTTAAAGTCCTCCAACCTGGGCTACATGAGACCCTGTCTCCATGAAACATAAAAAAATTAATTAATGAATTGAGGAGTTCCCAAATTTCATGCAGCTGTGATGCCCAGATGTTTGGTCAAATGCCAGTCTAGACACTATTTTAAAGGTATTCAAGTCTGACTGACATTTTAATTACTACACTTGGAACAGGGCAGTCACCCTCCACAGGGCCTTAACAGCATGACTAAGGCCTCTGGAAGATAAAGGCATTCTGGCCCCAGCTTTCCTCTGGACTTGAGAACAAATTTAATTTTTCACTGAGGGTCTAGCCTGCTGGCCAGCCCAACAGAGTCCAGATTTGCCAGGGTATACAATGACAGGAGGCAATTTCTTAATATAAATGTATCTTTCTCTTCCCCTCTCTATGTCCTTTGGTTCTGCTTCTCAGGAGATCTCCAGCTAATGCAGAGGCTTAGGCAACATAATCTCAAGAGCACACATAAGGGGAAGGCAACACCTGCATTAAGGTCCAGGTCAAGTCAATCCTGATGTTAGGTTCATCTCCAACCTGGCTAAGGGATGCATCAGACATTGTGTGCTGGGGGAAATGGCACATCATTATTTTATTTTTATTTTTTGGGACAGTGTCTCACTAAATCCAGCTATATACTGGACTCCCTGTGTATACCAGACTGGACTTGAACTCACAGAGATTCACTTGCCTCTGCATCCCTAGTGCTGGGATTAAAGGGATGAGTCACCATACCTGGCTTATTTTATTTTTATTATTTTAAACATTTTTTGTTTTATGTGCACGAGTGTTTTGTCTGCATGTATGTCTGTGCACCATATGTGTGCCTAGTGCCTAAAGAGGCCAGAAGGGGGCATGCCCTGGGACTAGAGTTACAGAAGGTTGGGAGCTACCATGTGAGTGCTGGGACTAGAACGTAGGTCCTCTAGATAGCAGCCAGTGCTCTTAACCACTGAGCCACCCCTCCAGCCCTTTTGGTTTTGTTTTAAGACAGAGTTTCTCGGGGCACCGGGTGGTAGTGGCGCACACCTGTAATCCCAGCACTTGGGAGGCAGAGGCAGGTGGATCTCTGTGAGTTCGAGGCCAGCCTGGTCTACAGAGCTAGTCCAGGACAGGCTCCAAAGCTACAGAGAAACCCTGTCCTGAAAAAACCAAAAACAACAACAACAACAAAAAGACAGAGTTTCTCTGTGTAGCCCTGGCTGTCCTGGAACTCCCTCTGTAGACCAGGCTGTTTTCAAACTCAGATCCACCTGCTTCTGCCTCCCGAGTGTGGGATTAAATGTGTGTGCACCACCACCTTATTCCACCCTTTGTTTTTATTTTTGTGTGTATTTCTATGTGTGAATGTGAGCATTTGAATCCTATGACATGTGTATGGAGGTCAACAAACAACCTCCAGTGTCAATGTTTGTTTTCCAGCTTGTTTGAGACAGGGTTCCTTCTTTCTTTCTTTCTTTCTTTCTTTCTTTCTTTCTTCCTTCCTTCTTTCTTTTCTTTCTTTCTTTCATTCAAGATTTTATTTATTTATTGTATGTACAGTGTGCTGTCTGTCTGTATGCTTACAGGCCAGAAGAGGGCACCAGATCTCATTACAGATGGTTGTGAGCCACCATGTGGTTGCTGGGAATTGAACTCAGGACCTTTGGAAGAACAGCCAGTGTTACTAACCTCTGAGCCATCTCTCCAACCCCGGGTTCCTTATTTTCAACACTGTGTCTGCCAGGCTGGCTGGCCCATGAGTTTCTGAGGATTCTCCCGTCTCTTGGTGGGAGTGCTGAGATTATAGAGATATGCTTCTGTGTCTAGCCTATGTAGGTTCTGAGAATTTGAACTTGGGTTCTCATGCTTGTACAGCAAGACCTTGATAAAGTACTGAACCCTCTCCCCCGCTCTCCCTCCTCGTGTTTGTATGTCTCTGTGTGTGCCAGGGTCTCACTATTTAGTTATGACTGGTTGGTATTTAACATGTAGCTCAGGGTGGCCTCAGACTTACAGTAATACACTTGTCTCAGCCTCCCAAATGCTTGGATTACAGGTGTACATGACCACACCCAGCTCCTTTTTTTTTTTTTTTAAACTATGAATTGAACATAAAGCCTCAGCGTGTTAGGGGACCTCTACCACTGAACTATATTCTCAGTCTTCCCATCCACTTTTTGTTGCTGGATTCTTATGTTTTTTGTTTGTTTTTGTTGTTGCTGTTTTCTACTCCTTATTTGAGACAGTCTCACTGAATTTCCCAGACTGGCTTTGGAATTGCAGTCTCTGGGTTTAGGATGTAGCTCAGTTGTTACAGTGTTTGTCAAGTTTGCATAGACCCCTGGGTTCAGTCTCCAGCACCACACAAAGGTGATGGATGGCACACACACACACACACACACACACACACACACACACACGCCTGCGATCCCAGTATGAGTAGTTCAAGACCATCCTTCACTATAAAGCAAATCGGAAGCCAGTCCGGGCTACAAGAGACCTTGTCATCATGGCCCCTCCTCTCAACAGGAACAGAGAAACAAATGCAGAACAATAACACAATTGCAGTCCTCTAGTCATCTCCAGAGTTGCTGGGATTGCAGACGTGAACTATGTCTTCTGCTACCATAGCAGTCACTTTGAGTTATCCGCCTTCGCGGGGAGATTTTATCAGGCTGATTTGGGATTCTGATCAATCTTAACAATGTGAATGAATGCAGGAGGCCATGTCACTTCAATTCACGGTCCTCAGTGCCACTTAGTGGTCACTCTGTGAAGTCACAGGCAGAAAAAAGTCCCATCTAGTCTGTGGAGCAATTACAAGTGAATCCTCTTGTTAAGACTGGCAAGCAATTTTTTAAATTTTTTTAAGACAGGGTTTCTTTGTGTAGTCCTGGCTGTCCTGGAACTCACTTTGTAGACCAGGCTGGCCTGAAACTCACAGAGATCTGCCTGCCTCTGCCTCCTGAATGTTAGGATTAAAGGCATGAGCTACTATTGCCCGGCTCAGGCAAACAATCTTTTAAGAAACTTTGAAACACTCTCACCTTAGATTACAGATACTCCTTCCTATCCCCCCGTCGTCCCTGCTGCAAGAGGTCTCATGGTCTCGGGAGCTGCTCATGTGTACTGAGAGTGGAAGCAACTGAAGAGGAATGGCCTCTATGCAGCTATGGGGGAGTCATCTATGCTGGGGTGAGACTTTTGGGGGTCACCCAGGACCTGGAGGTAATCCCTCAACCATGCTCTGAAAGTAGGCCAAACAAATCCATTCCTTTGCCAACTTGAACTTTGATAGCGCCATTCCTTTGGTCTGTCATTTGTGCCTGTCTGGGGTGATTAGATGTTTGTGTCTCCTCAGGAAAAGTTCATGCAACAAATAAAGGGCTATCAGAAAGCAAGGCAGCCAGGGTGGCGGTGCACTCGGGAGGCCGAGGCTATGGATCTCTTGGAGTTTGAGGCCAGCCTGGTCTACATAGTGAATTTTAGGTTAGCTGGGGCTATATAGTGAGATCCTGTCTTAAAAGGGGAAGAGGGGGAGTTGGAGATATGGCTCAGCAGTTATACTCTTTTGCTGCTCTATCAGAGGACCCAGACTTGGTTCTCAACATTCACATGATAGCTCACAACTATCCATAACTCTGGTTCTGGAGAAGCCAGAAAAACACCAGGAATGAGAGAGTTAGAAGGAAAACATCAAGAATGTAGAGTTAGAAGGGAAACATCAAGAATGAGAGAAGGCAATCACCAGGAAAATAAAGAATAGAGAATGCAAAAGACGAATAAAGAAAAGGTCTGAAGGAAACCATCAAGAGAGTGTGTGGGTGTCTTTTTCCCTAACCCCCTCAGATAGAAAAGTCTAGTACATGCCTGAGGCTGTGCTGCCTGGAGGCTGGTCCCCCAGGTGGCAATATCTCACCGCCACGCCCCAAAAAAGTAACAGCCTAGACAGAAAGCCATTGAAGAGAACTCTTAAGAATTGTGATAATGATGCTGAAGTGTGGCCCTCCATAATTGATGGCTTCTGGCGGGGATGCAGGTGGGACTCAGTGTTCCTTAAGGGGCTGGCCACTGGGAGTTTGACCGTGCTCCAGTGAGTACATGGGCAACATAAACTGGAGGGGTTTTTTTTGGAGGGGGGAGTCATAAGGGAGGAGATGGACCTATGGAAAGGGGCTCTGACTCCAGTTCTTGATATCCAGAGAACAACCTGGCATGGATCTTTAGAAACAGGTGCTAAAAATATCTTCCTATTCTTGCAATTTCTGTATTTGAGAAACAGATAACAAGGATGACAAATATATTTGCAAAGGACAAAATGGTAAGTGCATCCAAACCTCCCAAGAAACATTTTCATGCAAAATATTTGATTCTCCAAGGAATTCTCATCATCGAGAAGTCAGGTACCAGTCAAGAAACACCTCTGGTGATTTATGGAAAAAGAGAAGGCACACTATAAAGACAGGATTAAGGCTGTCAAACAGTGATAGTGAACTTGATCAGCATGTGTGAGGGCCTAGGATCAATCCCTTGGACCAGCAAAAACAGAACAAATAAATCGGGGGAAACTCCATTCCAGTCCTCTTGGATGAACCCAGTACTGTGCTAGTGACCATAGGAAATTACAGAGAACAAATCTTACCATTGACAGTGCAAAGAGAATTTATAATAGTAACAGTTACGGGTTCCCCCCAAATTGCATAAAAAAATTATCCTCAAATGTTTTTAATCGGTCAATGTCTTGTCATATTTTTGGACAGGTAGCATTAAATACTTAGCTAAAATGTGAACGAATTTAATCTAGCAGGGGATTTCAAATGCCTTGAACACCCCTCCCCCCCTCCCCGAGATGAGAACTGAACCCAGGACCTCGCGCTTGCTAGGCAAGCGCTTTACCATTGAGCTAAATCCCCAATCCCTTGAACTTTTATATATAAGGAGAACAAGGCGAGCTGGATAGCAGGTAAAGCCAGCCTACCATCCTAGCACTTGGGAAGTGGAGGCTGGAGGACCATTAGTTCAAAGTCATCTTCCAATACATAGTTTGAATCCAGCCTAGGCTACATGAGACTTTGTCTTTGAAAACACATACACATATACACACCAATACAAATAAACTTAAATAAATAAAACAAACTTTAAAAAGAAAGGAACAGAGGAGAGTTCAGTCTTTCACTGCCAGATCTCATCTGGGCAGTCTGGAAATTCACTGGCTAGTGAGTTGGGTATAAACCATGCAAACTGTGGAACGACTGGCATCATGACAAGGGATGCCTGCAGCCTTGCCGCTAGGGGCAGAAGCCCCTTTATGGTCCAAGATGCACCATTTCTATTGCTATCGGTGCGAGGAAGGATATATTTATTGGATGATGTGCCAGGCGCGGGTTGGAGGTGCCGAGAAGCTGCACCTGAGTAAGGTTTGGTTCTCAAGAGAGCAGAGGGCCGCGTTCCCATCAGTGTATAAGGCACGCAGCGGACACATATATTTGAGGTAGTGATGAGGTCTGTGAAGGAAAGAAAATTGGGTGATTTGACTGTGAGTCGGAGAGGATGGAAAGCAGATGTTTTCAAAGCTCGAGGAAACAATGCCTCTTCTCTCAAGGAGTGAGATGGGAAGTTAGGTCGGCTGATTCGGCCTCGGAGGTCCCGCCCAGGCCCGCAGAACAAACTTTGCGATAGTCTCTGGCAAAGACTTAACACAGAAAGGCTTTCAGCGATGTGCAGGGACAGAAAACAGCGCGACCACCGGCCCGAGATGAGGCTCTGGACTGTGGACCTATAGCAGCAAGACCGGGGCTCAGGCCTGGCGGCAGACGACCGCCCGAAGTGCCCACACGGGGTCGAGGCTGTGGTCTGGCTCCCAAGTCCAGGCTCTGTGCAGAGATGGAGCTGGGCGGGAGGCCGGAGAGCGAAGAGCGAGACCAGAGACACCCTCCCGCGCGCCGCCATCTTGGCGGGGGCGTGGAGGGTGGGAGGTGCCGTGGGAGGGGCGGGGCCTGGCGGGACCCAAACAAGGCCACGTGCGGGCCGGGCCGTCGCGGTGACGTCACGGTGCGTTGGCGCGCGCGCGCGCCGCCGGCCTTACCCTTGCCGCGGGCCGTAAAGCGCGGAAGGTCGCGGGCCACTGCAGTCCCGGAACTTTCCGCTCCGCGTCCCGTCCCCTCCTCTCCCTATGCCCGGTCCCCCTTTCCGGCCCGCGCCGACCCGCTTCAGCCGTTGTGCTGCACTTCACTTCCGCCGGGCGTTGGTGGACGCGCTGCCCGCACTTGCGGGCCCCTGAGGTGAGAAGGCGGCTACGACTTGCTTGCTGGTCCGGGCGGCCTTCTGGTGCCGTGAACTCCCGCGTCCTCCACGCCCCTGTCCTCTGCGCTCTGGCCTCCGGCTCCCGGATTTCCTCCGGGTCTCTGAGGCGGTGCGGTTGGGCGTCAGAATGTCAGACAGCAGACCTGTGCAGACCTCGGGGGACCCGCGCCGGCTGCCCCGGGCCTGCGCGCGGGCTCTCCCAGGGCGGCTGGGCCTGGGGGCTGGCTGCGGCCAGGACGGGCACGCCCCTGCTGTCACAGCCAGCTGTGCGCCCCACAGGTCTGCAGGTGGAATTGTTTTCCCGCCTAGAAATGTGCTGTTCGGTTGTGCTGCTGTCAGAGACTAAATCAGGGCGGTGGGGTCTCCACTGGGTGGCTTGAGGGGACTGTTGTGTACGATACTGAGATTCGAGACCACGGTCTCCAAGCCCGCTTGGAGCATTTCTGCAATCTTGCAATCATCTCGATGTATAGGAATGGCGTGTGGTCGAGGGTCTAGTTGGAAAGGCATCGTTTAAGGGTCCGCTTTTTGGCGGCAGGGACTTGTATCCTTGTCTTAAACTCTCTTGAGCACCGGGTGCCTTTGTCGAAAAATACAGCATCCTCAACCCGCAGGATCAGACTGCAGAGGTAGATTCTGTCGCTGTTACATTTGTCCTGGTAATTCCACCGAGTTCCGTGTGGGAGATGCGCCAGGCTGCATTCCGCTTTCATTCTTTGCGACCTGTACCTCATCCTGTTACCAGAGGAAGAATTCAGGAGTTGTTAGAGCTGTCGCTGGTTTTATTTGTCTTTTAAAGATAGGGTCTCACGCTGTAGCCCAGGCTCACCTGGAACCTGGGGCATTCCTCCTGATTCAGCATCTGGTGTGGGGGGATTACCGGTGGGGAGCATTACTCCAGGCTCGAGCTGTCTGTCTGTCTGTAAGATCCGAACAGAACCAGTTTGGGTTTTAAGGCTGTTCAGATGTTACTCTTACTAGTAGAAAGGCACAGTTATTTTCACGAAAATATAAAAAATTTTAAAACCTGCTGACGTTTGACATCTTCAGTGTCTGTTTTCCTGGCTTCACCTCCTTTCCCCGTGGAACTTTGGTTTTGCTGCCAGACCTTCTGGAGTAAGATGCTCATACTTTCTCTTCCTGGTGTACTTTTATCTTTTAAAAACTACTCCCTTTTTTAAAACAATACATTTATTTTATGAGTGTTTTGCCTGCATGTATGATGTACGAACCACGTGCATGCTTGATGCCCATGAAAGTCAGAAGAGGGCATTGGATTCATTGGAACTGAAGTTACAGACGATTGAGTCCCCATGTGGGTGCTGAAAATTGAATCCAGGCCCTCTGCAAGAGCAAGAAGTGCTCTCCCCTACTGAGACATCTCTCTAGCCCTCTTGTCCTGATGTACTTTAATCCCTAATGCCCTCATCTCTTCACTCTTGAAGGTTATGTTGAACATAAAGTCAACAGTCTTTGTCATATCAGGCTGGGCATTGACATAGTTTATTCTTTCCTGAAACTCCTATTTATTTTTTCTTTTCTTTCTTGCAGCTTGAACATAGACTTATTAAGAAAACCTGAGAAAGAATTCTGGAGAATGGGAGGGGTTCCAGGGAGGAATATTCATGTATTTTACCTTTGAAATTCTTTTCCCAGCTAGGGAATGAGCTTCTGATTCTGCCTCACAGCCCTTTAGTCTTTGCTTACTTGGATTTCTTTGAAATGCAGTTTGAGCAGGTTGTGATGGCCTATGCCTTTAGTCCCAGCACTGGGGAGGCAGAGTCAGATGGATCTCTGTGGGGTCTAAGCCACCCTGGTTGACAAAGCAAGTTCTGGGCCACTGGCTACAAAGTGATACCCTATCTCAAACAACAACAAAAACCAAAACAAGCAAGCAAACAAAAAAGAAAAGCAGTAGTATTAATCATGATAAATGGTAGGCTCTGATGCTAGATTTGCCAAGTTTAGTCTTGGATTATAGAGTGGTCACTTTATATAATTTTTATACTTTTTTTTTTTTTTTTTGAGCTGAGGATCCAATCCAGGGCCTTGCGCTTGCTAGGCAAGCGCTCTACCACTGAGCTAAATCCCCAACCCAATTTTTATGCTTTTATATATAGGTTTCCTAAGAATACAACACAAATTATGTCTGTCCTGTGGGGTTGTACTTAGATTAGTTGAATAGTTGGGAAATGTCTTGCACGTTGTAATTACCATCAGAGATCAAACCTCATGCTTGCCTAGCTGCCACTTTACCCAGTGAGCCATCTCCCCAAGCCCCTATATGTGTTTACTGAGATAGGGTCCTGTTAAGCCTGAACTTGCTACCTCTCCTAGGATGATCTTAAATTCCTTTTCTTTTTGCCTCTTACCTTCTCACTGCTGGGATACAGTTGTCCAGTGGCCTAGGAGTTCCATTTAATGAGGGAATGATCCTCTTTTTCTCTCTTCCTCTCTTCATTGTTCCATCTTCTCTCTCTTTCTCTGCGTTCCTCCCCCTCCCTGTTTACAGCTTTGGAGTGCTGCTTTGATATCAGTTGCCCATTTGTATTGCATTGTTTGATTTAGGCTTTCCACAACTATGTGAGATAGATATTTCTAGCCCATATAACAGATAAGGAACCTGACACACAAAAACTTGCTTGAAGTCGTACAGGTAATGAGATGTAAGGAGATCTAACACCTACAGGTGCTTATGGAGCTTGGATTCCTCCACTGGATTGCTCTATTCCTCCTCCACTAAAATGCCTTACCGAGAATTAGAGGGGACGGGAAGTTCTGTTCTGGGAGAAGTACAGAATGTGCTGGGAGAACACAGAAGACTCCCTTACCCGAATACACTATTAGAGAGGTGTGGAATAGGCCGTGTTCTGAAGAGATACCTTTACTCAGCAGACAAGTGGCCGGAACTGTGCCAGTTAGAGAAACAGTGCACACAAGTCCCGTGCCTGGAGGAGAAAGTGAAGCCTGGCTTGTTTGAGGAGTAGTCTGCTCCAGCTTGGTGAGAGTTTGAGAGGCGAGAAGAACAGTGAGGCCAGAGATAAACCACATAGTGAAGTAAGGAGCTTTGATTTTTCCCTGCAAGCGTCAACCTGTCACTGGAAGGTTGTGAGAAGGGCTGTGAAGATTTCCATTGTGGAAGGCTGTGAGCTTACTCCTGTGTATGGATTTAGGTGTGTGAGAGTAAGGTGTTCACTAAAAGTTGAAGCCATAAGCCTAAAATCTTCCTCATGTGACAGGGAAGGTCCTGAGAAATGATTGAGGGAGAGAGATGAGAACGGGAGAATCCAGGTGATGTAGGGGTGTTTGCATTTGGATGTGCTAGTTTTCCCTGTGGGATCAAGTGGGCATGGCCATTCTGCACATGATAAACAGATCTGAAGCTCATCGTGCAGGATTCTTGGGTCAGACCATGCATCATGGTGACGTTTACATCATCCTGGAGAAAGATAGGAAGGCTCAGGGTAGGAGATAGGCTCCAGTAAAGAGGTGTGGGCCAGGAACTATAGAAGTGAAACCAGGAACCTGTGTGCAAGTGGGAAGAGTGATCTGTGGTCTTCATCAACTATGCTCCAGTGTGATGATGTAGAGATATATCCTCTGAAACCAGCAAAGTGAGTGGCTTTGGTGAGAAGGGTCAGCACTATAGTAGGACCAAAGCCTGTTTTTTGTTGCAGGGGGATGAGGATATTGGAGGTAGAGTATTTTCTGTTTATTAACTGTCAAGTGAAAGATAGGTTTTTGAAAGTTTCATTTACTTATTTATTTGAGACAGGGTCTCACTACATAATGATGGCTAGCCTGGAGCTTGCTATGTAGATCATGCTGGCTTAACTCTGTGCTTGGGTTAAAGGCATGGTGCTACGATGCCTAGCAAGAATGTCTTATTTTTATTATTGTTTTGTTTTTTTTTTTGAGGCAGGGTTTCTCTGTATAGCTTTGGAGACTGTCCTGGAACTTGCTCTGTAGACCATTCTGGCCTCAAACTCACAGAGATCCACCTGCCTCTGCCTCCCTGAGTGCTGGGATTAAAGGTGCACACCACCACTGCTCGGCATGTCTTATTTCTAATGTAGTGTTGGTATGAGACACAATACTCAAGTATTGGGTAATGATTGTTCTGCCACTCAACAAAATTTATTCACCCAAGGTTTTTTGTTTTTTGTTTTTTATGATGTATTTATTTATTATGTATACAGCATGTATGACTGGAGGCCAGAAGAGGGCGCCAGATCTCATTGCAGATGGTTGTGAGCCACCATGTGGTTGCTGGGAATTGAACTCAGGACCTCTGGAAGAGCAGTCAGTGCTCTTAACCTCTGAGCCATCTCTCCAGCCCCCAAGATTTTTTATTTTCTTCTTCTTTTTTGTTTTTGAAACAGGATATCTCTACATAACCCTGGTTGTCCTGGAACTCAATATGTAAACCAGGCTGGCTTGAAACATATCCAGAGATCTGTCTGCCAGCACTCCCAGCCTCAAGAATAAGTTTTTGTTTAAAAAATTCAGCTGGGGATTGCAGAGATGGCTCAGTGGTTAAGAGCACTGACTGCTCTTCCAGAGTGCCTAGGTTCAATTCCCAGCACCCACATGGCAATAAAAGTCTGTAATTTCAGTTCCAATGGAATCTGGTGGCTTTTTTTTTTTCTTCCTTGGGCATTGTATACATGTGTTGCACAGACAAATATGCAAGTAACACACTCATACACATAAAACAAAGAAACAAACAAACTCAGTTGTAGAACTAGGGTGGTGCACACCTGTAGTTGACACTTTGGGATGTGTATGTAGTAAGATCAGGAGTTCAGGGTTATATGTGGCTGCACAGTCTAGGGTGCTTAAGATTTTTGTCTCAGGAACAAGGGCAAAAATCTCAGTGGCCATTGTCTAGTCACTAAGGTATGAGAAAATTGGAACTTGGGGCTTGGATGATAGAAGACAAAATTCTAGGAAATTAGCATGCACACTGGTATTAATGATTGTGATATGGGAACTCCTAATTCCTTTCTGTATTTGAATTTTTGTAAAATTCAAAATTTTTGTACAATTTCAAATTTTTTGAAATTTCTTTTTTTTTTTTTTTCCAGAGCTGAGGACCGAACCCAGGGCCTTGCGCTTGCCTACGGAGCTAAATCCCCAACCCCTTGAAATAATTTTATGATGGGGCACTTTGTCTCTTTTATTAGATTACCTAGTAGGAACTTTGAGCATATTACCATGCTGAGAAGGAGCAAACGGCAGGGAATCCTTGATTGCAGGGTGTAAAAGAGGCAAGTAGATTGGTCTAAGGTGCAGAGAAGGCAGGATGAAGGGGTTCTAACACTTGTGGAGAGACTCAACCTATTGAAGATTTCAGGAGTGAATTAGGGAAAGCTTTCTGCTTAGGAAGGGACGAAAGCAGGTATGTAAAAGGCATGGAGAAGATCATGCTGTGGGCTCAGAATCCTGAGTAGAAATGCTTATGGTTTTCCATGTCATGTCCTGGAGCTGGTACAAGCTTGTTAACCTGAGTCCCAAAGGAACAGGGGTGTCTTAGTTAGATTTCTGTTGCTATAATAAAACATCATGAGGAAGAGCAACTTGGGGAGGAGAGGGTTTATTTCATCTTACAAACCTCAGGTCTATCATCCTGGGAAGTCAGGGCAGAAACACAAGGCAGGAACTTGAAGGCAGGAACTGATGTGGAGACCATGGAGGAGTACAGATTATTGGTTTACTCACTATAGCTTGCTCAACCTGCTTTTTGTTTGTTTATTTGAGGCAGGGTCTTTCTCTATATCCCTGGCTGTCCTGGAGCTCATTCTGTAGACCAGGCTGGCCTCAAACTCACAGAGACCCACACGCCTTTGCTTCCTAAGAGCTGGGATTAAAGGCATGAGCCACAGTTGCCTGGCTGATCAACCTGTTTTCTTTAATAACCTAGAACCACCTGCCCAGGGCTGACAACTGTCCACAGTTAGCTGGGCCCTCCCATATAAATCACCAATCAAGAAAATATATTGGAGCTGGAGAGATGGCTCAGAGGTTAAGAGCACTGACTGTTCTTCCAGAGGTCCTGAGTTCAATTCCCAGCAACCACATGGTGGCTCACAACCATCTGTAATGAGATCTAGCACCCTCTTCTGTGTACATAATAAATAAATAAATCTTTTAGAAAAAAGATTAAAAAAAAGAAAGAAAGAAAATATATCACAGACCTGCTCACAGATCAGTCTGGTAGGGGCATTTTCTCAGTTGAGGTTCCTCCTACCCAAATGACTCTGGCTTGTGTCAAGCTGACGTAAAACCAGCCAACACAAGGGTCTTTTACAAGCATGACCAAGTGGTAATGGTTGATAATGGAATAGGGAGGGCAGACAGTAGAACAGGGCTAAGATAATGTGTAGCATTGTCTTCTCCAGGGAGAGCTGTGTTTTCCTTTGGAACAGGAGGTGGAGAGGGTTTAGTAAAAGGGTGGGTATTTAACTTGGAAATGTGGGCTAGAGAGTCCAGTGGAGAATTTGAGATGAGGTTGGGTTTATAGATAGAAACTGGTTGTATGAAGATTAGATTTCAGAACAACTGCTCACATAGAGAAGTTTTTATCTTTGTTGTTGTTATTTTTGTCTAGGATTTTTTTTGTAGCACAGGCTGGTCTGCAATTCAGAATCTTCCTGGTTTAGCCTCCCAAGTGCTGGGTGATAGTTATGGGTCACTGTACTGTACCATGAACCTTGAGATAGAACGTAACAGGAAGCCAGAAGTGATTTCTCTGTGCACCCTGTCTGCCCAGTTCTGAGTGCTAGAGAGATGGCCCAGTGGTTAAGAGCATTGTTGTTTACTCTTCTAAGGTGCCCTGGTTCGATTCCTAGCACCCACATGGAGGCTCACAACCATCTGTAACTCCAGTCCCAGCGGATCTGGTACCTCTTTTAACCTCCTCAGGTACCATGTAAACATGTGGTGCATAGATATACATGCAGACAAAACACTGATATATAAAAATAAATCTAGGGCCTGGAGAGATGGCTCAGAGGTTAAGAGCACTGACTGCTCTTCCAGAGGTCCTGAGTTCAATTCCCAGCAACCACATGGTGGCTCATAACCATCTGTAATGAGATCTGGCGCCCTCTTCTGTATACATGATAATATATAAATAAATCTAAAGAAGGTGTCATAAAAAAAAATCTAGGGGTTGGAGAGATGGCTCAGAGGTTAAAGAGCACTGGCTGCTCTTCCAGAGGTCCTAAGTTCAAATCCCAGCAACCATATGGTGGCTCATGACCATCTGTAGTGAGATCTGATGCCCTTTTCTGGCATACATCCCAGAACACTGTATACATAATAAATAACTATATCTTAAAACAAATCTAAAAGACATTTAAGAAATGTAGTTCTGAGAGTGCTCTCTGATGGTGTGCATGTGTCGTTGGCCTTAGAGAACATGGACCAATGGAGAGTCTGTAAATCCAGATGCTGGTAATGGAGGTGGTGGCAGCTTTACTAGCTGCTCTGATTACCACATGTCTGCCGACCTGCTCTTTTTTTGTTTGTTTTGTTTTGTTTTTCAAGGCAGGGTTTCTCTGTGTAGCTTTAGAGCCTGTCCTGGAACTCGCTCTATAGACCAGTCTGGCCTCAAACTCACAGAGATCCTCCTGCCTCTGCCTCCCAAGTGCATGTGCACCACCACTGCCCAGCATGTCTTAAGCTCTTTAATGCTGGCATAGTCTGCCAGAAGGTCAGCCTTTCATTTCTTGAGAGTTAAACAGTTCTCTGTATTCCTATTAGATTTTGTTGAAACTCCCCCCCCCCCCCCCAGCCAGTAAGTAACTTCTTGTATACTGGGCCACACCAGATCAAATATGCAGTCTCTTGTGGTTGGATTCTTCCTTCAGGTCCTATTACCCAGCATTCACTTAATTCCTTATTGCTACTCTAAGCAGATAGGATAGTCAGACTTGTTCTGTTGTCTTTAGTGTGTGTGTTTCCTATGTCTTTGTCTCTGTCCAGACTTTACTCTTCCAAGGCTGAACTTAAATCCTACTTTCAGTATGATCCTTTTCCTGATGACCTTAGTCTTTACCCTTTTTTTCTTTAGCCTATTAATATTATCTTGTAGAAATATGTATGACTTAGCCAGGCAGTAGTGGCCCATGCCTTTAATCCCAGCACTCAGGAGGCAGAGGAAGGTGGATCTCTATGAGTTCGAGGCCAGCCTGGTCTACAGAGTGAGTTTCAGGATAGTTAAGGCTACACAGAGAAACCAAATCTCAAAAAAACCAAAACAAAA
Organism: Onychomys torridus; assembly: GCF_903995425.1. Classification (NCBI taxonomy): domain Eukaryota; kingdom Metazoa; phylum Chordata; class Mammalia; order Rodentia; family Cricetidae; genus Onychomys; species Onychomys torridus. The sequence goes on from NC_050447.1 coordinate 38,992,307, forward strand.
CAAAACAAAAAAAATGTATGACTTGCGTGTAAATGATAAGGTAAAACCTCTTTCCTTCTTTCCATGGAAAAGTGGCTAATAATTTAGTCTTTACTGCTTCCTTTCAGGCAATCCCAGGCCTTTTTTCGCTGGGTTCTAGGTCCTGACTCTTCTCTTCCTAAGGACTCTATTCTTTGTGCATCTCCCTGGCTCTTCTGCTGGATTACAGATATTGAACTCAAGTATAAGGCCCTGTGGCAAAGTGCCTCTACCCACTAAGCTATCTCACTGGCTCTTATTCTTTCTTTCTGTCTATGTCTCTCTATCTGTGAGTATCTATCTTTAGACAAGATCTCTTACCCAAGCTGGCCTGGAAATCTCAGTGTAGCTAAGATGACCTTGGATTTCTGGGGATCCTCCTGTCTCCACCTCTCAAGTGCTAGGATTATAGGCTATGCTGCTAGGCCCAGATTAGACTTCTTTATTCTTGTTTTTTGTTTGCCTGCTTGTTTTATTTATTTTGTTGTTGGTGTGTGTGTGTGTGTGTGTGTGTGTGTGTGTGTGTGTGTGTGTTAAACAGGATCTCCTTATGTAGTCCTGGCTGTCCTGGAACTTTATATGTAGAACAGGTTAGCTGTGAACTTACAGAGATTCATCTGCCTTTGCTCTAGAGTTTAATTCTCCTCTGGGATTAAAGGCATGTGCCACTGTGCCTGGCTTGCATTTATTTATTTGTTTGTTTGTTTATTTTGTTTTGTTTTGAGAAGAATATATGTCAAATGAGTGGCTACTATTCTTTGTTAAATTCTTTTCTCATTAGTCCTACGAACTGAGTTAAATGGAGTGAAAAATGTTTTTTTTTTCTTTTTAGTTTGATCTTTGGATCTTCTCAGCTGAGTGAAAACGTATCTCCTAGTTGGTCATGCTTTACAGATTGCTGTCGATTGTCCAGAGACAAAGAACTGGCCCAGGATGGCAGACGTGGTCATCAGCAAGAAGCAGCACATCAGCTGCCGAGGCACAGTCCATTGCCCTGCCTGCCCAGGCTCAGGTGGTCATCTGTGGGGGTGGAATCATGGGTACATCCGTGGCCTATCACCTCTCCAAAATGGGATGGCAGGATATTATCCTTTTGGAGCAGGGCAGGTAAGGATCACATTGGTCTGTCTTGGGGTTTGGCTGCAATAACAGTATAGGGCTCCTTCATTCCGTGTCTTTTCCATAATGTCAGACCTGTAGCTAATCTAAATGTTGTACATGAGTGTGAACAGACCCAAGGTGAAATCTGCACTGTGGTTAGATATGTTCTAGCACTTATGTTTTCTGCATTTTAGAGGCAGCAAATTTCAACAGTGTCTTAAAATGACATGTATTCATAGCCCAGCTCATCTTACTCTCTGATGTCATCCTCTTTACACAGCACAGCTGCATTCTATGCTTATGAGCTGAACAGAAGGGACTACATTCTACCCATTTTCTTATATTAATTTTCATTTAATTCAGCATAATCTTAGATTTACTGAGCTTGAGAGACAGTCCAGCAAGCCGGGCGGTGGTGGCACACACCTTTAATCCTAGCACTTGGGAGGTAGAGGCAGGTGGATCTCTGTGAGTTCGAGGCCAGCCTAGGCTACAGAGTGAGTTCCAGGACAGGCTCCAAAGCTACACAGAGAAACCCTGTCTCGAAAAACCAAAAAAAAAAAAAAAAAAAAAAGAGAGAGAGAGAGAGAGAAACAGTCCAGCAATTAAGAGCACTGGATACTCTTCTTCTACAGGACCCAGGTTTGGTTCCCAGCACTCATGTGGGAGGTCATAGTCATCTGATCTGTAACTCTAGTTCTAGGGGATCTGACACTCTTTTCTGGTTTCTATGGGCATAAGGCATACATGTGGTATGCAGATATATGTAAACAAAACACCCAAACACAAAAATAAATAAATTTAAAAATGACTATTATAATGTAAGGTATATATGTGTGTGGATGGTTCTTTCCTCTACCTTTTTTTTTGGTGGGGGTGGGTAAAGTTTGTTTTAGTTTGGTTTGGTTTGGTTATTTTGAGACAGGGTTTATCTGTGTAGCTTTTTGGAGCCTGTCCTGGAACTCACTCTGTAGCCCAGGCTGGCCTCGAACTTAGATCTGCCTGCCTGCCTCTGCCTCCCGAGTGCTGGGATTAAAGGCATGTGCCACCACCTGGCTATGACTTTTTGTTTTTCTTGAGACAGGGTTTCACTGGATGTCCTAGAACTCACTCCGTAGACCAGGCTGGCCTTGAACTCAGAGTGAGTGCTGGAATTAAAGGTGTATACTACCACCACCCAGCAGTCTTTTTTTTTTTCTTTTTTCTTTTGGTTTTTTGAGACAGGGTTTCTCTTTGTAGCTTTGCACCTTTTCCTGGAACTCACTTGGTAGCCCAGGCTGGCCTCGAACTCACAGATCCTCCTGGCTCTGCCTCCCGAGTGCTGGGATTAAAGGTGTGCGCCACCACTGCCTGGCTTTTTTCTTTTTTTTAAATTGTGTGTGTGTGTTGTGTGTGTGTGTATGATATGTGAGTACAGGTGCCAGAGAGCATCAAATAAAGTTGGAATTAACAGGTTGCTATAAGCTACTGTGTGGGTGCTAGGAACCAAACTTGGGTCTTTTAGAATAACAGCAAGTTCATTTAACCACTGAGCCATCTCCCCAGTCCTTTATTTTTTGTTTGTTTATTGTTTATGTGTATGGCTATTTTGCCTATAGGTATGTCTCTATAACACATACATGCCTAGTACCTTCGGAGGCCAGAAGAGGGTGTTGGAAACACCTTCTGGAACTAGAGTTACAGATGGCTCTGAACCACTGTATAATTGCTGGGTATCAAATCTAGGTTCTCTCCAAGAGCAACAAGTGCTCTTTAACTGCTGAGACAGAGCGTCACTGTTGTTTTGGCTGGCCTGGAACTCAGAGAGATCTGCTTGTCTCTGCCTCTAGAGTTGTGAGATTAAAAGCATGTGGTACCATGCCCAGCTGGAGTTCCAGACTCATTGTGAGCCACCCTGTGGGTGCTGAGAATCAAACTGAGTCTCTTGTAAGAACAACCAGTGCTCCTAACCTGCTGAAACATCTCTAGCCCTAGATACACGGGAGTCTTTCTAACAGTATTTGCATCTGTGCTGCAGGCTGGCCGCTGGCTCCACAAGGTTCTGTGCTGGCATCCTAAGCACTGCTAGACATTCAAGCATTGAACAGAAGATGGCAGACTATTCAAACAAGCTCTACCATCAGTTAGAGCAAGAAACAGGGATCCAAACAGGTAAACAGATAATCAGCTGTTTATTGGTCTTCTTGTCTCCAAACCCTTACTCAGTAGTTGCTGTTTGGTCCTATACTCTGTTTAATCTGGTGATGAAGACTTGTGTTTGAGAATTTGCCTTCAGCCAGGGTATTCCTTTGGGCAGGTCATGTAGCTTGCCTTCAACTTCTTTACCTGTAGAGTGAAGAAATTACAATCAGTATCCCAGGTCATTTTCAGAATCTATAACTTTTTTATTCTTATTTTATTTTTTTGGTGGGAGTGCTTGGTATTGAACCCAGAGCCTGAAGACCCTATCATTATTGTCATGATAGGAAAGTTTTCCTAGGCCATTTAAAAAATATATTTCACTCATTTAAGTATAGTAAGTGGCAGCACTTAGCTCCTAAGCAAGAAAGAGAAGGGAAAGAGCAAATGTTCAGGTCTTAGCAGTTAAATCAACTCAAAAACTTAACCAATAAAATATAGAAATAATATTATATATGTAGTTCAGGGGAAAATAGCACTATATACATGCATATATATTAGCATTAGTGTTAGTGTTATATTATTAGTGTTAGTAATAGTATTAGTAGAGTACTAAGATAAATAATACTCTACTAATACTGGGGACTGGTGTGGAGGCCAGTCAGGGGAATGTAAGGAGAATGAATTTTTTTTCAAGATTTTAATATTTATTTATGTATATGAGTGCTTTATCTACATGTACAACTTTATGCCAGAAGAGGACATTAGATCCCACTAGAGATGGTTGTGAGCCAGCATGTGGTTGCTGGGAGTTGAATTCAGGACCTTTGGAAGAGCAGGCAGTGCTCTTAACCACTGAGCCATCTCTCCAGCCCCAAGAATGAACTGTTTTAAGGACAGGAATGCCAATAAATAGTATGATCCCACTTGATGACGCAATGGGAGAAGGGACTATTAGTTGGTACAAAATTGATGGATTATCCAGAAACTGAGTATAGTTCAGTTTTCTGGATAATGAAATGAAATGTTGTTGTTTTGTTTGCTTCTAGTCCCTGCCCTGTGGGAACATCACCAGACTCCCTGTGGGGTAACTCAACATGGCCACCAAGGACTTTGAAACGAACTCAGTAAAAGTAGTTTCTGCCATGTTGTTTTAATTGAATTTTTCTTTCTTAATTTTTGGCTTTTTAACACAGGGTTTATCTGTGTTGCCCTGCTGTCCTGGGACTTGCTCTGTAGACCAGGCTGGCCTCAAACTCAGAGATCCACCTGCCTCTGCCTCCCAAGTGCTGGGATTAAAGGTGTGTGCCACCACTACTCAACTAAAAAAATTTTTTTAAAGATTTATTTTATTTATGTGTGTGCATGTCTGTGTCTCTGTACACATGATATGTACCCTCAGAGGCCAGAAAAGAGTGTCAGCTCCCTTGTCTACAGGCAGGACAAGTGAGAGACTCCATTTTGGTTGGATTGAATCTGATGGCAACTCTGGTGCTTGAGTCAAATATTAACTAGAGTTTGAGTCAGATGTGGGTCTGTAGAGTGAGCAAGCGTGGAGCACTGACTCCCAGTCCACTGATTGAGTTTCTAGTATTTTGATGAGTTTTGTATTATTCAGCTGGATAGATTTGAGGAGAATTAGGATCATAGACTTCATTTTTTATGTCAAGCTAGCCTAGGATGAGTTCTAGGTCACAGTCTAGAACCCCTTATTGACTTGTCTTTTATGCTTGTGAGGCAGCAGAAAGATGGGGAATAGGGAAGCGTTAGGCCGAGGAGTGTAGGGTATTGCCTTTAGCCTGCTCTTTTCCTTGTAGTGTGCCAGTGTTGCAGTGGAAGGAAGCTTGGGAGCTTCAGTGGTGGAGATTCCCTGTTAAAGAGTGCACATGGGCTGAGTGAGGTGGCTCAGTGGGTAAAAATGCTTGCTACCAAGCCTGGCGACCTGAGTTCAATACCTGGGACCCACATGGTGGAAAAAGAGAATTGACTCCTACAAGTTGTCTTCTGACTTCCACACAAGTGCCATGGCACACATAAGCTCCCTCTGCCAAAAAAAATAAATAAAAATGTAGTAATTCTTAAAAAGACAGAGAGCAGTGTACATGTGTAAACTACCGTGGTACTTGTTTTTTTTTCCTCTATTATTTGTGTTTGTGATGTGCATGCTATGTATGCAGTGGTCAAAGGAAACTTCTACTTCGTTGAGGCAGGGTCTTGTTTCTGCCGCTCTGCATACTCCAGGTTGGCTAGCTCACCAGCTTCTGGGCAGTTCTCCTGTCTTCACCTCCCATTTTGTCCTAGGAATGCTGGACTTGCTGATGACAGCCACTGAATTCAACTTTTTGTGGGTTCCAGGAATTTAACTCAGGTTACCAGGCCTGAATGGCAGGCACTTTACAACCACTGAAGCATCTTGCCAGCCCTTGGTTTGTTTTTGTTATTAAGGCTTAAGACAGGTGTGTAATCTAAATTTAGCGAGAAGAATATGATCTTGAATAAGATCCTCTTGCCATCTTTACTGGGATTAGAGATATGTGCCATTCACAACCATAGTCTTTTCATTGGCATGTGACAGAATTTTATCAAGTAAATGGAATCAATATGACTGAAAACTAATAGTTTTTGGGCAGGGGATGTAGATCAGTGGAAGAGTCTTTGCTTGGCATATGGGAAGCCTTGAGTTTGGTTCCTAGCAATGAAGAAACTAAGAATTAAAACTTGGTTTTTACTGAGTGATGTAAGATGGCTGAGTAAGGTGCTTGCTGCCAAGTCTGATAACCTGAGTCCAGTTCCTGGGTCCTATATGGTAGGAGAGAATTAACTCTTGCAAGTTGTCCTCAGAGCTCCATGTGTAGTCTGTGGCATGTGTGCATCTACATTAAATAGAAATATATTTGAATTTTTAAGACAGGGTTTCTCTGTTGTAGCCTTAGCTGTCCTTGGCTGTCCTGGAATTTGCTCTGTAGACCAGGCTGGCCTCAGACTCACTGAGATCCACCTGCCTCTACCTCCTGGAATTAAAGGCATGTGCCACTACCACCTCGATAAAGATTTATTTTCATTTAAAAAAATTACGAGTATTTGGGCTGGAGAGATGGCTCAGAGGTTAAGAGCACTGTCTGGGGGTGGGTAAAAAAAAGCACTGGCTGTTCTTCCAGAGGTCCTGAGTTCAATTCCCAGCAACCACATAGTGGCTTACAACTGTCTGTAATGAGATCTGATGCCCTTTTCTAGTGTACAGGTGTACATGCAGATAGAGCACCTGTTTACACACAAAATAAATAAATAAATCTTTTAAAATTGTGCATATTTATGTATCTCTGTGTAGGTATGCGCACATGAGTGCAGGTTCCTGCAGAGGCCAGAGAAGTTGGATCCCCCGGAGCTGGAGTTACAGGAGGTTGTGAGCCACCTGATGTGGGTGCTAGGAATTGAACTCAGATCCTTTGGAAGAAAAGTATATGTTCTTAGCTGTAGTCATCTCTCCAGCCCTTAATAATATTTAAAGCCACTATCTGCGATTTTTTTTTGCAAAATAGAAATACAGAAAATAAAACTACTGAGATTGATAGGTGTAAAACAGGATACAGCTGTCGCAGTCAGGAAGGGTAGTGACATTTGTTAAGTCTCAATTTCTATAATTTTGGCTTTAAAAATCATATTTAGCTGTGAGTAGTGGCATACACCTTTAATTACAGCACTCAGGAGACCGAAGCAGGTAGATCTCTGTGAGTTCAAGGCCAGCCAGATCTACATAGTGAATTTCAACATGATAAGACCTGTCTTGAAAACAAATAAACAGAAAAAATAATATATTTATTTTAAAGATTAATTTTTGTTTTATGTGTGTGTCCTGGTCACTGTTGTATTGCTGTGAGGAGACACCATGACCACGGCAACTTATAAAAGAAAGTGTTTAATTGGGAGCTTGCTTACCTTTCAGAGGGTTCGAGTTCATGATCATGGCAGGAAGCATGGGGGAAGGCAGTACTGGAGCAGTAGCTAAGAGCTTACATCTGATCTGCAGGATGGAGGCAGAGAGAGTGTGAGATTGAGCCTGGGGTGGACTTTTTTAAAACCTCCAAGTCCAACCCCAGTAATACACCTTCTAATCCTTCCTAAACAGTCCACCATCTGGGAACCAAACATTCATACATGTGAGCCTGTGGGGACCATTCTCATTCAAACCAACACATTCTATGTGTCTTGCTGGCTGCATTGTGTATGTATGTATATGTACTATGTATGTGTCTGGTGCCCATGGAGGCCAAAAGGGGGTTTTGGCTCCTGGAACTGGAGTAAGGGTGGGTGTAAGGCAATATGTGGGTTCTTAGAACTGACCACAGGTCCTCTGCAAGAATATCAAGGGCTCTTAACTGCTGAGCCTTCTTTCCAGCCCCACTTTTGAATCATTTTAACATTTGTATACTTAGATACAAAATCTTGAAGGATAGGAAGAAACCAACAGTATTTCAAGTGAGTAACTATCACCTAAAGTAAGGTAAAATAATTAGCCTAGGGAGCTTCGGACCATGGAATGTTTTTTATTTCTGTGTTTTAAGCCAGGGTCTTACTGTGTTGCTCTGGCTGGACTGGAACTTCTAGGCTCCAGGGACCCTCTTATTATACCAGCTTCTTGTGTATCTGAGATTATACATGCATCACATTATGTCCATTTTCACCAGGGTGTTAAACTGTTTCCTCTTAGTCTAAAGACAAATACATTTGATACAAATTGATCCTTAACTAGCAAGTTCGTTTCCTGAAGAGATGTAGACAGTTCTGTTTTTTTCTATTTATCCTGGGATTCAGCAGATGAGTAATATATGATAGTAACTGGGGAATAAATACAATAAGGATAAAGGATAAAGGCTTCTCAGTGTTGGAGGAGGGTGTATTACTTGTGGGAACAAAATGCCTGACAAAAGCAACTTGAAGGGTTCCTTTTAGCTTATGGTTTGAGGGTACCCACCACCGTGGTGCAGAACCCATGGTGAGAGGAGCAGGAGGGACTTGTCGGCTTGTTTTCACAGTTAGGTAACAGATGGATGTTGATGTTGTGCTTGCCACCTTCTTTTTAGTCCATCTGTGGCCCCAGCCCATGGGATGATGCTTCCACCTCCCTAGAAATGCCCTCACAGATACGCCCAGATGTTTGTTTTCTAGGAAATTCGAAATCCTGTCAGGTTGACAATCAAGAATAACTACTAGGTTACAGTTTTGAAAGAAGCTATAGCTCATGCTTGCAATCTCAGTATTTGGGAAGTTATAGCAGGAATGAATAGTGGCATGAATTTCAGAACAGCCTGCATTAAAGAATTAGACTCTGGGGGCTGGAGAGATGGCTCAGAGGTTAAGAGCACTGACTGCTCTTCCAGAGGTCCTGAGTTCAATTCCCAGCAACCACATGGTGGCTCACAACCATCTGTAATGAGATCTGGTGCCCTCTTCTGTATACATAATAAATAAACAAACAAACAAACAAACAAATAAATCTTTAAAAAAAGAAAAGAATTAGACTCTGTCTTAAAAATACAGAACAGGGGGCTGGAGAGAGATAGCTCAGTGGTTAAGAGCATGCACTGCTCTTCCAGAGGACCTGAGTTTAGTTCTCAGCACCCACATAGGAAGCTTATAATTGCCTGTAACTCTGGCTCCAGGGGATCCAACACCCATGTCTGGCCTTTAGAAGCACTGTGTTCACCTTCACAAACACAGACACAGAATTGAAAGATAAATGGCCAGGCAGTGGTGGCACATGCCTTTCATCCCAGCACTTGGAAGGCAGAGGCAGACAGATCTCTGTGTTTGAGGCCAGCCTGGTCCACAGAGTACCAGGACAGCCAGGGCTACACAGAAAAACCCTTGTTTCAAAAAACAAAAACAAGCTGGGCAGTGGTGGCGCACACCTGTAATCCCAGCACTTGGGAGGCAGAGGCAGGTTGGATCTCTATGAGTTCGAGGCCAGCCTGGTCTACAGAGCTAGTCCAGGACAGGCTCCAAAGCTACAGAGAAACCGTGTCTCGAAAAACCAAAAACCAAAACAAAACAAAACAAAAAAGTGAATAAAATCTTTAAAGAGAAACAAACAGGGCTAGGGACATATTTGCATCATTTGGAATTCTTGCCTGTCAGTCATGAAGCCCTGGGGGTGATCCTTAGCACTGCATAAACCAGGCATGCTGGTACATGCTTGTAAATTCAGCACTTAAGAGGTAGATGTGGGAGGATCAGGAATTCGGGGACAGCCTGGAATACTTGAAATCTTTCTAAAAGAAAGAGAGAGAGAGAGAGAGAGAGAGAGAGAGAGAGAGAGAGAGAGAGAGAGAGAGAGAATGAATATGAATGAGTGAGTGAGAGCAAGCGAGCTGGGGAGCACTCACTGGTGAAATGGCTTAGTAGATAAAATTTCTTGCAATGCAAGACTGACAACCTGAGACCCCTAAGAAAGTTGTCCTTTAACTTCCACATGCATGCTGTGGCACTTGTATATATCTACTCATATACATCAAGTACACTCATTAATAGCAAATTTTTTGGTTTTAGTTTTTTTAGTCTGGGTCTCATGTAGCCCTGGCTGTCCTGGAACTTGCTCTGTAGACCAGGCTGGCTTCAAACTCAGATCTACCTCTGCCGTCCAGGTGCTAGGATTAAAGGCATTAAAGGTTCAGCTATAAAAAATTTTTTTGAGACAGGGTTTGTCTGTGTAGCTTTAGAGCCTGTCCTGTACTTGCTCTGTAGAGTAGGCCGGCCTCGAACTCACAGAGATCCTCCTGCCTCTGCTTCCTGAGTTCTGGGATCAAAAGGCATGTGCCACCAATGCCAGGCAAAACATTTTTTAAGAGGGGGAAAAAAAGAATGTGGAAGGAGGTGGACCAGAGGTGGCATTGGGTCTTGGTTTCAGAAGACCTTCCCACCCAAGAGGAATCAAAACTTATTAAATAGCTTAATTCCATGAAACTTCCAGCTGCAGATAGCCTAGGGACATAGAGAAGAGGAATGAGTTATCTAGAATGTTACTGCCTCTGCAGGATGTGAGAGTCATTCACCCACCTGCTCAAGACTGAACGTTCTAAGAAGGTCCACTTGGCTGTTTTTACATTACAGCTTGTTATTTGGCTGTACTGGGGAAGGAGTGGGAATCTGTCTGGTGACCAGTGTTAAGAATGGCTTTTACCAAAGAATGTACTCCCACCAAGGCTAAAAAGGAAAGAGGTAAACTATCTAAAAGGGATAAAGAGGGAGATGAGTTCTTGCCCTAATAATACTTGTAGCCATAGTAGCTTTCATTATTATTATGAATGCTTTTTTTAATTACTTATTTTTATTTTATGTTCATTGGTGCCCCACCTGCACATTTGTCTGTGTGAGGGTGTCAGATCTTGGAGTCACAGATAGTTGTTAGTTGCCATGTGGGTGCTGGGAATTGAACCCGGGTCCTCTAGAAGAGCAGTCAGTGCTCTCAACCACTGAGCCATCTCTCCAGCCTATGAATGCTTTTTATATATGTTAGAATTCTATTTGACTCTCACAAAACTGTGAGCTGTCGTTATGTCTCTGGTATATTTTAAATTTTGCTAGAAGCCAAAAGGAAGCAAATTCATTTATTCAAGGATAGTGAGTGGAAGCCCTAGGATTCATTATTGAACGAATCCTGATTGGTCTTATAATAAAAACCTGGAGGCAGATATTGGCGTAAATGCTGAAAGATCAGAGAGACAAAAAGGAACAAGCCACTAGAGATAATTCTCAACACTACCGAACCCTTAGGCCAGAAGGAAGGCAAGATCCTGTCTCCATGAATCCTCAGACTGAATGTCTCTGAGTCCTCAGCAAAGGGGTGCTGAACTAGTCTCCTCCCTCCTTATATTCCTCTCTCTGCCCAGCCATATCACTTCCTGTCTCAACCTTCCTAGTGGTGGGATTAAAGGCATGTGACTCTCAAGTACTGGGATTAAAGGTGTGTGCTACCACTGCCTGGCCACTGTGTTTAATCTAGTGGCTGGTTCTGTCCTCTGATCTTTAGGCAAATTTTGTTAGAGTACAAACAAAATATCACCATAATTCATAATAGGTCTAACCTATAAATCTAGTGGATTCCTCTGGACTGCTCACTTTATTGACTTTTCTTATAGGGTACTTAAGGACAGGCTCAATCTGTCTGGCCCAAACTCAGGATCGGTTGATCTCTCTGAAGCGTATCAACTCAAGGCTGAAGTATGTAAGAGACTAGATACCCCTCCTGACTTTACCCACTTTACCTCTGCCAGAGAGCCCATGAATATTTTTACCCCCTTGTGTTCTGTGGCAGTGTTGTAGGTATCCCTTCTGAAATCATCTCCCCGAAGAAAGTGGCTGAACTTCACCCTCTCCTCAATGTGCATGATCTGGTGGGGGCCATGCATGTTCCTGAGGATGCAGTCGTATCCTCTGCTGATGTGGCTCTTGCCCTGGCAAGTGCTGCCTCCCAGAATGGTGAGTGGGGGCTTTGTGTTTTTTATTTATTTATTTATTTTTGTTTTTTTTCATTTTGTGCATGGGTTTGGGAAGAAGAAGTTATCTAAGAGTGTATCATGATAGGTGACAGAAGTGACTTAGGAGTAGAGAAATATCTTCATTGGGATATTCAGTTTTCTAGTTTTGACCACTGTACTATATTTTTCAATTGATCCATTGGGTATTTTTGTCAGTGTCAATTTTTTTTCTTGTTCTAAGGAAGTACTTGTGCTGATTAATACACATTAGACTTATGAGAGTCCCTGCCCCTGAATTTGAGACATGCCAAGGCTAGAGAAACATTTGAGAGTTTAACATATAGCTTAAATGTGATCCAGAGTAAATCAGAGAAAGACTTACTAATGTCTAGAGTGTTACACACTTTATGATTCATTATAGTGCTGGGGATTGAACCCAGGGCTTTGGGCATGCCAGGCAGGTGTTCTACTACTAAGCTATATTCCTTGCCTTTGATTTTTTTTTTTTTTAAAGTAACGTTTCACTATTAGCTCAGGCTTGCCATGTAACCAAATCTCAGACTCCCAAGTGCTGGAATTACAGGTGTACGTCACCACACTGTGCTAAGGTGTTTTTTTGTTAATAAGACCTTAACTTTTTTTTTTTTTTTTTTTTTTTTTTGGTTTTTCAAGACAGGGTTTCTCTGTGTAGCTTTGCGCCTTTCCTGGATCTCACTCTGTAGACCAGGCTGGCCTCGAACTCACAAAGATCTGCCTGCCTCTGCCTCCGAGTGCTGGGATTAAAGGTGTGCTCCACCACTGCCTGGCTTAATAAGATCTTTATTGACAGATAATTCACATAGTATACAATTTTCCTGTTTGCACAATTTGATAGACTTTAGTCCAGCATCCTCATAGGCCCATGACAACATCACCATTTCTGTTTTAGAACATCGCTTTCCTTCAATTTCTTTCTTTCTTTTTTTTTTTTTTTGAATTTATTTTTTGAAGGAGGGAGGAGGTCTTAAATACAGGCTTACAGCACAATGGGAGAACCCCAGAGGGCAGAAGATTGCTTCCGATGTTTTACAATCTTGCATCTAAGCTGTTAATGCCCAATATGCAGGATACACAGACAAGGAACTTCCCTTTAGCATTCAGGAGGGTGGAACCCCGCAGGGAATTAACATAGGGAGGATATCAAGGTCAAGGTCAGCAAGCAAGGCAACAATTACCCAAAATGGGGCCCAGGGCCCTATAGGTCCCCCCCTTTTACTAAAAAATGAGCTTCTGACTTAGGTTGCGTGGGACATCAGCAGGTCACCTTACCTGTCACGGATACACCTGCCCAGGCCACACAGACGCTCTGTCTTAGGTTGGTGAGCACCCCCAGGCATTACCCGTCTCTGAATACTCATTATTATACAGGCTCAATCATGTGTAAGCTGCAGAGTTAACTTCTGCCAAAGATCTCAAAGTGGTGCTGGGCTTGGAATCTGTGAAAAGACCAACAGAAGTCCTAACCCACCCATAGCTGGTAGGCTAAAGGCAACTGAGCCATTCCCTTCCTTAACGAGCCTTACTGCAAATTGGAGTCCTTGTAAGAAGGTATACCAAAAGCAAATGGAACTTGAGTTTGTAAATTTATATCTTTCAAAGCCCATCGAAATGTATATAACTATTGATTTAAATTTGTCATGCCCAGTAGAATGAAAGATTAACTAACTGGTAAGCTACTTTTGCTGCCAGGGTCTCCACTGTGCTGGCTGTAGTAACCAGTTACGAAATGGCAATCCCAGAAACAGTAGTAGCGGTGGTCGTCATTGTTATAACAGCAACAACAGCAGCAGTGATGTCAAATTCTCTTCTGAAGCGTGTGGGTATCCAAGGTTTTTTTTTTTTTTAAAAGATTTATTTATTTATTGTGCATACAGAAGAGGGTGCCAGATCTCATTACAGATGGTTGTGAGCCACCATGTGGTTGCTGGGAATTGAACTCAGGATGTCTGGAAGAGTAGTCAGTGCTCTTAACCTCTGAGCCATCTCTCCAGCCTGGTTTTGTTTTTTAATTAAAGCATTGACTCAGTTTCTCCAGTCCCCTTTGGAGTGGAATCTGCTTCAGAGACTTTAATTCTGTAACATCAAATAATTTACCTTCTTCCCCTCAACAGAGTTTCTCTGTGTAGCCCTGGTTGTCCTGGAACTTGCTCTGTAGACCAGGCTGGCCTTGAACTCAGAAATGTGCCTATTTCTGCCTCTGTGTGCTGAGATTAAAGGTGTGTACCACCATTGCCCACTAATAACTTACCTTCTTTTTCTTTATTTTGATATAGGTGTTCAGATTTATGACCGGACGAGTGTTCTTCATGTATTGATCAAGAAAGGTCAAGTTACTGGTGTGGAGACAGATAAAGGACAGATTGAATGCCAGTATTTTGTTAACTGTGCTGGTCAGGTAGGTTGGTCATAGTAGTAGGTTTCTGACTTTAATTTGGACTGTTTAGTACAGTGATACAAGGTAATCATTTTATTGATTAAATAGATATCAGTACTACATTTCTTATTTGGACTGGATAATCCAGAATTGTATTGTAAACCAAAACCTATACTTAGTTCTCAGATACAACTTTCCACGCTGGGTAAAGTAGTGCCATCCTAGTCAAAAGACCACCAAATACGCATCAACATGAATCCATGGTTTTAGAGCTGAATTTATATGATGTTACATTTCATTTCACAAACTCAAATATAACATCAGAACCATGAATCAATCCAGTTTCTAGAATGTAAGCTGCCTCTACTTCGGAGGTAGATTGGTCACCTGCTTTCTACTCTACAGTCATAAGGAGATGTAGGAAATACTTTCTGCTATATAAAGTTTATTTAATAATTGGCATTTTGGGTTTCTAGTTGGTAACAAGCATTTTATTCATAAGGCTTCTTTTGACTGGAAAATCTTCTTATTGAAAAAAATAACTTTATGCTTTAAAAAGTGTCGTGGTGCTCACTGTTCAAAGACTTGAACTAGATAAAGAGGCTGAACTTGACTTCCCGTACCTGACACTGTAACAGGAGCACTTAAGCCCCTTGAAGTTAGAGGTTGAACTTGCTCACTTGTGTTTCTGTTCCTCTTCCCACCCACGAACTGTCCATTGTAGTGGGCATACGAGCTGGGTCTGTCCACCGAGGAGCCAGTTAGTATTCCGCTACATGCCTGTGAACACTTCTACCTTCTGACTCGTCCCTGGGACACCCCTCTGCAGAGCAACACACCAAGTGAGGACTTTTTTTTTTTTTTTTTAATAATTTTATCTGCTTGCTGGTATTCTGTCCTTTGAAATGAAGACTTTTCATTAAGGACACATTATGCCTAGAGGAATTCTTTTCTTTTCTGGAGCATGTTACAGGGAGGTGGATCCAATTTTAACTTTTCTCTGATTATTTCTTAGGAAAGATGGCCAAAATGAAAACGCCAATAAGGACTTTTTTATTGTTGTTGTTTTATAAGCTAATTTTAAGCCCTAATAGAGGTCATTGAGAATTAGGAATATAACTTTTGCATTTTTAACTTGAATGGTATCAGTTGTAGAAGTGCATAGGTAGGCTATATACATAGATAGTTTAATGGTTACAAACCTCTGAAGGGAGAACAGGTGGGTTTTGTTTTATTTTTGTTTTTTTGAGGCAGGGTTTCTCTGTGTAGCTCGGCTGTCATGGATCTCACTCTGTTGACTTACTGGGCTGGCCTCGAACTCAGAGATTCCCCTGCCTCCCGAGTGCTGGGATTAAAGGTGTGTGCTTCCGCCTCCACCGCAGCCACCGGCTTTATTTTTTGAGATGAGCATCTCATTGTATAATCTTGGTTGGCCTGGAATTCACTTTTGTGGGCATGGAGGCAGAGGCAGGCATGTCTAGCTTAGAAGGCTTTTGATACCATTTTGGATAATGAATTCTGCACTTCCCTTTCCTGTTAAGACTTTGGCTAGGCACAGTGATGGTAAGTTTGGTTGTGAGATGTTGGCAAAACTTGTAGGTGCCCAGTAATGTTTGGGATAATCAGAGAAACCATGTTCTCTGTAACCCTGAGTGGGACAATCATCTTCAAAACTAATGGTTGACTGTATTTGTTGGATGCTGTACTGTTTGTAAAGTTCTGTTTCTCTCCATCTAGGAATCTGGCTGGTCTCTAACCTCTTGTTTTTCTCTTCACCCTATTTCCTTGTTTCTCTTCTTCAGCTATTGTGGATGCTGATGGAAGAATTTACATCAGGAACTGGCAGGGTGGCATCTTGTCTGGAGGCTTTGAGAAGAACCCAAAACCTATTTTCACCGAGGGCAAGAACCAGTTGGAAATTCAGAACCTGAGGGAAGACTGGGATCACTTTGGTATGTGAAGTAAATTATAGCAACAATACCTTCTACTTTTCTAAGATGTTATGTTTTTCAAGGCATTTTCATGAATAGTTCTTTATCTTTAAGACAACTCCAGGAAGCACAGTAGTAATCATGAAGAATAGTCTAATTTGCCTCATCTAAGGATATGGTTACTGGTTAGATTCAGGGGTCTGCGTTCTATGTTTAATGAACTTGACTCATCATTTATTTACTTAAATCACTGCTGATACTTTAGACTAGAAGGGAGACCTTCCCTTGGTAAGACTTACATGAAATTGAAGAGGTTTCTACAGAGCTGAACTATTGGCCAGGTATGGTGATATTTGCCTGCATGTAATCCCAACATGTGGGAACTGAAGCAGGAGGATTGTGGAAGTAGATTTTTTGCTAATGTGGTCCTTATGAAGTCTTTAAATAACTTTTAATTGTCTTTATTGAATAATTATTGTAGTTACATGGTCATAAATGGAAAGGGTATGAAAAGATACCCATCTCCCATCTGTGATAGACTTTTAAAAAAATAAGCTACTGCTTATGGGAAACTTTCAACCCTTGTGCCCATCAACCAGTTACTCCTGTTTCCATCCATTACTGCTCTTCCATGGGACAGTGGCCAGAGATAGCACAGAACAAGGTGCAAACCTAGGGAAACACTGTCTTTCATGGAAACATTAGGTGGTCTGTAAGACCTTTCCCACACACCCTGACTCCTTTGAGATTACTGCCCATAGCCTCATGTATTACTTTGTTCTGAGGCTCCTTGCCTTTGAAGAGTATGGTTTTTCTTACTCTGAATGCCAGGCATTTTGCAGGTGCGTTCTGTAATTCCACCAAGCTTTCTTTTTTCTGATAACTGACCAAATGACTCTTAGGAAAATCTCCCCTAAAGGATTTTTTGGAAGGAGGAGTAAAGAGTATAAGAACTTGAAAAAATTTACTTCCCTAAAGGTGAGGACTCTGTTTGGGTTTGTTTTGATTGCTCAGAGCCCCTGTTGAGTTCCCTCCTGCGTAGGATGCCAGTATTGGAGACTCTGGAGATTTTGAAGTTGGTGAATTGCCCTGAGACCTTCACACCAGACATGAAGTGCATCATGGGCGAGTCTCCTGTAGTACAGGGCTACTTTGTCCTGGCAGGGATGAACTCTGCTGGCCTGTCGTTGGGTGGAGGAGCTGGAAAGTAAGTCTTTTTTCCATAGAGTCACCTGTGGACACCTCAGCTTGCCAGGTTTTTCCCTTTCAGATTACTCATTGTTAAAATGTTCTGTAACCAGATAGTAATGTTGATAGTAATGACTTTGGGAAGCTTTCCTCATATTCCATAAATCTTACTATATAAAATACTTTGGGAGCACGTCATTTAGTTAGTCACAGACCCTGTGGAAATTTTTTTTTAACTTTTCAGTTGTAACAAATGTTATTGTTTTGACTGTATAAGGTTAGAAGTAGCCAGGTATGGTAAGTGAATTGGGCAATCAAGCTAGGCAGCTAAAATTTTAGTTTAAAAATAGGTACTTATTAGCTGGGGATGGTGCCACATGCCTTTAATCCAGCAGGTGGCAGAGGCAGGTAGATCTCTGTGAATTTGAGGCCAGCCTGGTCCATGATGAGAGTTCCAGGCCAGCCTTGGCTACATGGTGAGACCCTGTTTCAAAAATAAATAAGCCAGTCACAGAAGGATACAGATACTGTACAATTTCATATATGTGAGGTACTTGGAGTATAGTCTTGAGAACAGAAAGAAAAATAATGTTTGCTGGGGAAAGAGAAGGTGGGGAGTTACTGTTAAATAGGTCTGGTGTTTCAATTTTGCAAGATAAAAATGTGTTTTAGAAGTGGATTGTGGTAGTGTTTACACAGTAGTGTAGATGTACTTAATTCCACTGAATCACACACTTAAAAATAGTTAGTCAGTTGTCTTTTGCTGTATCCTATAATCCCAGCCCTTGGGAGGTAAAGGCAGGAGGATCAGGAGTTCAAGGTCATTTTCAGCAGCATAGGAGACCTTATTCTGAGGTTTTTTAAAAAAAACAGTTGATCATCTGGCTATGCTGACACATGCTTGTAATCTAAGCTCTTAGGAGCTGAGGGGGGGATTACAGTGAGTTTGAGGCCAGCCTGGACTACACTGTGATTTCCATTTGGCCTGGTTTAAGAGAGTGAGAAATTGGGGCCAGTCATGGTGGTGCATGCCTCCAGCACTTGGGAGGCAGAGGCAGGAGGATCTCTGTGAGTTCTAGGCCAGCCTGGTCTATAGATTGAATTCCAGGACAGCCAGGGCTTTTATACAGAGAAACCCTGTCTCGGGGGGGAAAAAAAAAGTAAGAAACTGTTTTTAAAAACCCAAGAACTGCCCCAAAAGAACGAATTTGAATTTGTTATATATTAAAATATATTTGTATATATTTTATGCTAGTAAATAATACAATAGATTTACCTATATGTATTTGATTCATTCTGGCATACCTTCCTGGGGCTAGCGTGGGCACTCTTAATTTGCTGAGCCATCTCTCCAGCCCTTCTAACTCTAAATGTCTTTGTTATTTGTAGGCTAAATGAAATTTTTTCCTAATTGTCATAAAACAACAATTACAAAAAGTCCAGATATAAATATACCTGCTCGTTCAGGATCAACTGTATTTCATCATAATTAAAGTATTTTTCCAGGGACCATGGGGAGCTGGTGAGATGACTGAGTGGATAGAGGAGCTTTTTGCACAAGCCTGGCAACCTAAGTTCAATTTAGGAATCTCCGTAGAGGGCGAGGGAGAGAGCAGTTATCCTCTGACCTTCACTAGAGCCAGCTCCCATCATGAACACACACACAGTAAAAATAAAGGAACAGGGTGGGAATTTAGCTCAGTGTTAGAGCGCTTGCCTAGCAAGAGCAAAGCCCTGAGTTTGATCCTCAGTTCAAAAAAAAAAAAACCAGAAAAATAAGGGAACAAAATTAAATCATGAAGTCAGTATCTTTGAGTGACTTACCAAATGACTCTGAAAACAGAAGTTACCAGAAACATTTGGAGCAAAGACATGGTGAGATAACTATGTAATACCCTCCAAGTGACTGTTATAAAAACAAAACAACCATAAATTTCCTCATAGATATGGCTTATATCTTGAACATGCTTAAGGGATCCTATTATTAGAGTTAAAATCTTCATAATGATGCTAGAGGGATGGCTCAGCAGTTAAGAGCACACCTGCTCTTCCAAAGGACCCAGGGTTCAAATTCAGCCCCCAAATGGCAGCTTACAACCATCTTTAATTCAAATCTCAACAGATCCAGTGCTCTCTTCTGGCCTCTGCAAGTACCATTTTTCTTGGTACATTTATATGCAGGCAAAACGCCCATATACATTAAAAACAACAACAAACCCTCAAAAGCTGGATGTAGTGGCTCTCACTCGTAATCTCAGCTCTTGGGAAGCAGAGGCAGGCAGATCTCTGTGGGTCTGAAGTTAGCCTGGTCTACAGAGTGAGTTCCAGGACAGCCAAGACCCTGACTCAAAAAAAAAAAAAAGTGGTTTTATGAATGAGAACAGTACTTGGATCCATGTTTGTTCATTTTATGTGCATTAGTGTTTTGCCTGCATGTATGTATGAGGGCTTCAGATCTGGAACTGGAGTTACAGACAGTTGTGAGCTGCCATGTCGGTGCTGGGAATTTGAACCTGGCTCCTGGAAGAGCAGCCAGTGCTTTTAACTAATGAGCCATCTCTCCAGCCTAATTCCATTGGTTCTTGCCACACACACACCCCCATAGGGCAAAGCTACACTTTCCTGGAACTCACACTGTATGTAGCCCAGGCTGGTCTCAGACTCACAGAGATCCGCCTGCTTCTGCCTCCTGAGTGCTGGGATTAAAGGCATGTGCCACCCCGGCCCAGCTTCTATTGGTTCTTGATTGTATGATATTATTTAAATTGTTCTCTGTGTATCATCTGAGGCCCAACAGCTTTTTGTCTCCATTTTAAACAGGTTCCTTGCTGAATGGATGGTATATGGTTATCCCTCTGAAAATGTTTGGGAATTGGATTTGCAGCGCTTTGGAGCCCTCCAGAGCAGCCGCACTTTTCTGCGCCACCGGGTCATGGAAGTCATGCGTAAGTGTACCTTTATTCTAATTGCATCGCACTCAGCAATCTTTGAAGTGGCCTGTTTTCTCACTCAGGGATTTCCCTTAGCTGTCTAATAACTACTTGGAATTGGGTTTCTTGTGTGGCTATTTCAGGTCTGAGGATAGGGACTTATGTCCCATTTGACACTTAGGAACATTATCAGTATATAGGACCATGCTTACCTCTAGAAATAGGAAAGAATAGGACTTGCAGCTAGTATGTAGCAGTGCCCTGTGTCTAAACCCAGGTCCTCTAGAAGGACAGCCAGTGCCCAAAACTGCTGAGACTTCCGTTCCAACCCCACCCCACCTTTTTTTTTTAGTGGCATGGGAACTGAACCCCAGCCTCATGCATGCTAGGCAAGTGTGTAGCTGCCTCATCCTTCCCTTTGTTTCGAGTTTTTACTTTGAGAAGGGCCTTGCTAAGTTGCTGTCCTTGTCACTGTTCTGTTGCTGTGGAGAGACACCATGACCAAGGTAACTTATAAAAGAAAGCATTTAACTGGGGCTTGTGCAGTTTCAGAGGGTGAGTCCATGACCATTATGGTGGGGAGCATGGCAGCAGGCAGGATTGGTACTGGAGCAGTAGCTGAGAGCTTACATTTTATCTGCAAGTTGGAGGCAGAGAGAGGGACACTGGGCCTGGGGTAAGATTTTGAAACCTCAAACTGCCCCCCCACTCCGGCTGGAGAGATGGCTCAGAGGTTAATAGCACTGGCTGCTCTTCCACAGGTCCTGAGTTCAATTCCCAGCACCCACATGGTGGCTTACAACCACCTGTAATGAGATCTGGCATCCTCTTTGTATACATAATAAATAAATAAATAAATAAATAAATAAATAAATCTTTAAAAAAATAAAAATACCCCCAGTGACATACCTTCTCCAACAAGTCCACACCTCCTAATTCTTCCCAAAACATTTCCACCAGCTGGGGACCTAACATTCAAATATATGAGCCTATGGGAGCCATTCTAATTCAAAGCACCACAAGGCTTGGCTTGGCTGGAACCATTGGATGCCCAGATAGTCCTTGAATTGGAAGTTCTTCTACTTGAACCACTCAGGTCTCTGGGATTGTAAGCCTGTGCTGCCAGGCCCAGCTGACACACTGTGTGTAATCTGTTCTAGCTCTGATGTATGATCTGAAGGTTCCCCGTTGGGACTTCCAGACTGGGAGGCAGTTACGTACATCTCCTCTTTATGACCGGCTGGATGCTCAAGGAGCCAGATGGATGGAGAAACATGGATTTGAGAGGCCAAAGTACTTTGTTCCACCCAATAATGGTAAGAAGTGTCTGCTGCTGTCTGTCTCTTCATTTTGAGACAGAATCTCACACTTTAGACTAGAACTTTGTATTTTGGGATGGCTTTGCATCCTCATCAGTCCTCTTATGTCAGCACCTTAAGTGCTGGGATTATAGGCACAAGTCACCACACTTGGCTGTGTGTGTGTGTGGTGTGTGTGTGTGTGGGTGTGGGTGTGTGGTGTGTGTGTGTGTGTTGTATGAATATGTGCCTAGGTGTATGTGCACTCTTGTATAGACCAGACATTGATGTCAGCGTTTTCTCTATTATTCTCCACCTTACTTTTTCAGACAGATTTTTCTCACTGAACCTGGAGTTCACTGATTGCCTAAACTGGCTGGCCAGGAGGCCCACAGGATCCTCTTGTCTTTGCCCATCACTGCTGGAATTATAGGAGTACACTGCTACACCTAGCTTTGTATGTGTGTGTTTGTGCTGGGGACTCAAACTCAGGTCCTCATGCTTGCATAGGCACTTTACTGAACCAATTTCTTCTACCCCCTTCTTAAAACTGGTAATTAGTAAGTGCATATAGCTAGAATGTATTCCTGGAAGAATTAAAAAACAAAATCTTGGGGGTTGGGGATTTAGCTCAGTGGTAGAGCGCTTGCCTAGCAAGCTCAAGGCCCTGGGTTCGGTCCTCAGCTCTGAAAGAAAAAGGAAAAAGAAGAGAAAAGAAAAAAAAAAAGTCTTGTAGGCTATAACAAAATATGTGAGGGACTCTTCAGTATCAAAACTCTTCTTCTCACCTTGTTTTTTGTCTCATAGACCTTCTTGCATTGGAACAGAGCAAGACTTTTTACAAGCCAGACTGGTTTGATATTGTGGAGTCTGAAGTCAAGTGCTGTAAGGAAGCTGTGTGTGTCATTGACATGTCTTCTTTCACAAAGTTTGAAATAACTGTAAGTATTTGGGAACCAAAACAGCAGGGTGGGAAACATTTTTACTTATTGAATGATGTTTTTCTTTCACCTATTTTTCATGTTATTTTTAAATTTTATGTGTATGGTTATTTGTCTGAATGTATGCCTGTGTACCATGTGCATGCAGTGCCTGAGAAAGCCAGAAGAGGGCACTAGAGTCCCCCTGACTGTGAGCTGCCAAGTGGGTGCTGGGAATTGACCTGGGTCCTCTGGAAGAACAGCCAGTGCTCTTAACTGCTGAGCCACCTCTCCAGGCCCTTAAATGCCTGTTTTGTTTTTCTTTTTTGTTTTTTGGAGCCAGAGGTTCTCTGTGTAACCCTGGCTGTCCTGGAACTCGCTCTTAGACCAGGCTGGCCTCTCATTCAGAGAGATCTACCTGCCTCTGCCTCCTGTGTGCTGGGATTAAAGGGGAGTGCCACCAGCCCAGCAAAAATTTGTTTATGTATATGAGTGTTTTGTTGCATGTGTATCTGCACACCAGAAGAGGCCATTGAATCCTATGGGACTCTAATTATAGATAGTTGTGAGCCGTCCCCTGGGTGCTGGGAATTGAATTCAAGAACTGGAGGAACAGTCAGTTCTCTTAACCACTGAGCCATCTCTCTACCCCCCAAATGCCCATTTTTCACCTGCTACTTTAAAACTGATTCTGAAAGAATTCTAGACTGTTTCAGTGGTTCATCTATATACTCACATTTTTATGAAATTTTAGCTCCTATAACATAGTTTTTAATTTCCCTAGAATGACCCATTAAGTACTGATGGCTAACTTTCCTTGTGGCTTCTTATGTGAAAGTTAACCTGCAAATATTGTCCTGTGGGTGTTGTGTCATTGAATTTTCTTAGCCAGGTGCAGTACTGGATGGTTATGCTCTTAGGTGATCCTGTGTTTACTTTTCCTGTCTTATCCCTTTCCTTATAGTCCACTGGGGATCAGGCATTAGAAAGTCTGCAATATGTTTTCTCCAATGACCTGGATGTGCCTGTAGGCCACATTGTGCATACAGGCATGCTCAACGAATATGGAGGGTATGAAAATGATTGCAGCATTGCACGCCTGAGCAAACGCAGGTGAGCTGAGCTTCCATCCCCTTCTCCTTCCATTAAACTGATACTGTAAGGTTTCTGGAGGCAGAGCACTCAATACTTCTCTGGGAGCCCATAGTCTTAGGGATTCAGAAATTCTTTCATTAACTCCTGTCTTAATCATTAGGCAGCTATACATAAATTGGCAAAGGCAAACAAAAAGAAGAAACCCAAGTTGGGTGTGGTGGCTCATATCTGTAATGTCAGGAGTCTGAAGCAGGTTTACCACAAGTTTGAGGCCAACTTGGGCTACATGAGGAGTTCTAGGCTGGCTTGAGCTGTAAAGTAAGACTAAATCTGACTACAAACACAGAACAACAACAGAAGTTATATTACGGAAAACTGGATGTAGACGTTAGTTATTCTAGCGGGAGAGGATTCTAATAAATCTGTGTAATTTTGCCATTGTTGGTATAGAATCTAGAATTGGTGAACTGCCCTCCTTAAAGACAGGAGATTGTTTCCAAGAGTTCTCAGTGGGCTTGGAACTACACAAGAACTTGATTGGTTCCTGATTCTTTTTCTGCCTTTTGGTTTTCATTATTTTTTTCGGGGGCGGGGTTTTCATTTTCAGTTTCTTCATGATCTCTCCAACTGACCAGCAGGTCCACTGTTGGGCCTGGCTTAACAAATACATGCCGAAAGATAGCAACTTGTTACTGGAGGATGTCACCTGGAAATATACAGGTAATCAGCCTTCTGGGGCAGCCAAGTAAAGAAGCAGGTCTAGATTGTCTTCTATATTACATATGCCTCACTTACATTTGACTTTGACAAATGAGAATCAGAATTAGTGTTAAAGAGACACTCTAGGGTTAAAGTGATGGTTCAGTTAAGAGCACTTTCTGTTCTTATAGAGGATCAAGGATTCTGTTCCTAACACCCATGGGGCAGCTCACAACTGCCTCTAACCCCAGTTTCAGAGGATCTGATGCCCTCTTTTGACACTCCATATATACCTGCATAAATGTGGTGCATATACATTCATGAAGACAAAACACTCATAGACATAAAATAAAAATTAAAAAAATCTTTGGGGCTGGGGAAAGATGTCTCAGTTAAGAGCACTTGTTGTTCTTCCAGAGGTTTCCTGGTTCACTGACTAGCATCTACATGGCAGCTCACATCCAGTATCCTCTTCTGGCCCCCATGGGTACTGCATACATATGGTGCACAGATATATGCAAAACACCCATGTGCATAAAATATGCATACCTTTAATCTGATCACTCAGGAGGCAGAGGTTGGTAGATCTCTATGAGTCTGGTCTACATGGTGAGTTCTAGGACGGCCAGGACTGTCACAAAACAAAACAACACAAAACGAAAACAAAAAACAAAAAAACCAACAACAACAACAATAAAACCACCCCAAAACCAAAAACTGTGTATTCCTTAAAAAAATACATCTTGGGTGGTGGTGGTGCACACCTTTAATCCCAGCACTTGGGAGGCAGAGCCAGGCTACAGAGTGAGTTCTAGGAAAGGCACAAAGCTACACAGAGAAACCCTGTCTCAAAAAACCAAAAAAAAAAAAAAAAAAAAAACAACAAAAAACAAAAAACAAAAAACCTTTATCTGGGTAAGATGGTGCACACCTTTAATCCCAGCACTCAGGAGGCAGAGGCAGGTGGATCTCTTTGAGTTTGAGGCCAGCCTAGTCTGCAAAGCAAGTGCCAGGACAGCCAGAGCTATTATACAGAGAACCGTGTCTCAACCCCGCCCCCGCCCCCATACATCCTTAAAGGAAAATGACATTTTTTTGATAATTGACCAATTGACTTCTTTTTTTTTTTTTTTTGAGTTCCATCCCTGGGAACCACATGGTAGAAGGAGAAAACTGACTTGCATTCATCTCAGTGAGCCAGGCCTTTATCTCACCCAGGCCTTCATTACACTAGTAGCAATTATGATTAACTGCTTGCTTCTAGCTTGTCAAACTACAAAATATTCTTGAACACTGATTGTGTTCTAGCCTGTACTAGAACAATTATGTGTAATTTTGTCATGGGCAGCAGAATTAGGGTTGGTAGACAGTTCTCCAGGTACTAATTTGGGACTGGGGCTACTTCCATCATGTAGGAAGAGAAAGAGAACTAACTATACAGTAATGGTATATGGCCAGCCCTGGAAGTCTCCTCTTGGCTAGACCTTGCTCTCATGACCCGAAACTCACTGCAAAGGAGGCTATAAAATACACCCTTCCTGTCGACTTGGGAGAAGAACCACAGTAGCCAGGCTCTTCACGCCTGCTAGTCAGCAGCTGCGTTGAGCATGTCTGTCAGCAGAGGTTTGTGCCCGAGCCCAGGTCCTTGCCATTGCACCTCAGGTCCCTTAGTAAAGGGACACTTGTTTGTTTGTTTGTTTGTTTTTTGAGACAGGGTTTCTCTGTGTAGCTTTGCTTTTTTCCTGGAACTCACTCTAGCCCAGGCTGGCCTCCCGAATGCTGGGATTAAAGGCATGCGCCTCCGCCGCCGCCACCTGGCTAAAAGGACACTTTCATAAGTCTCATCAGCTCTAGGCTAGGTCCTAGGCGGATGTGGTGGTTAGTCTTAATGCCAATTTGACAAAATCTAGAATCACCTGGCAGATAAATGTACATGCCTGTGGGGAATTACCATATCAATTGAGATAGAAAGAACCTCCCACTGTGGCGGCATCATCCCCTGACCTGGATCCTGGACTGAATAAATGGAGAAAGTGAATTAAACAGTCAGCAGTGCTCACTTGTCAGTGTTCCCCGATTATGGGCATCATGTGGCTGACTGCTTCAATCTTCTAATGCTTTGACTGCCCTGACATGATAGGCTGACTGTGGCTGTGAACTGAAATAACTATCCTTTAAATTGTTTTGCCTGTGTATTTTATCACAGTAGTAGGTAAAGAAACAAAGACAGTGGGCAAGTTCCAAAGAGACCTTTTGCATTGGCTCACCTGTTCCCCTGGAGAGGCTGGACATCTCTTGTTCTTTTCCATATAGCTCTCAATCTGATTGGCCCCCGGGCTGTGGATGTGCTGTCTGAGTTATCCTATGCCCCTATGACTCCAGACCACTTTCCAACTCTGTTTTGCAAGGTAGGTGCTAGTAATTAAATGTTTGTGATGGGAGTCTCATATAGTGCATGCTGGTCTCAAACTTGTTATGTAGGTGAGGATGACCTTATACTTCTGATCTTTCCCAAGTGCTGGATTGTAGGTGTGTGTATACTTGGGTCATACTTGATCTATATGATGCTGAAAAATCAAACCCATGGCTCCATGTATGCTAGGTAAGCACTCTACCAGTTTAGCCCATACCTAGCAGAAGTTCTGTTTTTTAAATGTTAGAGATGATTTCTTTTATAGTGGTAGCAGGTTGGTTTTTTTTTTTTTTTTTTTTTTTTCTTTTTGTAGCTAAGGATCGAACCCAGGGCCTTGCACTTGCTGGGCAAGCACTCTACCACTGAGCTAAATCCCCAACCCTGAGGTCGGTATTCTTAACGTGGTGTTAATACTTACATAGCGTTTTGGCCTTTATTAAAGAAGCAAAATGACCAAGGTTTATTTTTTACTTTTTAAGCTTGCTTTATTTAATTAAGTATTAGGATATTCTCTGAAGTAGATTTAACTTATTTGAATATCAGATCTGAAAATTTGCTGGTTTCTGTAGCAGTTGGATATAGCTGGAGTTATCTCCAGTCCTGCCCTGGCCCGCAGCCACTCAGACCCAAATAAACACACAGACGCTTATATTATTTAAACTGTTTGACCTAATGGCTCAGGCTTCTTGCTACCTAGTTCTTATATCTTAAGTTAACCCATTTCTTTTTTCTTTTTTTAAAAATAATTTATTTTTACTGTATTTGCATTGGTGCATTACCTGCACATATGTCTATGTGAGAGTGTCAGATCTTGAAGTTATAGACAGTTTTTAGCTGCCATGTGGGTGCTGGGAATTGGACCCAAGTCCTCTGGAAGAACAGTCAGTGCCCTTAACCGCTGAGCCATCTCTCCAGCCCCAAGTTAACCCATTTCTATTAACCTGTAAGTTGCCACGTGGCTGTGGATTACTAGTCTGCTGGCATGTTGTTCCTTTGGTGGCGGCTGGTGTCTCCTGTCTGTTCTGTTCTAACTTCCTCCTCTCTAGTTGGAATGTCCCGCCTAACTCTGTTCTGCTCCACCATTGGCCAAATAGCTTTATTTATCAACCAATCAGAGCAACACAAATTCACAGTGTACAAAAAGACATTCCCCCATCACTTCCCCTTTTCTTTCTAAACAAAAGGAAGGTTTTAACTTTAACCCAGTAAAATTACATATATCAAGCAAGAATTACAGTTACAGTTGGATTAAACTTTTAAGTAAAAGAGATGGACAATGAACACCAAAAGATAAAGGTGAATGCACATTGAGGTCAGATTCTTTCTCCTTATATTTGTTTCTTTTGTTTTTACGCACACAGTAACTGTTTGTTTTTAATATATTTTTTTAAGATTTATTATGTATACAGAAGAGGGCGCCAGATCTCATTACAGATGGTTGTGAGCCACCATGTGGTTGCTGGGAATTGAACTCAGGACCTCTGGAAGAGTCAGTGCTCTTAACCTCTGAGCCATCTCTCCAGCCCCACAGTAACTTTTATGCATATGCCATCTTCAGGGAAGAAACGGTATAGCTGAACCCTAAACAACATACACAACTAGTTGTCTGACACGCACTACAACTGAGTAACTGAGTGCTTTCCAGGAGGCACTTGGCAACTTGTAATATGCATCTGCTCAGCCATCGGTGACAGAAACTCTTGGAAGTTCAACCCTGAGTTGAGATTTTCATAGCAAATTGTTTAATAATTTCCTCTGTTCTCTCGGGCAGAGAAAATTTCCACGTTAGTGAGCAGATCCCTCCACAGGCTTCTCTGGATTTAAAGAATGATCCAACCCATACCCCTTTGCCTGGCAAGTGCCATACCTTGTCAAAATTCCCGTGGAAGAGGCTTGTGTCGGTGCTGTCTCAGATGTACCACTTCCCTATAGCAACAATTATATCAGTGAACCTTTTTACGGCAGCTGAGCATCTGTAACCTAAGAATCTGAGTCTCTGGTCCCAGAGTAGATGAATTGTGTTCTGTGGGCATTGTCCTTTGTGTGGCAGATGCCTGATATTTGCTTACAGAGTCCCCCGGAGAAGACATTTGATTGTCTTTATTGTTTCTGATGCTACTTGGCTAACCCAAGTGTTTTAACAAGATTTGGTAAAGAAAAATATTTTGTACTTAGCAAAGATTATGCCACCACTTGTCACCATCAGCTTACCTGAAACTGGAAATGGTAATATTGATAAGAAGAGATGTGGAGGCTGTGTTCCAGTTTCAGGATGGAATGCATTCCTTGGTCTCTATCTCTCGTAGGAGTCAACAGAGGGTGGGCACTGACAGGGCTCCCTTGAGGCACTAAGTCTCCTGATCAGCGTGAGGGACTAGTGCTGACTGCTTTCTTGTTCCTTGCAGGAGATGAGTGTGGGCTATGCAAATGGGATCCGCGTGATGAGTGTGACTCACACAGGAGAGCCAGGATTCATGCTGTACATTCCCATAGAGGTGAGAGAGAGGTCTCAGTCTTCCTTTTCCAGGGCCTCTGGGCAGGGCTACCAGTTTCCCAAAGTTCCTGAACACTGCTAGCTTTGAATGGTGTGTCCCATGAAGTAGGCTTCAGGAAATAGGTTTTATGATGTTTAACAGTTAATGTTAAAGAGATACATTCATTTTAAAACTAAGAACTTGAGGGAGCAAAGAAACATAACCCTTTACAGTAGCCACAAATGATATAAAATACCTTGGGGTAACACTAACTAAACAAGTGAAGGACCTATATGATAAGAACTTTAAGTCTCTGAAGAAAGAAATTGAAGAAGGTATCAGAAAGTGGAAAGATATCCCAAACTCATGGATAGGTAGGATTAACATAGTAAAAATGGCAATCTGACCAAAAGCAGTCTACAGATTCAATGCAATCCCCATCAAAATCCCAACACAATTCTTCACAGACTTGGAAAGAACAATATTCAACTTCATATGGAAAAACAAAAAACCCAGGATAGCTAAAAGAATCCTGTACAATAAAGCAACTTCTGGAGGCATCACAGTCCCAGACCTCAATCCCTACTATAGAGCTAAAAGAAAGTATCTTCAACAAATGGTGCTGGCATAACTGGATGTCAACATGTAAAAGATTGCCAATAAATCCATATCTGTCACCATGCACAAAACTCAAGTCCAAGTGGATCAAAGACCTCAACATAAATCCTGTTACACTGAACTTGATAGAAGAGAGTAGGAAGTAGTCTTGATTGCATTGGCACTGGAGATCACTTCCTAAATATAACACCAGTAGCACAGACACTGAAAGCAACAATTAATAAATGGGACCTCTTGAAACTGAGAAGCTTTTATAGGGCAAAAGACATGGTCAATGAGACAAAAAGACAGCCTACAGAATGGGAAAAGATTTTTACCAACCCCACACCTGACAGAGGACTGATCTTCAAAATATATAAAGAATTCAAGAAACTAGACATCAAAATACTGAACAATCTAATTAAAAAATGGGCTACAGAGCTAAACAGAGAATTCTCAAAAGAATCTCAAATAGACATTTAAGGAAATGCTCAACATCCTTAGTCATCAGAGAAATGCAAATGAAAACGATTCTGAGATACCACCTTACACCTGTGAGAATGACTATGATGAAAAACACTAATGACAGTCTATGTTGGAGAGGATGGGGAACAAAGGGAACTTTCCTCCAATGTTGGGAGTGCCAACTTGTACAATCACTGTGGAAATCAGTGTGGTGGTTTCTCAGAAAATTGGGAATCGATCTACCTCAAGACCCAGCCATACCACAAAGATACATGCTCAACTATGTTCATAGCAGCTTTATTTGTAATAGCCAAAACATGGAAACAACCTAGATACACGTCAACTTGAGAATGGATTAAGAAAATGTGGTACATATACACAATGGGGTACTACTCAGCAGAGAAAAACAATGACAGCATGAAATTTGCAGGCAAATGGATGGAACTAGAAAATATCCTGAGTGAGGTAACCCAGACTCAGAAGGACAAACATGGGATGTACTCATTCATAAGTGGATACTAGATATAAAGCAAAGGACAATTAGACTGCAACCCATAGAACCATGGAGGCTATATATATAGCAGGGGGGACCCTAGGATGACTGTGGCTTATAATAAGTTTTGGTTTAACTCAGTTACTGGGCAAGCCTCAATGAAACATTTTACTATTAGGATAAGAATTTATACTGGATCAAGCTGATGAAAGAATATGCTGGCTGTACTTTCATGTGGGGAGGCTAAAATCTTTTTAGATTATGGATTAGCCTGTAGAAAAATGTCTGCCATAAATCAAACAGCGAAGGGGAAGATGAATAGGAATCTCACTTACACAGCTTAAGTAAAACACAGCTCTCTGAACAGATGAAGACAGGTTTCTTCTGTATCCCAGAATCGAATCAATATTAATATGTATAATTCAGCTATTATTTGGCTTAAAAGGGCTTATTGGGAAATGTTATCTTTTTTACTATTTTCTACAGAGAAAATATTTTCCAGTTTCAAATAACCCTGGACTTTTGAATTATAACCTGTTTTTATGTTCAAGCTATCTGTGTATTATTTCTCCTGCAGTTGTATATAAAATGTTTTCACAGCCAGGCAGTGGTGACGCACGCCTTTAATCCCAGCACTCCGGAGGCAGAGGCAGCCGGATCTCTGTGAGTTTGAGTTTGAGGCTACCTGGGCTACAGAGTAAGTTCCAGGAAAGGTGCAAAGCTACACAGAGAAATCCTGTCTCCACCCCCCCCCCCCAAAAAAAAAGTTTTTACATTAAAAAAAAAAAAAAAAAGGACAAATACTATGGAATTGTATTACATGAAACATATAGAATATACAAATTCGGGTTGGGGATTTAGCTCAGTGGTAGAGCGCTTGCCTAGCAAGTGCAAGGCCCTGGGTTCGGTCCTCAGCTCTGGCAAAAAAAAAAAAAAAAAAAAGAGTTGCCATGGTCATGGTGTCTCTTCACAGAGTATACAAATTCATAGAGACAGAAAGATTAGATGTTACCTCAAAATGGAGAAGAAAGGAATATAGAGCAATGATTTCCTAAGTCCAGAGTTTCTGTTTTGTGTGATGGAAAAGCCCCACAAACGGACAGTAGTATCAGGACATAATATCATGAATGTAATAATCAATACAATTAATGTAATAATGAATATCAGTAATACAGTTATTGAATGAATACTGTGCATGTAATCAAAGAATACCACAAATGTAATTAATATTATGAGTGTAATTAATATCTCGAATGTAATTCATCCTACTGAATTGTGAACTTAAAAATGGTTACAATTGCAAATATTATGTTCATTTAAAAATATAAGGTGGGGGTTGGGGATTTAGCTCAGTGTAGAGCGCTTAAGGCCCTGGGTTCGATTCTCAGCTCCAAAAAAAAAGAAAAAAAAGAAAGGGGAGGGCAGGGGAACCCATGGATGATATGTAAAATTAAAACACAAATATGAGTTAAAAATATATGTAAGGTGGAATGTAATCGCCAAAATAAATAAACTAATTAATTAATTAAAAAAGGACTTGAGGGAGCACAGACTGCCTGGATTCTGTCTCACCACCCACACGACAGCTCACAACTATCTATGTCTCTAGTTCTGGGAGATAAGCTTCCCTCTCTGACAGCCATGGGCACCAGGTACACACATAGTACACATAGATAGAGGCAAGACACTCAGACCTGGGGTAGAGATAAAATGTTTAAACATCTTCAAAATTCAAAAACTTGGCTGGGGATGTAGCTGTTAGTAGACTGTTTTTCTAGCATGTGAGTCCTTGATTTGTCGCCCAGCACTATGCAACTGGGTGTGGTAACACATGCCCATAAGCCCAGTGCTGGGAAGGTGGAAGCAGGAGTTTCCTGTACTCTGGGATAAGACCCTAGGGATCTCAATACCAACACATAGTGGACTAGAGAGGTGACTCAGCTGGTAAAGAGAGGCTAGGCTCACAGCCAAAAAGTTCAACACCAACGTATTTTTTTCTCAATTTAAAACGTATGAAATCAGTTAAATGGATAAAAACTGATCATCTCCATCTAACTAGTTCCCATCAACTAACAAGAACCTACTGTAGTAGTAGTATTCTTACTAATTTCTAATCAGTAGTTTTGATGTATATGGCAATTCTTAGTACTTTTTCACGTTACTTTGTTTGTTTGTTTGAGACAGGGTTTCTCTTTATAGCCCTGGCTGTCCTGGAACTTGCTTTATAGACCAGGCTGGCCTTGAACTCAGAGATCAACCTGTCTCTGCTTTCTCAGGGCTGGTGTGTGTCACCTGCCTGTGGTTTTTGTTATTTTAGTTGGTCTTGGGGTCTCAGTGTTTTAGCCCAGGCTGGCCTAGAACTCATGAACCTGATGTCTCCACCTCCTGAGTGCCAGGATTATAGATGTGTGCCAACATGCCTGGTTATGCCAGTAGAGTTTGACTCCCTTATGAATGAAGCAGAATGAAATTGAAAGTCAGTCTGCAGAGCTGACGGTCTTTCTATCCATCCTTTACCTTCTTGCTTCTGAACTTGGCCTGACTTTTTGGAGCTCTCATTTCTGCTAGTCTTGGAACATGGCTAGTTAGGCTGCTGCTTTGCTGCCTAATACTTTGCTTTCCTTCTGGCATGTCTTTCCCCGTAAAGACATCTCTAAGTCGTACTAGTATTGCAGGACTCACATAATCCCTTCCCAGCACACAGACATATGATTTATTATTTTCATATGTATGTATATGTGTGTGAATTTATATGTGGTGCACATGTGTGTGTGTGTGTAGGGGCTTGAGGAGGCTGGAAGAGGATGTGAGATTCCCTGGAACTAGAGTCACAAGCGGCGGTGAGATAATGAAGAGTTTTGGAAGTGCATGTGCTCTTAACTACTGAGCAGTCTCTCCAGCATTCTTATCACTTTGTTGTTGTTGTTTCCTTAAGACAGGGTCTCACAATACAGTTCTGGCTGTCCTAGAACTCACTGTGTAGACCAGGTTGACCTTGAATTTAGAGAGATCCCCTGCTTCTGCCTTCTGAGTGCTGGGATTAAAGGAATGTGCTACTGTGTCCAGCCACCTCACCTTGGTGAGACCTTATTTAAAGCTGTCTTCCTACCTAATTCTTCTCCTTTACTTTTTTCCTTTGTAGCATGTACTACTTTCCAATGAAATTACTTGTGTAGCCAGGCAGTGGTGGTACATGCCTTTAATCCCAGAGGCAGAGGTAGGCAGATCTCTGAATTCGAGGCCAGCCTGTTCTACTGAGCGAGTTCCAGGATGGCCAGGGGTATTTACCCAGAGAAACCCTGTCTGGGGGTGGGGGAGGAATTGTGTATTCCTGAGATTTTCTTGTAAAGTTTTTTGTTGTTTTGTTTTGTTTTTGTTATTCCATCACTTAGGGAAGTAGGTGTCACATAATAAGTCATAGTAGATGTTTCTTTTGGAGTTTTTTGGTCATTTCTTTGCCTTTTGACCATGCTACTTCCCACCCCTCAGGACCAAGTCTGGTTTTGTAGCCCACACTGGCCTGAAACTCTGTCTTCTTGTATAAAGCTGGGACAGCACTCACCTTACCAGACTTCCTCTCTTACACCACAATGCCTTATTGGTCTTTTAATTGATGCAGTGTCTTTGTGTGGGGGAGCATACCTGTGTCATGGTGTATGTTGGAGGTCAAAGTTGATACATTCTGAGAATTGGTGTGGGACCCAGGGATCAAACTCTAAGTCCTAATATGGGGGCACAAATACCTCAACCACTGAGCCTGATCTTTTCTATCAGTTTGGTTGTTCGTTTCTCCCCCACTATACACACTTTTTTAAAACAAGGTGGGGCTTATTTTGGTTCACAGTTTGAAGATAGTCAACCATGGGGGGTAAGTTACGCTGGAAAAATTGGATGTTTAGCCTATATATTTGTGCACTGCCCACGGAGGCCAGAAAAGGGCATTGGATCCCCTGGGACTGGAGTTAAAGATGCTTGTAAGTGGCCATATGAGTGCTGAGAATTGAACCCAGGTTCTTTTCAAGAGTGCCAGTACTCTTTTTAGTTTTTTTTTTTTTTTTTTTTTTTTTTTGAGACAGGGTTTCTCTGTGTAGCTCTGCACCTTTCCTGGAACTCACTCTGTAGACCAGGCTGGCCTCAAACTCACAGAGATCCACCTGCCTCTGCCTCCCGAGTGCTGAATTAAAGGCGTGCGCCACTGAGCAGCCAGTACTCTTAATCCGTGACCCATCTCTCCAGCCCCTCTAGATACTTCTTTCTAGGTTGTCATTTGAGACATGGTATGAGGTTGTTTTTGCATGTGTATTCCCCAGAATTGAACCAGGGTCATGTCTTCAGCAGCTTCAAGGTTTTGTTTTTAAAATGTGAATGTATCTGTTAAAAATGATAAAATCTGTTTCCTGCAGCCTCCCCAAGAATCCATGGGATACACCACTCCAATTATATGGACATACACTGGCTGCTAACTTTCCTTCTCTCCATACAGTATGCTCTGCATGTCTACAATGAGTTGATGAGTGTTGGACAGAAGTATGGAATCCGGAATGCTGGGTATTATGCTCTTCGAAGTCTCCGAATTGAGAAGCTTTTTGCCTTCTGGGGGCAAGACTTAAACACCCTCACCACTCCCCTGGAATGTGGAGGAGAGTCTCGAGTGAAGTTAGAGAAGGTATTATTTATCCAGATCTCCTCCGCCCCCCTGTGCACTCAGCTAAGCATGTGATTTGTCTAATAGGAAGAAAGCAGGGAAGATAGGAAGTGCAGCATCAGGTTAAT
The DNA here is from genome assembly GCF_903995425.1 of Onychomys torridus. Lineage (NCBI taxonomy): Eukaryota > Metazoa > Chordata > Mammalia > Rodentia > Cricetidae > Onychomys > Onychomys torridus. The sequence goes on from NC_050447.1 coordinate 39,027,707, forward strand.
CACAAGGAATAATGTCCTCAGGACAGGAACCTTACCTTTGGGATGCACATCTTCCCCTGAATCCCAGTACCCTGACAACACTTGTTTACACATTTTACTGCGCAGAAAACGGAGGACATTGGCTTAAGTTTTTTAGTTGGTTGTGGTAATTCATTAATGCACCATAAGTATTTATCTAAATTAGTCATCTTATAGCCAGCTGCTTATTTTTAAATATATTTAAACTTTTAATTATGTGTATGCATGTATGTCTGTGTGAGGTGTGTACATTTGAGTGCAGTTGCCAAAAGAGGGCACTGGAAACTGTTTTAGGTCCTCTACCAGAACTCCTGTACTCTTAACTTCTGAGCTATCTCTCCAGACCCAGTATTATTTTTTGAAAACTGAAGTTGAAGAGATTATTCTGTGAGGAGTCTTTCCCACCTCTGAACCTCATCCAGTGTCCTGTGCCCTGGCTCCTCACACACAGTAGTTTGTTTCTGCTCTAGAGTGTGAGCAATGGTACAGGTGTGCAGTGTATGATCTCCACCCACCTGTAACTGAGATGCTGTTCACTTTTCGCCTTGCTTTATTTACAGCACTGTATTCAAGCAGTTCCCTGTCAGTACACCTGTAGTTTGTTTTCTCTTTTCTGACACAGGGTCTCACTATGTAGTCCTAGCTGGCCTGGAAGTTCCTATATAGACCAAGCTGTTCTTGAACTTAGAGATTCACCAGCCTCTGCCTCCCAAGTGCTGAGATTAAAGGTGTGCGCCACCACGCCCAGCTGTAGTATTTTTGGCCACTGAATATAACTAGATGTAAAAAGTTACATGCAGTTATTTTTTTTGTGCTGGGAAAGTGTTAGTAGTCATTAAAATCACCTGTATTTAATTAGAGATAACAGTTAAGTTTGTTCACCTATCTATAATCTATCTATCTATCTATCTGTCTGCCTGCCTATCTATCTATCTATCTATCTATCTATCTATCTATCTATCTCTCTCTCTCTCTAAGGATATGCATTGGGACATCCATACACATGGACTTAATTTGTGGAACTGGTTTTTTGCTACCACCTTTACATGGGTTCTGGGGCTTTAACCCAGGAATCTAAGCTTGTATGATGAGAGCATTTACCTGCCGAGCCATCTTGACATCCCTCTAGCAAAAGTTCTTGATTAATTTTTCAATTTTCTTTTTTAATACTTTTTGTTTCTTATAGGCTTGTGATTGAAATTTGTTCACAGATGCATGCACTTTTGCTGTTATAAAAGTTCTTTGGTGTCTCTGTTGTGGATGCAGATTTTCACAATGCCTCAAACATCATTTCCCAAAGCTAGCAGGAATGGAGGGTATATGTGTGTGGCATTCCCACACTTACCCACTCTCTCCTCACCTTCACATGCCAAGGGCCATCATGTAGACTGGTATTTCAGGCTTTTCCCCCTTTTTTCTTTTCAGGGCATAGATTTCATCGGTCGAGATGCCCTGCTGCAGCAGAAGCAGAATGGGGTATATAAGCGCCTTGCTATGTTCATCCTGGATGACCACGACACAGACCTCGACTTGTGGCCTTGGTGGGGAGAACCCATTTACCGGAATGGGAAGTATGCTGGCAAGACCACCAGTAGTGCCTATAGCTACACTCTTGAGCGCCATGTATGCCTGGGTTTTGTACACAATCTCTCTGAGGACAGTGGGGAAGAGCAGGTGGTGACAGCAGATTTCATCAACCGCGGAGAATATGAAATTGACATTGCAGGACATCGGTTTCAGGCCAAGGCCAAGCTGTACCCTGTTGTCTCCTTTTTCACTCACAAGCGTAGAAAGGATGATGTGGAGCTGAGTGACTTTCATGGGAAGTAATGCCAAGACACTCTCCCTTTCTCCCATTACCTCACCATGAGGAGCATTGTTCTGGGAGCTGCTTCTTCTGTTCCTGTCTCCTTACCAGGGTTCCTTTGTCCCTTCTCTTAACTTTTCAATTTGACTACTTTAAACTTTTTCCTTGAAAGCCTTTTTGGTCCTCCCATTCTCTTTGCGTTTGCTGTTACCTCCTAATAATCAGGTTCTTCTCATCCCTCCAGCAGGCCCACATTCCCACAGTGGAAGGCAGTGGAGTTAAGGTGACAAACTGATTTTTAAAATCATCTTAGGGCAAGTTGGTATTATTTAAGTCTTAGGGCAAAAGTCTAGTTCCCTTGGGCTGGGCTTCTTAGAGTAATCTGCTAATTTTGGTGGATGACGGTGTGTCTCATGTAGCCCTGGGAAGAGCTTGTATCTTAAGCAGGCAGATGACTCTGTTTCACTGTGCTGGAGGTTCCACCTGATACCTCTTAACATCTACCTCACCGATGAGAGGGTTATGACATGGACACTGTCTGCTCTGTGGGAGGGACAAGTAGTTAACCTGGCCTCTCCAGCCCTCCAACTCTGTTCTTAGATGTTTGGGCCAGGGCAGCCTGCCTGCAGTTTTCTTTATTTTCTGCTATTTTGTATAATGCGGTAGTTTGTTTTTTAGCTGAGTAAACAAGTATGCCAGTATGTGAAAGGGGTGGGGACCCATGTTGCCTTTTGTGTTGCTTTTCCCAGCTAGAGCAGCGTGAACTCAGATGTTGAGTTCTTACTGTTGGAAGAGCATTGCTTTTCTTTCAGTTACTCATAGGTCTGCTAGCTATCCCTTCTTGATTTTCTTCAGATGGCTTCTAGTCTCACCTGTGCCTTGTGTAGCCTGCCTATGACCTCAACATCCATTCCTACCCCTTTAGAAGAGGGAGAGAGGATTAGGTGGGTAGTCTTGGGTGAGTAAGTAAGCCATGCTGTTCAGACTACGTTCCAAGAGCTACCAGAGCCTCGAGCTTGACGTCCCTGGCATGAACAAAGCCACATACAGATGGCCATTGAGAGCTGTAAGTACAGGGCAGGCCAGAGACTGCTTTCCATCTTTTCTTTCCAGGCTTCCCACTCTCACCCCACCCCCAATAACCTTTGGAATGGAAAGTGACTGGGGTGCCCACCAAATGCACCCCCTATTGCAGTGGTACTGCCGTTTTCTTTTCTGATGTGGATTCTCGCTAGAGCTCAGGCTGGCCTCAGATCTGCAGTGCTCCTCCGGATTTCAGGTGTGGTGACAGTGTGTTTTCTAAAGGTGAAACTGGGATGTGACAGGCTGTGCTGTAGAACACCAACACTTCATTTTCTCTTGTTCACAGACTGCCCAGTCTGGATTTGAGAACCTTTCATTCAACTGCAGTTCTCAGTAACTTGGGCGCTTTGGTTCTGCTAAATCTACATTAATAGAAACCTGTCATTTCAGTGGTGTAGCTCAAAATTCTCAAGTGCCTCTTTGGCACTTCTGTAGAACCCGTTACCCACTCAGACTGGTTCTTTTCACACATTTCTCGATATTTTCTCCAGCTAGGCCACTCGTACTTGGCTTCTGAGACGATTTCCATTGACTTATTAAAAGGGCACACAATTACAAGTTGATGTGAAGAGAAATTGCTATTTTGGAGGGAATGTGTGTTTAGTGAGATGAGAACCACAGACTGTCTCCAGGCAAAGGGGAGAAAGGAGTAACACTCCAGTAGAAAGCTGAGCAAGGCAGCAGCAGCAGTGAGCTGTTGAGATCCAGAGCAGGCCCTTGGCTGACCCGTGAAGACGGAAGCAGAGATGCACAGCTCCAGGTATTTGTGCTCTTTGAAATATGGTGGTAACATTCTGCAGTCTAGGAGTGAACGTTTACTTGGAATTGAATACAAAATAAGTTTTTGACCTCTGCATCCATAGTAAAAGTTTGCAGCAGACTTGTTCTTTAACTGTTGCAAGTGTTACCACTTAGGTTCCCAACTGGAGGGGAACCCTTCCACAGCAGTAATAGTTTAAACTCCGAGTGCATTATTCCAGGATTTCAGCATAGACTAATGGTTGTCTGTGCGTGTTAATCTCTAGCTCCTTAATTAACTGTCCCTTCTGAGTAAGGGACACTGCAAGTCCCCAGCTAGATGTTCTAGCTGTGGCTGATGGCAGCCTTTGAGCTGCAGACAGTGCTTGTCTTGCTAGGAAGGCATAAGAGGGAGGGGCTGAAGCATTTTGAAATGCCTTACCAGGCTCCTGTTCCTGTTCCTTCAACTTGGATTTTCTGAGCTGCCACTTCTTTACTGTGTACCCCAAAACAAACTTACATTTGGCACTAAATGCTTCCTTAGAGTTTCTCTTGGTCCATGCAAACATAAACAATGCAAATCTGCCCCACCCCTCATTTTGCCCTGATATAAGTGCTGTAAATAGACTGTTCTTCTTCACTAACTCTGAAGCTTTTCCTAGGCTTGATGTCATAAACACATCAGACAGTTGAGGGGACCTGAAACCTCTGGCCCACTAGTGTTGGGTGAGCATTCTAGGCTCTCAGGAGTAAATGCAGATTGTTAACAGAAATGTTAGGTCTATAGCAGTGGTTCTTAACCTGTGGGTTGCGACCCCTTTAGGGTCAAATGACCCTATTACAGGGGTTGCCTAAGATCATCGGAAAACACAGATATTTACATTATGATTCACAACAGTAACAAAATTACATTTATGAATTGGCAATGAAGATAATTTTATGGTTGGGGGTTACCACGACATGAGGAACTGTATTAAGGGAAGAGTCAAAGCATTAGGAAGGTTGAGAACCACTGGTCTAGAGGCATGATTGAAAATCCAGGAAGAAGGCTGGAGAGATGGCTCAGCAGTTAAGAGCACTGGCTGCTCTTCTAGAGGTCCTGAGTTCAATTCCCCAGCAACCACATGGTGGCTCACAGCCATCTGTAATGAGATCTGGAGCCCTCTTCTGGCCTGCAGGCAGAACACTATACATAATAAATAAATAAATCTTTGAAAAGAAAAGAAAATCCAGGAAGAATAATCACTGTGCATCCTCAGTTGTGTGACATTTCCAACTCTTGGACAGTGAAGCTACCTTGTATGACAGTATGCTCAGGGGAGCTGGTTAGTTTTAAGGGATTGTAAACACTGCAGCTTTAGGTGACAGATTCTCTAGAATAATCTGTTGTCACATCTACTTTCCAGAGATGAAGAGTTCCATGTTCTCTTCCTTGATTATAGTAGCAATTAAATCTCTTTGAACAAGATAGCAAAAGATATTGAAGACCTAGGGTTGGGAGTTTCCTGTGAGCCTTCTTGAATAGGAAGGCTTTTCCCTCTTAGCTGCTCATTACACATGCAAAGCCTGGCTCTCAGTACCGCGTAGTCATTGGGATATACCAGGCCTGGGACAGTTCCTTCCATGACACAGGTACTGAGCTTGCAAAGGACAAGCAGGAGCAGTTTGGTTAGTCCTGACTGTGAGCACGCCTCACTGAGGTTTGAGTCCTTCCAGGGTCCCACAGGCCTCCTTAGTCCTGGGACACAGGACATTTCACACAGTCTGGTCTCCAAGAGCCTGTTTATGCAGCAGTGGAGTGCAGCCCTTCAGCGTGGCGTGTCTCCTCTACACCAAATGTATTCTAGACTGCTGTGTCCAAGTAACTAGAGAGGAAATTCAAATGTCCAGATTTTAGTATTACACTGCTCTACTTTGGGATGTGGGTGGCAGCATGAATTACAAGTAGCAGGAACTGCTAAAGGTTTGCTTTATTATGGTGAAGATGGATTATGATTTTCTGGTTGATTAGCTTCTAGCTTCTGAACACATTTGCTAGCATCTAAAAAGATCTTCACCATCCTTGGGGAGAATGTTATGCCTTACAGTATTGGGACTAGCCTTGGAAGACTGTCATGAAAGAGCAGTTGTAGCATCCTGTTTGCAGGGGTGAACAACAAATTTCATCTTTATACCTCTTCTTGGCCAAAGGTAACAGATTTATAATATTTAGGACAATGAAGGATGACTTGTCATTTTTTCATTTTCTGCATCCCAACACCCCCACCTCACAAATGTTGATAGGTAAGTAGCATAATATTAACACAACACAGGTACATTTTCTTGTGGCTAAAGTGTTTGTCTTGTACTTATATCTGTAGGCACATAGATTGAGAAGTGAGTGTGTAGGGAAGTGTGTCTGAGCTGTAGCTACGCCCTGTGTTCCTGTCAGAAATGCTAAGGAAGCTGTGGGTCGGTTTGGGAGCAACCCTCCTCTGCCTCCATTTCTTTTGGTCTTCAAGGTGCTGATCTGTAAGCCCCCATTTTCATGTCGATATGGGGCTTTCTCCTGCAGTTCCTCAGCAGTACCAGCATACTGTTCAGCACAAGGATTGAGTGTTTCACACATCTCTCCTTCTCTTAGTATGTTAAACATCAGCATTTTCTCTGTATAAGACTCTTGGCCTCTCTAAGCAGTTGTCTACATCTGAATAATTATATACATTTTGCTCATATTTTGATTCACCTGTTTTTAATCTTTGCAAACATCTACCTCCTTGCCTTCTTGTCTGTGAAGGACAGATTACAAGAGGAGGGGAGTTGTCTTACCATGTTCAAAAGATCTATGCCAGGATGTCCTTGGCACACCAAGGACTGAAGCTTGGAGTACTTCCCAGCCTGGTTCCAGTGCCTTACCCTCCAGATGTCCCGTAGTGGATTGAGGGAGGAAGAGAGCAGGATGTTCAGTCTGGGTTCTATCACCCCACATCAACCCTCCTTCCTCAGAATAATTTGGGTGTGGGGTAAAAAGTTCTGCAGCTCATTTCACTGAAAGCTTTTCTAGTTCATACTTAACTCTGTGGTCAATGCTTAAGCTATATAAAACACCACTGTAATTTCTATGAAGTCCTGTAAATTTGCATTTAGTGTGGTTCTGCTCAGCGCTCTTCTGTTCCCGTGTAGTGTCAGCATGTGGTCCTGAGGACATTCTAGATACTGGAGTAAATAAGAACTTTTCTCAAGAGCAAACTCAGCTGACTTTGGACACAAAGGGTAACTGGATTTTATGGCCAGAATTATTTCTGGATGGCTAGATTTCCTTTTCATGTATTAGGTATATAAATGAATAAAAAGATGTTTTCATTAACTATTGCGACGTCCACTTGTGGAATGTCTTTTAACTTGGTTACAGCATGCTATTTGCCTGCCTTCTCAAAGGCACAAAAAAAAAAAACCCAAACAAAACAAACCTGTTCATAAAACCACTTACACTTTTGATGCTAAGAGGTTTAGAATGAGCATGACCCACTACCATATACATGTAAGCAAACCCATGTTCATGCAAAAGAGGAGCAAAGGGCCTGAGCCAGCTGGAGAGATGGCTGATATCAACATTCTAAAATGGGCAGTTACAGATGTCTTAAGACACCCAGTCCCTGCCCAGTGGGGTACAGTGCCTCTCACCATGCAGGCACAGGAGCCAACTTTAACAAATAATACTGCTGGAGATGCTGAGCCTGATTCCTTAGAGGTCAGCTGATAACACCCTGGAAAATAAACCAGAAACTCATTGGGTAAGTATTCTAAGAAGAAAAAATAGTCACCAAGAAATATAGACATTCTAAAGATTTTACTTGAAATGTGTGTGTGTGTCCCCTCTCCCAGAGAATAATACTATTTTTTTAGGTAGTGGGCCTTTCCTCTCCATCAAATGAACTAGAAACTGGTTAAACTGCATGTGGTGGTGCAGGCCTGAAATCCCAGCACCAAGGAAGTGGTAAAGGCAGAAGGTTCAAGAGTTCAAAGCTAGCTTGGGTTACGTGTCTCCCAAATTTAAAAGAGAAAAAAAAACAAAAAACCTTACTATTTAGAAAGCTATAAAATCTAAGAAAAAGCCGGGCAGTGGTGGCGCATGCCTGTAATCCCAGCACTCAGGAGGCAGAGGCGGGCTGATCTTTGTGAGTTCGAGGCCAGCCTGGTCTACAGAGCTAGTTCAGGACAGCCTCCAAAGCTACAGAGATACCCTGTCTCGGGGGGGGGGGGGGGGGAGACTGAGCAATCTAAAGTATGCCTGTGTACTATGGATGTGCCTGGTGCTCACAGAAACCAGGAGAGAGCATCGGATCCCCTTGGACTAGAGCTGTAGCTGGTTATAAGCTGCCATGTGGGTGCTGGGAATCAAGTCCAGGTTCTTTGCTCTTAACCAGTGAGACATTTCTCTAGCCTTAAATGTTAAAAACAAAACTATAGAAAACTTGTGTATGTGTGCCCATGTCCGAGGACAAGCTCTGAGTCCGCTTTCTCCCGTTGTGTGGGTTTCAGGGCTGGAATGCTAATGATGGGACTTGGAGGCAGGCCCTCTTAATCAGCTGTCTTGCCAGCCCATGCGGCTATTTTTTAATTTAAATTTTTTATTTTATAAATGTTTTACCTGCACGTATGCATGTATGTGTACCGCGTGTGTGCCTGGTGCCCAACGAGGTCAGAAGGTGTTGAATCCTTTGGAACAGAGTTGCAGACAGTTGTGAGCTGCCATGTGGGTGCTGGGGATTGAACCCAGGCTCTTAACTTCTACGCTGTCTCTCCAGCCCCCCAATATTTCTGTAGCTGCCTCTCAACACATTTTCTATCTTCTGGGATAATTTTTATTATTTTCTTCCTGATTTATTCACTGAATCATGGGTTACCTAAGAGAATTTTTTCCCCCTAAATACTTCTATGTATTTTTCCATTGTGGATCTCAACTTAGTTTCCTGTGGTTAAAGAACATTTTTGGGTGACGAGGTCTTGCAAATGAGTAACTCAAGGTAGGATCCAAGTTGACAAGTGTCCCATAGAAAGAAACTGAATTCTACAGTTGTTGCATGGAGTATTTGTGTTTCCATTTCTTCCATGCATGGAGGGTCATTGACTTACCTGAAGAGCCTGCATTAGGGTTCATTTCATGCAAGTCTGCTAGTGACACATTTCTTTCTGTCAGACCACGTCATCTACCCCCCACCCCACCCCCATCTGAGATAGTGTCTCTCTAGGTAGCTCTGGTTTCTGGAACCCACTATGTAGACCAGGCTGGCCTTGAAGGCACAGGTCCATCACCTGCCTCTGCCTCCCAAGTGCTGGGATTAAAGGCCACTGCCTGGCCTTATCATTTACTTTTATGTGTATGTGTGCACATATGGAAGCCCAAGAATGGCATCCTGACCAATTGCTGGGTACCTTACTTGCCTAGCGCTCATTTATTTCCCACCAGGTTGGCTGGCCAGCAAGTCCCAGCACGTCTCTTGTCTCAACCTGTCCGTCTCACTCCAGTGCTGGGGTTACAGAAACATGTGGCCACATCTGGATTTTCCCAGGGTGCTAAGAATCTGAACTCAGTCCCTCATGCCTGTGCAGCAAGTGCGCTGGCCTATGGAGCTCTCCCCAGCTCTGTCTTTAGATTTCTGTGTGTGTGGATGTTTTGCTTGTTTGTATGTCTGTGCACCACGTGAGTACCGGCGCCCTCGGAGGCCAGAGAGGGTGCTGGATTCCCTGGGACTAGAGTTACAGATAGTTGTGAGCTGCTGTGTGGTGGTGCTGGGAATCAAACCCAGATCATCTGGAAGAGCACCCAGTGTTCTGTGTTCTTAACCACTAAGCCATCCCTCAAGCCTGCCTTTATTTGAAAGGCTAGTTCCAATATGAATAAATTATAAGCTGGCAGATTTTTTTAATTTTTAAAAATTTTTTTTAGCATTTTAAAAATGAATCTTTCTAGATTAGCAAAGAAAGTAACTGGTTTCCTTGTGGCGTTTTCATTTTCCCGTGTCATGACTTTTATTTATTGGTTCAGGGATATTTAAGGGAGTTTTAAAATTGAAGTGAGGATTGGAGGGGGATGTGGCTCAGGCTGGCAGATTTTTAAAAATGACTTGTGTATGTGAGTATGGCACAAGAGCTCCCTGCTCACGTGGACTGTAGGACAGTTTTCCAGCATCAGTTCTCCCCTTCCACCATGTTGGTCCCGGAGGTTAAAGTCAGGCCGTCAGGTGGTGGTGGTGGTGGCGGCGGCGGGCTGGTTTACCTGCTGAGCCATCTTGCAGGTGCAGGATGGCAAGTTTAAAATGCCTTTATTGATTTTTAGATTCCATTATGTTCTCCCGTTTTTGGTTTATACCCTCTAAATCTCAGACCCTTGAGAACAAATGCCAAATGCCTCTGAGGATTGAAGCTGGCCTGGACTCTACCAGAAAAATTCTTACCCATGAAGCTTCAGAGTGGCTGCTAAGGCAGTGTCTGGGCAATGTGCTCCCTACAGGCCAGACAGAGCTCAATGAAAAAGGGATGAAGGTTCCATTCCCCCAAATCCCGTAGTCTCACTTTGCTGGGCCCCAACAAGCCAGGATCCAAGGACCTCCTTGGCAAGGTCTGTGTACTTAAGTGTGCTCACAGCTCGACGAATCTGCGGTAGCAGAGCATTGGGGGAGATTCCTCCTGGTCACTACAGACAAGATTCAACAAGTACAAACCTGCAAACTCTTTATTAAATTCTCCCATTTCATCTGTACAGAAAAAAAAATGCACATTATGTTCAGAATCTCAGTAACATCTTGAAATTACACAGCATGAACATGTAAAAACAAGGAACTGCAGGGATTTTATACATAGAAAGGAAATCCATTTACAAAAGAGGCTTAATTGTACTTTTGTTTAAAAAATAAAAAAACAAAAACAAAAATGAGAAGCAGAAACAGGTTAGCGGCCCGAGACCTGGCACAGCACTCACTATACTCTGCCTTCCCGCAGGGAGTAGCCTGCTGCTGCCCACGCGCTGCCAGGGAGCTGGGACCTGGGCTAGCAAAGGACTCCATGCTCTGAGGTTCTCACGTCAGTTTCGGGTTGGGAAAAGGCGAACCATGACCTAGAGGCATGGTCTGCACATCTCCTCACCTAGGAAGCTTTCCACAGCCTGGAGCTTGGCCCAGGGAGGGGTCAAGATGTCAGAGGAGTCCTGTCAGGGTCTGTCACCACCTGCTACGCAGACACTGCTGGCTTTGTGTTTTAGGTGACAAGCTGCTCCTGAGCCCACACAGCAGTCACTGTCTGCTCAGGGGATCCTTTGAGGATTAATCTTGGTTTGCTTACAACTCACTGTTGTCTGAGAACTGGGTAGCAAGAAGGGAAATTTGGCTTTAAACTTGATTACCTTAACAGGTGAAACTAGAGAAGCCAAGGAAAGTGTGGCTGGACAGACAGCAAATCAAAGCTACACGGAGGGTGAGCCAAAACCAAGCAGGGCAGAGAAATCCAAAAGGGCATTCTGAGCTCTGTGTTTTCAAATTCACAAGATGCTGAAACACAAATTTCGAAGAGGCATGTATTCAAAAGGCCACCACCACCTTCTTCTAGTTCTACGGCCCTGACTTAGGCTGCAGGTGCCAGACTGGGCCGGCTGACTTCTGAGCACAATTACATCCTCCTGAGAGACTGAGTCTGGCGCAAGTGGAAAAAGTTTGTTTTTGTTTTGGGACAGCGGATAGAACAGGAATAAGAAGGGAGGTATCTTTTCAGAAGAACTTGGGACCAGCCAGGAGAGCCCAGAAATGGTACACAGCCTCTAAGGGAGCCATGGAGAGTTCTGGAAGTCACACTGATACACAAGAGTAAATGTTCTCTCAGGAAGGCTGAGGGCACTAATCGTGTAACCCCGACCCAGTGTGTCTGATAACAGGGTGTCCTCTATCACTTGACTTCAGGAAAGAAGAAGACATAAAGTTGGGTAATAACTTTCTGCTAATTCATCTGTGACAGAGAACTCTTCCTCACCATTTTTGGCCTCAGGCTGGCCTGGATGCTCGTATCTAAAAGCAGACGGTAGCCATGGTACCTTTAATGGGTTCTGTTACCACCTGATCACTTAATGTCACTGGAGTACCCCTTCCTAGTAAGGATGCACTAGCTCAGCATGCTGACTTGACCCACAGAACCAGGGCTGGAAGTGTAGCCAGGTGTTCTCTGGGAATGCAGAGGGTAAGGATTTCCCAGGGCCAGACTGCTGGCATGTCCTCTGACAGCAGCAAAAGCAATCAAGTCCAGGGATGCACCCTGGTAAAATGATAAATGTCTTGCTCCTGGAGTGTTCCTTCACTGGGAAAGGCCCCGTCAGAGAAGATTAGACTGGTTCTTGACTCACTATCCAGATTTCTGAACTGGTCCACAGAGGCCCTCAGCCAGGCCTCTGATTTTCTGAAGCAGCAAAGGGTAGCGTACCACCAACAGTCCCCAAGACACTGGCATGAGCTGGCAAAGGGAGCCCATTGTGACCTGGCTGCCGAAGCCTTGGCCCAAACCTCCTGACTACTTCCATTCTTAGGCTCAGACTTTGGCTCCCACTGCAGGGTCGGGGTTCTTGACTAGTTCACGACTAATTTATACCCATGATTGACTTAGGAGGCCAGAGGCTTGAGTGCCCTATAGCCCACTCCACTATGCCCAACAAGCTACAGAATGGACAGCACCGGACCCTAGACAGAGACTAGAAAAACCTACTTGAGACCAGGCCTAAGACCAAGAGCCAGCTGTAAGAACTGCTCCAAGGAAGATGAACACTTCCTGTACTAGGCAAATTCAAGACCCCAGTAGCTATCATTTCTATTCTGACCATTTCTAATGACAAATATTGTAAGAACCTAACTCAGCAAACCTCCAAATCTACAGGCAGTGAGGATTCCTGTCAGTGTAGAAACAGAAATACCAAGACACGTTAGAAGCACGTATCAGAAGGGAGGCTTCAGGGATCAAAGCCATGACCCTAGTCTTCTCCGCACATCAATGTGACCCTGAATCACAGAGCTGTCACACTGCAGTTCTGGCTATCAGCTCCAGTGAGACGCTGAGACTGTTGGGGAGGGAGGGACTTGAAGGACTGGTTTAGCCAGTTAGCAGTGGAGGGTGTGGCTCACAGTCTCATCAAACTCAAGAATCCCAAGGCAGGTGCTGAGAACCAGGAAGACTCTAAAAGCAATATGGAGGGAACCAGGCAGCTTAGCAAGCAGCATCCCTTGGCGACGTCTCTCCCCTATGCAGGGGACATACAGCTGGCTCTGGAACTCACTGCCACTAGAAAAGGCAGCAAAGAAAGAAGACCACAGTATTCAAATCGATGTCAGTCAGGTCAGACAAGGAGTAACGTGGAGAAACTGACTGAAAGGACACAGCCTGCGCAAACACACACATCTCAGGGAAGACACACACGCTCAGGCTGAGCGGGACTTGTAGGTGTAAATGAGAGCCGGGGCAGAGAGGGCACCGCAAAGGGCCTGGGTCTGTGTGGACAGTTGTAGGCACATGATTTATAATACTTTGTGGACATCTAACAGGTTAATAAAATATATATTATATAAATATATCTCCTACTGTACATGCCACTGTGACGCCACAGCCCAAACTCACCAGAAGTGAGCCAAAGGTGAACTGCCATACCCGGGTTCCTCCCTCTTACGCCTAACCTGTCATTTCCACACTAGAGGAGTGAGGCAAGATGGCTGGGAATCTTGCTCCTGTAAAGCTCAGGTTATGGAAAGTTGACAAATCACCAAAATATAACATCTAGCCAGTGCCTACTAGAGTGGGTGCACACAGCAAATGAACAGAAAGGAAAAAACAACAACAAAACTAAACCCCGGAGAAAATCCTCCATCTTTTAATGCAACCACTTCCACATCCCTTCACACAGAGGCACAAGAGCTTGTCTGGGAGGTCTGCCTGGCGTTTACACAAGGTCTGGCTTCATTACCAGTCACACACCCGAGACCATGCTTAGTCTGCAGAAGCCACCATTTCTGGCCTGTACTGTACTCAAAAAACACAGTGAAGGGAGCCCAACCCTGCCCTCCTTACACTGCACCTTTATCTTCATCTCAGAAGTCCACACCCCAACCTAGTAACTACTTCCTGTTGAGGTAGAGAACTTCCAGGGCAACCCCAGGCTCAGACACAGGCCTTAGTGCAGATCAGTGGACAGTCCTGCTTCACAGACTTCTGCTCCTCCCTAGTCCATGTGCCACTGACCCAGGGAGGCTCTTGCCTCTGCACTGAAGTGGGGAGATCACAGGAATGCCTGTTCCTATGGAGCTGTGGGCAGCGGTGGCTCATCTGGGGTGGGAGATGGAAGGCATCACGCTGTAGCAGAAGCAAACGGGACCCAGGGCAGGCTGCTTAGTGTCCCCACTACTTGGTGAAGTCCCCTGCCTTGATGTGGCCCAAAGTTGCTTCTAGGAGAGGAACCAGACATTTCAATGATCAGGCACTGGATAGGCATATCTCCTCAAGTCCTGCTGTCACCCGCTTCAATTACATGAAAGAAAGAACCTACTGCTGAGTCAAGACTGAAGGAGATGGCTACTATATACACTGTTTCCTTTCTTTAAAATTTTTTGTCTTTTTTGTTTTGTTTTTAAAAAAAATCTTGAGTTGCAGGTCAGGTGTGTCGATTCTGGAAGTACTGGCAGGTCTGTTGGTATGACAGAATTGCCTACAGGCAGGAAAACCCTTCGCCAACAAAGGCTACCACCAAAGCAGCCAGCTGCCAATGCTGCCGTGGCAGCTGGGAGGAGGAGGAGGAGGAGGAGGAGGGCACCGCGGATGTGGCCAAGTCTGGATGGGAAGATGCAGTGGGCACCTGCTGCTGCTCTACTGTGGGTGTTGGTGCCACCTCGTAGAGGGACGAAGTGAGAGGGTGCACTATACAGGAAGGCTGCACAAACTGGGCCTGGGCAGGTGGTTCCTTTGGTGGTCAGGCGGCTCTACCTGTCCTTGAGCTCCCGTGTCACACGCTTAGTGATCCGTCCACACATCAGGCCAATCAGGAACAATATGCAGATGCTCCCACTGATCACAGAGAGGATGTAGTTCTTCGAGGGCGATGTCATGACTTGCATGGCAAGATCAGAGAAGCCATCTGCTGGGGCCACCTGAAAGAAGACAGCAGTGTGACCCTCTGAGGGAAAGCTGGGTAGGTGGCAGATTATAGCTAACTTACCACCTGAATTCATATATATATTCTATAAATTAAAATATTTTTAATTAATTTTGTTTGTTTTGTGTTTTGAGACAGGATCTCTCTACATGTCCTGGCTGTCCTTGAACTCAGAGATCCATCTACCTCTGCCTCCCAAGTGCTGGGGTTAATGGTGTGCGCCATTAGACCCAGCTTTTCCTTTTTATTATTACCATTCTTATTTTGTGTATGTGCGTGTGTGTAGGATGTGAGTATGTGGATGCACACTTGCCATGATGTACAAGTGGGGCTCAGAGCACTACTCTACGGAACCAGTTCCCTCCTTCCACTTTTAAACAGGTGCCAGGACTGAACTCAGGTCTTTAGGTTTGCACAACAGGCCTCTTTACACACTGAACCGTCTTGTGCACTCTAGTTTACATCTTTTCATGTAAGGAGGGAGAGGCAGGGAAACAACACAGCTCTGACCCTTCTTCTGGACCGTAACCTGCAAGTGCCCCCTGCCCAAATAGGTACAGAAAGGCACAAGAGGCGCCACCCCTCAAGCGCTGTCAAAGCACTACCGGCACCTTGTGCTGCAGACAGGATGCCAGCTTGTACGAGGCTCTGCATGTTCTCACTCACTCACTCACTCACTCACTCACTCACTCACTCACTGCTCCAGCCCAGCAGGCAGATCTCCTTCCTCCTACGTCACAGTGAAGACCACAGTCTGGGGTCCTCTAGTCAGTCACAAGGCTACAGATATTTTTATGCTCTTCATTGTGTTTGATACCTTTTTATAAAACAAAGTGAAAAGCTTCGGAACATGTTTTATGTTTTTCGTTTTTATTGTTACTAGAAGAAGGTCTAGGCTGGCCTCAAACTTGTGATGTGCTTGCCTTAACCTCCAAACACTGGGATTATAAGCATGCACCACACTGTGAGTATAATCATTACATTGTAAGTACTTCCACATCAAAAACACTGTGTAATCATGACTTAGAAAACCAGGACCAAAAGTTTTCCTAAGTGCGCACAAACTGTTCTTTTGAGTATTGTCTTGGAATCCTAGAAGCCTGTGGTCCAAGAGAAACCTGGGTGGCTCCTATGTTCATGACATATATTTAAGAACAGAACAGGAGGTGCAAGAAAGATTAGTGAGATTTGCTAGCACACTTAATGAGCAGTGAGTCCCTCTGAGTCCCTCAGCCACTTGAGCAGCTGAGGAGAGGGAAAGAGTAGAGGAAGAGGACTTAGTGTCTGGGACTCCACCTAACTGGGCTCCACCTAACTGGGGCTCCACCAGTGGCTTTCCCTAGGGAGGATTGAAGGGATGGCTGTAATGACCAATGAAAACCTTGCAGTGTTGGACTCTGGGAATCTGAGGACAAAGAAAGAGTACTGGTCTAACAGAGCTTTACAGACCTAAGCTGCTGTAAGGAGATGGTAGCTATGGAGTCAGGAACAGTTACTTTAGAGACTTAATATCTTTTTCTTTGGTTTGGTTTTTCTAGACATTTCTCTCTGGAGCCCTGGCTGTTCTGGAACTCACTCTGTAGACCAGGCTGGCCTTGAACTCAGAGATCTGCCTGCCTCTGCCCCCAGAGTGCTAAGATTAAAGGCGTGCACCGCCCTCCTGGCCTGATTTTCGGAATATATCTACTGCTAGATTTCTATGAAAGATGAGACCCGTGAGGCATGTCACAGAGAGAAAGCTGGCAGAAGAGGCGGCCTCGGCAAAGGCGTTCTTGCCCTTACCTTGGCTGCATAGCTCCACATCTCAATCCGGTCGTTGAGACGCTTCTTGCACTCGGGCTGCAGCCTCACCCTCTTGTCTTCCAAGGCCTCCATTAGGCAGGACATCTCTGCAGGAGGAAACGAGTGAGAAGTCTGCAACTGTACACAAACAATCCTGCAGGATCAGGGAGAAGATTCCCAAACATCTGAGAACTCAGCTCTTCAACCAAGTCCAATTCTTTCTGGAAACCTTGATCAAGACACACCGGTGAGGAGTGTGGCTCCCAGTGTAGCTGCTCACAATGTCTTCACACCTCTTATTTTCACTGGGTGTCCCTGGCTTAGAAACAAGCTGTCTATCACCTGGGTTTCAGACACCCAGAAGCTGCCACAGTGCCTGTTATATAGACCCAGGATGCTCAGTGTAGGAAAGGGGAGAAGAGGACATAACTAGTGATTTAACTTTTTTTGGAGACGGAGTTTCTCTGGATAACTCTGGCTATATAGAACCTCTCTATATAGACCAGCCTGGCCTTGAACTCACAGAGATCTGCCTGTCTCTGACACTGGAGTGCTGGGATTAAAGGTGTGCACCACTATGCTTAGCTGTAACTAAATTTTTGATTCCTTAACAAATAACTCAAATTTTCTTTTCACTAAATCTTTGGCTCTGGCCAGTTCAAACCTGCAAAATTAGTCCCAAATTCACTGGTACTAAGGTCTAACTTTACCATCAAGAGGACACCCAGGAGAGGCTGTACACTGCTGGTCTATAGCCAGTCAGAGCAGCTGCAACTGGTTACTCAAAGGGAGCAGCCTCTGTTCCTCCCAAAGGAGTTCAGACAGGGACAGAGCAAACAATCATTACTTACGACGCCCTCGGCCAGGGGTGATGGCTGCACAGTGGTGTTTGATGTCCAGAGCACACGCCGTGTGAAGAACTGGGTCCACAAAGATGTCTGCTTTGCTCTCCTTCAACATATTTAACACTTCCTGAAAAGGGAAGTACACTGTGGGAAGAGCTTTGGAGAGGAAGTGTATCTGATCTGCGGGCTGTAATACTCCATAGAACACATAAACAAACAGGCCAAAGAGGGAAGATGAACCAGAACTACTCTGGGACAGGTGGCTGGTAATGTGGCTATATATGCACAGAGTGCAGACTTTTGGCACCCAAAAGTTAGTTAATTTGCTAACTACCTCTGAGGAATAAAGTAGGGGTTAAAAAAAGCTAAGAATAGTATGCACAAGATTGGATGACCAGACAGGAGTTCTTGGCATTCTGGTATGCCACATTATTTTAAAGTACTTACACGTTAGTATTTTTATTAATATAATATTTATTCTGTTACTTTAGGAAAACTGAACGATGTGAAATTAAAAAATTAGACTGATGACTGAGAATTTTAATATATTGCCTATCAGTCTAAT
The DNA here is from genome assembly GCF_903995425.1 of Onychomys torridus. Taxonomy (NCBI): domain Eukaryota; kingdom Metazoa; phylum Chordata; class Mammalia; order Rodentia; family Cricetidae; genus Onychomys; species Onychomys torridus. The sequence continues at coordinate 39,045,697 of NC_050447.1, forward strand.
CTTCAAATTCCAGTCCTTAATCCAGAGGCTGCAGAGATGGCTCAGTGGCTAAGAGCTACTTCCAGAGGACCTGAGTTTGGTTCCCAGCAGCCATGGCATCCAATGCCTCTGGCTTCCTTGGACACCTGCACTTATGTATATATAACACATGCAGACAACACATAATTAAAAAAAATTTCTCAACCAAATAAAGGTATATTTTGTTTATAAAATGTTCTACTTTACTTACGTCCTTAAAAAAAAAGATTTATCTGCATTAACTTTTTGTGCATGTGTGGTGGTATTGTGTTCCCCAAAATATTGTGCACCCTAATAAATTTATCTGGGGTCAGAGAACAGGCAGCCACTAGATACAAAGGCCAGAAAATGGTGGCACTCACGCTTTTAATCCTAGCATTCCAGAGACAGAAATCCCTCTGGGCCGGGCAGTGGTGGCACACGCCTTTAATCCCAGCACTCGGGAGGCAGAGGCAGGCAGATCTCTGTGAGTTCGAGGCCAGCCTGGTCTCCAAAGCGAGTTCCAGGAAAGGCACAAAGCTACACAGAGAAACCCTGTCTTGAAAAACCAAAAAAAAATTAAATAAATAAAAAATAAATAAATAAATAAAATAAAATAAAAATAAATAAAATTGTGGGTTGGGGATTTAGCTCAGTAGAGTGCTTGCCTAGCAAGCGCAAGGTCCTGGGTTAGATCCTCAGCTCAAAAGAGAAAAAAAACAAAACTGTTCTGTTTTGACAGGGTAATCACTGTTATAGCCCCGGCTGTCCTGGAACTCAGAGATTTCCGCCTGCCTCTAGAGTCCTGGAATTAAAGGTGTGTACCATGTCCAGCTAATTTTTTTTTTTTTAATGTGCATTGGTGTTTTGCCATAGGTGTCCAGTCCCCTGAAACTAGACTTATAGACAGGTGTGAGCTGCCATGTGGGCAGTGGGAATTGAAACTGGGTCCTCTGGAAGAGCAGTTAGTATTCTTAACTGTTGTGCCATCTCTAGCCCTGGAATTTTTAAAATTATCATTCCATTTGCTTATTCTGTGTTTATGCTTGTAGAAGTCAGAGGAAGACTTAAGAGTCTGTTCTCTCCTTCCACCACATGGGTTCTGGGATCAAGTTGTCAGATGTGGTGGCAAGTGCTTTTCCCTCCCTTGTTCTATTGTGATGGTGGGGACTGGATGTAGGAACAGGCAAGCACTCTACTACTGAGCTACACCAAGCTCCAGAAATGAGTTCTTGTTTTCAGTAACAATAAAACCTCAAAAACCTCCCCTCAAAGCCCAAATATTGTTTAAAAAATCCTTTCTAGCCACACAGAATCATTTGTAATCAAGAAAAATGTATGGACTAGGTTTTCTTTCTTTTTATTTACTTGTTTTATTTTTTTGGTTTTTTTTGAGACAGGGTTTCTCTGTGTAGCCCTGGCTACTCTGGAACTCGATCTGTAGACCAGGATGGCTAAACACTCAGAGATCCCCCTGCCTCTGCCTCCCAAGTGCTGGGATTAAAGATGTGTGCCACTGCTGGGTGGTGGTGGTGCATGCCTTTAATCCCAGCACTCGGGAGGCAGAGCCAGGTGGATCTCTGTGAGTTCGAGGCCAGCCTGGTCTACAGAGCAAGATCCACGACAGGCTCCAAAGCTACACAGAGAAACCCTGTCTTGAGCCTCCCCCCCCCCAAAAAAAAAAACCCCAAAAAAGATGTGTGCCACTACCAGCCTAGATTTCTCAGCCAGCTCTTACTATTCCTCAAAATGTGGACTTGAACACTTTTAGCAGAGGAGAGAGATACACCCACATCTCCTCATTTCTTTTCTTCCTTTTTATGCTATAATACCAACTCCTTAGTAATCAAATACAAGCTGGGTGTGGTGGGGCATGCCTTTATTGCCAGCACTCAGGAGGCAGAGGCAGGCGGATCTCTGAGTTCAGGTTAGTCTGGTCTAGACAGTGAGTCCAGAACAGCCAGGGCTATAAAGAGAAACCCTGTCTTGAAAAATCAGGGGAAAAAAAGTATTCAAATATAAAATATAAGCCTTCCTACCCAGCATTCTATGTTGTTACCGCTTTCCAAACCATTATATGGTCCTTGACCATTAATCTTCAGCTCTCTTCCGATAAGTAACAGAAGGAAACCAAAAAGGAAAGAGAAAAGGAGGCAGGAGATGGGCAAGGATGAGGGTGCGGCTACCTTTTTACATAGCTCTGTCTTGATCTTGAGCAGGTTGACCTTGAGACATTCTTCCACTTGGCCTGTCTGCTCCTGGGCTGCTGCTTCTTCAGCACATAGGCTGGCAATCTGCACAGGAGACAAGAAAACAGGGCCACCCTCCTGAGGAACAGCTGGCTTCCAGAGAACATCAACTCCGTCAAATTAGCCCTGAATACATGGTGCCAGTTGCTGACTCTGAATGGGCCTGCTCCTCAGGTACAGGGAAGAGACAATGCCACTATCTTTGGAACCCTAAGTCCTAAACATACCAATGTCGATTCTCCCAAACATGTGCCCAGGGTTCTGCTAACAGCTTCCTTGTGGAGTGTGTACTCCCTTCATCTGCACTGGATGCTCTGTTCTCCTTTTACAGTGCAAAACTGTTCATTCTCAAAGAGGTACATTGTTCTGGGATTTGTCATAAAGAAGGCTACTCTGTGATTCCACAGGAGAAAGGTCAAATAGCCAAATAAAATAGTAAAGCAAACACTTAACACGTGGCTCAGGTTTACAGCTTGATGCCTACTGCATGTGACATGCACCCACAGACTTTCCAAGCATGATCTTCAGAGAAGAGAGCAAACAACTTTCTTTGGACAGTTTTAAGAGCAACCTAAGCAGGGCTCCTCAGGTGGCCTTTTCTAGCCAGGAAAACCAATAATTTCCAAGGACAGTCACTTAGGGCCATTAGGGGAGCACTTTTATTTTCTGGTAAGTCTTGAGGGGTTCTAAATGGTCATCCAGAATAATAAGGGAGGATCATAGTACATGTGGAAGTAGTAATAAAAGAATACTCTTGGGCTGGAGACATGGCTCAGAGGTTAAGAGCATGACTGCTCTTCCAAAGGTCCTGAGTTTGGAATTCCCAGCAACCACATGGTGGCTCACAATCATCTGTAATGAGATCTGGCGCCTTCTTCTGGCATGCAGGAATACATGCAGATAGAAGACTGTAAACATAATAAAGAAATCTTTAAAAAAAAAAAAAAAAGAATACTCTTATTTAACCGACCAGTGTGGAAACAATGCTGTAGAGTAACAAACTAATGCCAAGTCCAGTCCAGTGTTCTGTAGAACCTGGACATCTTCCCATAAGATGGGTCTGTCAGTCACAAGTTAAGAACAAAGTACAGAAAAGAACCTCCTCTTCTGGGAAGCTCCCGTTTGTAGCCACAGCTTACCTCATCTGAGCAGTGCAGCTGGAGCTGAGGGTCCAGGCGGTAATCTAGAGCAGACTCCTGGATGATGATGCGGATCTGGTCCTCACAGTCTGAAGACAGGCGCTACAGACGACAAGGGGAAAGCCATCAGCCCAGGGGAGAGCACTGGGCTCAGATGAGACCTCACACCCCAGCTGGGGAAGGACAACAGTCTACTGGTCATGTCTATGGGGAACGCTCACCACACAGCTTTGTACCTGGTCAGCATATCTCAGCTTGAGGCATGAGATGACTTGGCCTTCTAGCTCCGAATCGTCCTTTGCCTTGGTCAGGATACCATGACAGAATTTAGGGATGTCAGCTTTACAGGCTTTCCTTAGCACAGGGTTTAAGCGGTAATCTAGAGTAAAAAAACGGGTCAGTATATGATAAAATAGTTAACCTATAAATTTTCACTGATTTTTGGAAATTCACCTTTCAAAAGGGGGCAAATAATGTCAATAGTCACGGATATAGTTTTATCTATCTATCTATCTATCTATCTACCTACCTACCTACCTATCTCCCTCTCTCCCCCTCTCTCTCTCTCCCCCTATCTATCTATCTCTCTATCTCCCTATCTATCTATCTCTCTATCTCTCTATCTATCTATCTATCTATCTATCTCTATCTCTATCTCTATATATTTGTTAAGATGGTAAATGGCAGCAGAGAAGTTACCATGCCAGGGCTGCTGCTGTTTTTAGAGGAAGGAAGGGCTCCCTGCAGTTCAAGGATAGATCCCTTCAGAGCAGGGAAGGCATGGCAGCAGGCCTGCTAGTCACAATCCTCCTGCCTCAACCTCTCAAGTACTGGGATTAAGTGTGTGCTACCATGCCTATCTTTCCAATGCTGCTAATCAGCAATGTAACTCAGTTCCAGAGCACATGCTGGTTCTCAGGATCCTTCAACTCTGCAGCATCTCTGCAGGGTTCTCTGGTCCAATATTTAAAGCTAACAACAGAAACCTAGCCCATAATAAACACCTTTGAAAGCATCATGAAAAAAAATATAACACGTTTGTCCACGAAGCTACAACCTTTCCTAGTCAGGAGCGGAAATTTCCCTTCTGAAAACACTGCCCATGATCATGACGTTTGAGTAAATTTGTGGGATTCCTTTCCCTAGGAATCCTAGTGCTCATTCCTTCTCTACAGTTTCCCTGGGAATCCTAGTGCTCATTCCTTCTCTACAGTTTCCCTAGGAATCCTAGTGCTCATTCCTTCTCTACAGTTTTAAGAGCAGCTGTCCAGATTTTCAGCCCTCTTCCCTGACCTTCATTCTAATTTTCTGGCTAGTCTCCAAGGGAGGAGGGGTACACTGCTCACATGCAGGCTCCTCTCTTCAAATTCATGAGCTACATGGCACCCAGAGGTAACAACATGTTGACCAGTTCCACTTGGGCTACACACAATGGAACCAGGAGAGCTGAGCCATGACAGTACCTGTGTTCTGGGTGATCTGGCGCTTGGTTATCATCTGCTTGCATTTGGGATCCATCAACTCACTGTTTTTATTCTGCTTCAAGCACTGTAACATGGTTTTAGAATCTGCTTCTGGACAGAACCGCTGTAAATAAATAGAATTATATGAAAAAGGCTACCCCAAACTAGTAACTAATCCATCTGTGATTACTTCTACATCTTCCTGGGAGCTCATGAAAGCACAGGGCAAAGGCCTTGCTTGGCACAGGCAAGGACCAGCTAAGGACCAGCTGGTACCCAGACCCAGGGTCCCTTGCTTATCTTTCCCCTACTGCCAACACTGTCCACATTTCTCCTGGCAGCAGTGGTGACGTTCTGCATGGCTGTGTTCCTATTACTATGGCCATGTTACAGTCGAGACTATTTCACAAGTGCAACTACTGTGGAAGTATGAATAAAACATGCACCAGGTGCCATCCGGCCCTCAGGTCTTACCTAACCAATCCAAGTGGCAGAATTTAGAAAATAACTATTAACCAAGGTGAATAGGGATCTGGGGTAAGGCTACATGTGGTTTACCTTAAGTGTAAGGGCGAGGTTAGCTCTATACTCTTCTTATGTCCTTAAATGAGAGCTCAGTTTGGGGCTGGTAATGAACTCCATCTCATTTGTTAACCTATGTGTCTGTGTCACAGGGCCTCAAACTCTGGTTAGGACACTTTACCACCAAGTCTCCCTTGCTTGTTGTAGTGTGCATGTTCTTCCTCTCCCTTCTCCCCTTGTGCATGCACAAACATACAAATAAATAAACATTACATTTTCACAGACATTATTGATAGGATCAGCACTGTATATTAAAGGAAAGCTGAAATGCAGTTTTATTAAAATTTCTTTGCATTTCCTTAAGTTTAACTTCTTTGTACGTACATATAGATAGGTTAAGGACATTCACTGGAGGATTATTTGAAGCAAAAGAGTGTGCAGAATAAAAACACACTTTGCATGGCTAGAGATGGCTCAGTAGTCAAGAGCACTTGCTGTTTTTGCAGAGGCCCTGGGTTTGGCTCCCAGCACCCATGTGGCATCTTATAAACACCTGTAACACTGGGTCTAGGAAACCCTATGTCTCAGTGGGTCTCAGGCATGTATATGGTGCCCATTCATACATGCAGGCAAAAGACTCACACACATAAAATAAAATTGAAAAATCTTGAAAAGAAAAGAAACATCTTGAGTGTGGGAGATGATCTGATGAAGACTCCAGATTGTGGCTTTCTCAACACACCCATCCTGGCCACCTATTAGCTCAGCTCTGTGATTTTTCCAACTTGAGCAGTATCCACATTGCCTGGAGGGCTTATGGACACTCTGTCTACTCTACCCCCAGAGATTCTGGGGGCTCAAAATTCTACAAGTTGGCAGGTAAAGGCAATGCTACTGGACTACAGACCAGAGCCGAGGGAATCACCATGTTGGCTGTGTGTAACAGGATACAATGAAAAGGGGTTCATGCAGTTTTTGTCATATAGGTCACCTGTTCCTTACCTTAATCATCTGCTTGCAGACTCGCATGAGTGTATAGTCTAGTTCTGGGTCCATCATCTCTGTTTCCTGAAGCTTAAATACTTTCTGGTGGCAACGAGTACTCAGCTGCTTCTTGTTTTCTTTCAGACACTCAATAATCTATGATGTAAGAGTTATGGCTGAGTTAGGAAGTATCAATCAGGAATTGATAGTTCATTTATTAACTGACAGTTATGGATGATGCTATTACTTGATATAGAAATGTATGATGTAAGAGTTATGGCTGAGTTAGGAAGTATCAATCAGGAATTGATAATTCATCTATTAACTGATAGTTATGGATGATGCTATTAATTGATATAGCAATGTGTGATGTAAGAGTTATGGTTAAGTTAGGAAGTGTATCAGGGTTTGAAACTCATCGATTTTGACTGTAACACTCAGTTCAGTGAATGGCAGTGTTTTTGTATCCCAGGATCTTTTGTTTCTAATTCCAGGCAGTAAGAGTAAGGACTTTCTCATTAAGAAGAATAATACTCATAGAGTTATAACCTCAGAGCCAACAGTGGACCAGATGACAAAGATTCAGGGTGACTACCCAGCTGCACTGGGATCTGAAAGGAAACCACTTAGGCTCCGTGGTTTCTTCTGCCTTCTTGAGCCTTCCCTTGTTAAGATTCCTTTGGAGCACACATTTGACTATGCTGACTAGCGCAGGCAGAGTCTAGAGATTCAACTTTATAAGAATAGTGTCAGATGCTAAGTATGAATTGGACCCAATCCTCCATGACAAATAATATCTCAGAGGGCAAACAATGAAAAGCTGTGACAGACAAGGCTGAGTGGCGCTGTAACAAGTATCCTGGGATGGATGTTAAGGTAGGTATATGCTGAAGTAGTCTCCTCACTGTACTAAATGTTTAGATATAAAATACACAATCAAAGGAAGCCGATGGGAAGCAGCACCTGCCAGGGCTGCAGCGTGAAGTCATGACACTTCTCTGAAAGACTGAGGACACAACCAGGACCCATCAAATAGATAAAGTACACCGATACCTTAAGAAATGATACGTGGGTTGGGGATTTAGCCTAGCTCAAAAAAAAAAAGAAATGATATGTAAACAGAGGACTCAAACCTGAGGGGGAAAGCCAATAGATCAATCAAAGAAAAGATGTGAAAATGTATGTAATGTCCTTGGAACAACATAGAAAGAAGAGCATGATAAACAAAAATCTAGTAGGTAGTTATGAAAAGAAGCAAGTAGAGATTTAGGAAATGAAAAAGCCCAACGGTGGTCTTTAAAGAATGAGAGAATTGAAGATAAATTAGTTCGCTGGATAACAGAAGCAATCACCTGAAACAGACAAGGCCAGAAAGCAGTAAGAAAAGGGTGGAAAGGGCACTGAGGACAGACCTTGGGGCACGACCTGTCCACTGGAGTTCAAGGAAAGAGGAAAAGCAAAGCAGTATCTGAAAAAACAGTGCCCAGAGGGAGACCCTGTTCTGACAAGCACCCACCATGACAAAGAACAAGGTCCTGCCCGGTCTCATTCCCACTGAAATTATAAATCAAGCAGAAAACTAATCTAAAATAAAGATTAACTAAAAAAGGAGGGAGGGAGGGAGGGAAGGAGGGAGGGAGAGAGAGAAACAAAGGACTCAGACTTGGCATTGGCATTGGCAACTGTAGACACAAGACAGTGAAGAAAGCATCTAAAGGCTAAAGTACCATAGCAAGGTCCTAGGCAGCTGAGAATGCAGACATTAAACAGAACACAACACGCTGGGCGGCGGCGGCGGTGGCGGCGGCACACACCTTTAATCCCAGCACTCAATTGGGAGGCAGAGGCAGGCGGATCTCTGAGTTCTAGGATATAGCCTGGTCCATAGAGTGAGTTCCAGGACAGCCAGGGCTACACAGAGAAACCCTGACTCGAAAAGAGGGAGAGAGGAAGAGAGGGAGGGAGGGAGTAAGAGAGGGAGGGAGGGAGGGAGGGAGAAGGGAAGGGTGGGTGGAGTGGAACACAGGGTGAACATTAAACGTGGAGTTACTGCAGAAGCTATACAGAAGAAATACCTAAACAATCACCAGGAATTTACTGGGCAGACAAGGCAGAGAGGGGTACAGAGAAGTATGGATGTCAGAAGCTGAGAAAAACAGCTGAAGGGGATAATTAAGCTGATAAGGATGTGGCAGTTGTCTCACCAGTGAGACACTGGATGCTATACCTTTCCTTGGCTTCCATATTAAAAGTGAAATGTTACCTGAGCATTTCCATACTGCACTGCAGAACAAAAGCTCTTGATGTCACCCTTGCAGGCTTCGTACAGATCTGGCTCCAAACGGATGTCTTCTGTCTGCATGAGAGGGAGCCAGTGTGGGAAGGGAGGTGATTTTAGGCTGGAGATGTCAATATGCATTTCCTAAACATTTACTTGTATTGTTTTAAATTATAAGTAGTTCTGTGTGCCTGCCTGTGGGTGTGTGTGAGTGTAGGTACCTGAGAAGGCCATGGGTGTCAAGATGCCCTGGATCTGGAATTACAAACAGGCATGAGACATCTGATGGGGGTTCTGAAAACTGACCTCAGGTCCTTTGGAAGAGTGGTAAGTGCTCTTAACCACTGAGCTGTCTGCCGCTCTAGTCCCCTGAAGATGAACGTTTACAGACTTCTCTTGACTGGACGCTGTCTAGGAATGACCGAGAGGTGGCAGCAGTGTGCACAAGACACTAACTGTCATATGGTAAGATTTCACCTGTGACTCCATGACTGGAGCTTCACAACAGTAGCTGAAGCTGTCCCTGTCCTTTATCCCCCATCCCCCCAGTTGTCTCAGACGGGCCCTGTGGGGAAGAACCACGGCCCCCAGGCCAGCACACTAAATTTAAGGGGAGGAATTTTATCTCAAGGTGAAAGGTGGTTTTTCTTTCCCCACTTTGTTGGTGGAGACACAAAGTGAAGCAGGTAGTTCAGCTCTTCAGGCCGCCATCCTGCAGCCAGAGGATGAGACTGATGCCAAGGAAAGATCTGTCCTTGAGGACAGGACTGGTCCATGACTATCAACACTTTGACTCTATCCCAGTTTGGCTTCTAGGGGTGTGCGGTAAAAAAACAGTCTGTCATTGAAAACCAAACTCAAAACAGTAGAGAAGCAGGAATGTGATACGGAGAGATTCCCAACTGTAACTACATCTCCCGCTTCACAAAGGCAGCAGAAGCCATCTCCCTGCTCCTCTGCAGCTAAGCACTGGGCCTGTAGTTTCTGGAAACATTACCATCTCCAGCTCCTCCACACGGAGTTGCTTGCGGCACTTCAGTGACACCCGGTGCTCCTTGGCCTCCTGTAGAGTGTCGTTGCGCACAGTGGTACTCAGGCAGATCACTACATCCACCCTGCCATGGAAGGAGAAGGCGTAAGACTGTCTGCAGTGGGCTAAAAGCCAGAGTACGGGGCACACTATTCACCCAGAATTAACGCGCGCGTGCGTGCGTGTTGTTCTCAGTAATTTAACCGTCCCCCTTATTAGTCACGGCTTGAAAAGGCCAGGAGTAGTGAAACTGGCAATCTGGATATGCCAAATAAATACTAAGAATCACCACATTTAATTGAAAAGGTAAAAGTTCTGAATTTAGCCGGGTGGTGGTGGCACATGCCTTTAATCCCAGTGTTTGGGAGGCAGAGGCAAGTGAATCTCTGAGTTCAAGGCCAGCCTGGGATACATAGAGAAGCCCTGTCTTGAAAAAACAACAAACAAAAATATTGTGAATTTAAAAGGGGGGAAAAATATGCCAAGATTATTAGGACCTATAGCGCTAGAAGATATTGTATCTATACTTATGACTTTTAATACAGGATACTGTTATAATTTTTCTCTTAAAAAGAAAAAAAAAAACAAAACAAAAACAAAACCCAACAACCATGGTCTCACAATGTACTCTAGAACAACCTGGATCTCAGACTTCTGAGATAAAGATGTGTGACACCCAACTATCCATATAATTAGTTACTATTAGTGTCCTACTGTGTCTGACTTATGAATTAAACTTTGTCATGTATACGGGCACAGTGAAAAGGTTACACAGGGCTCCATACTATTCTGCAGTCTCAAGCACTCACTGTGGCTTTAGGACACAACCCCACCACACCCTCAGAAGCCAAGCAGAGCATGTGTGAAAGGACAAGTCAATAAGTGTTTATTAAAAACAATGTGATCACAGAAAGAACAGTACTGTTAACATTGACACACTGTCAAACAGTCTCAAAGGTACAGAAGAAAACCTGTCTAAAATGGGAACCTTGGGTCATGGAAGGGAAATGTGTTCTAATACTCCCCTGCCCCAAGAACGACTTGTAAGATTTGGGCAGCTGCGCTGTCAAAGCCTATCAACTTCCTCATTAAGAAAAATTCCCAAGGGAGCTGAGATCTACTTATTCCCAAAAGCTCCACTTCAGTGAGGCTGTGCTGCTTCTTCGGGAAGAAGCTGGCTCAGCAACTTCCTTCTCTCAGGATTCCCTATACCTGATTGAATCAGACAAGTTGTCTGAACCTAGGTTAAAAGAACAAACAAACAAGGGGCTGGAGAGATGGCTCAGAGGTTAAGAGCATTGGCTGTTCTTCCAGAGGTCCTGAGTTCAATTCCCAGCAACCACATGGTGGCTCACAACCACTTGTAATGAGATCTGGCGCCCTCTTCTGGCCACACAGAGAGAGCACTGTATACATTAAAAAATAATAAGAAGAAAGAAAGAAAGAATATTCCCATAGTCCAGGGGCTTTTCTTTTGAGAACATCTATGACCAAATGTGGCGGAGAGAGCTGTGGCTATAGTCTGTGCACACAATGAGAGAGCTTGGTCACACCACAAAAAGAGTGGCCCTGGACCAGTACTGCCAGGAAGTTCCTCATATCCTACTCATCAGAGGCTAGGCTGACTTTGAAGGCAGGACAGATCAATTAAGAGATACATACTTCTTTTTTATGTTGGGACAAAGTTTTAACACATCTTCCTTGCAGGCCATTTTGAACTTGTAAGAGAATCGAAAATCCTTCATCTGTACCTAAAGATGAGAAAGAAAATCAGCTCTGTGGCAATTAACAGCAATGGGTAATATCTTAGCTATACAATTTCCAGAAGCCCGATCACAGGATGTTACTTAGTTCATAGAATGCTTCGCTAGCATGCACAATGCTCTGGGACTTATTTCACATAAAAACCTGGTGTGATGGTACATGCCTATAATACCAGCACTTGGGAGATACACAGCACAGGAAAATTAGAGGTTCAAGGTCATCCTTGGCTACACAGCAAGTTTGAGGCCAGACTGTTCATAAGAACTTTCGTAATCTGCTGAGCTCTCAAGACTCTCCCTGTGAGCACATTGGTCTTCCTGTCCTTCAAATCATACACATCTGAGCTCACTATGCCAAAAGTGTTCCTCTGGCTGATCTTCACATAGTTTACACTGCCATTTCCTTCAGGGTTCTATTTTTAGTTGTATTTCTTAATATCTCCTCTTGCAGTCTGTTCATTCCCCAATCTCTGGTTTTGTTTTCCTTCCTTGAACCACCCCAGATTGTGAGCCTAGCCGTTAACGGCTGAGCCATCTCTCTAGCCCAAACCACCATCACCATCAGCATCACTGTGTAGCCATGACATACATCATACCTGTTCTGGCATCTTTCTTCCACTAGAGTCTAGATTCTAGCATGGCATGAGAGTCCATTAACATCATGGAATGCACTTTACCTTCTTGTTATTACAAAGAGTATGGTCTAGCCATATTATTCAAATGATACATCTGAGTTGTAAGATTTAAAAAAAGGGGGGGATGTTGTGTAGGAATTTAGTTCAGTGGAAAACTGCTTGTAAGGCGAGGCCCTAAATTCAATCTCTAGCACACAATGTGGGAAAGAAATAAAGAGAAGAGAGGAACACAGTGGAGCAGAAGAGAGGACTCAGGGTCCAGTGTATTGACGTACATCTAGGCTAGTGCACGAACAGTTACACAAAACAACAGACTCCAGTGATAAGTATCACTTCATGTGAGCATTAACCAGAGCAGGGGTTGCCTGCTCTCTTGTCTCTATCCCCTCTACAGTGAATGTTCTTTAGGATCAATCTCATATGCCACTGAATGCTAAGGAGCTGAGAAGAGTGCCTGGCTTCAGTTGAGAAAGTCACATTTACTGAGAGACGTTCCAAAGAGGGCATGTAATTGGCAATAATGAAAAAAGCAGAACTGCTCGGCTGTTCCAAAGCAGGAAGATATTCAGTAATGACCCCGGCAGCCAAGACAGGAAAGCGACTGACCAGCTGGAAGTGAGTGACTCCAATGGCACACTTCTCATTCATGTCCTTCTGGTGTTTGTTCTGTATCAGACACTCCATCAGGTCCCCAGAATCTATCTGGTTATCTGCCACATCCTGAGGAAGACAGTACACATTTACACTTTATTTGTACTAATTAGCAACACAATCTAGAGTGCCATCCATGAGAAATGTGAACAGGAGTGACTCTAGAAGCCTCCAAAAAGGACACACAGCATCAATCCTTCAAGACCAGGAAAGGTAAAAACTCGCTAGAACGAGCAAGAACACCTACTGTGAGGACTACTACTTATTTCCTTCTGTGACCCCAGCAGCAGTTTTGGGATGATACCAAGCTGTCAGATGTTAAGGGTTATAAATGTTACTTTACTCCTACAATCTGGGCAGAAAGGGAGTGAGGAATAAAGTAAAAGACGTCACATGACATTGAGGTGTAATGGAGACGTTTGGAGGGAACCACTACCACTGCTAACAGTTCCTGAGAAGCAACTCAGCCGCACCCTGCAGTTTCTCTTTTGTATCTTTTCTTCCTTAACTTTTATTTAAAATTTTTAACAATTTTTTTGAAAGATTTATTTTATGTATGAATGTTCTATCTGCATGTACACCTTTACACCAGAAGAGGGCATCATATCCCCTTATAGTGGTTGTGAGCCATGTGGTTGCTGGGAATTGAACTCAAGGCCTCTGAAAGAGCAGTCAATGCTCTTAACCTCCAAGCCATCTCTCCAGCCCCTGTATCTTCTCTTATAATGTCACTTTACCCACTGCTGCTAGCCACACACACACTCATCTGCAGAGTGCTACTAACTGCTGGGATCAAGCTCTATAATCATCAGGGTTCCCCAGCTGTTGGCCCCTCCCTCAATCTTGTTTACAGTTCCAAATTTTTCTTTCTTTCTTTCTTTTTTTTTTTTTTTTTTGCTGGAGCTGAGGACCGAACCCAGGGCCTTGCACTTGCTAGGCAAGTGCTCTACCACTGAGCTAAATCCCCAACCCCAGGTCCAACTTTTATTTGCTAAGTTTGTAATAGTGTATGCTGAAGACAGAGGTGAACTCCACAACCTTGAGCTCCAAGTCCCATTGAATTTGGTTCTGTTAGTAACACATGTTCCTCCAGACATCACTTACATGGCAAAAGTTCTGAATTATAGGCTCACAGGCTCTCATCAGCAAAGCTTCTATTTGGATATCCTGTAGAAGATGAGATAGATTAGATTAATCACTCTGCTTCACAAAAGCTAAGCACGAAGGAGGAGGGGTGTGTGCGTGTGCGCATGCGTGTGTGTGTGTGTGTGTGTGTGTGTGTGTGTGTGTGTGTGTGTACGCATGCATGTGTGTATATATGTGTGTGTGTTCCCTCTATCTCCTCTAACTATATAGCCCTAGCTAGAACTCACAGAGATCACCTGCCAGTGTCTCCTGAGTGCTGGCACTAAAGGTCTGCACCACCACACCTGGCAGGCAGACCCTTTCATCAAGTTGAACAAGTGAAGAGGCAGAACTAAGAAAAGGAGATGATGCACCAAGTGAAGGTGGCACACGCCTTTAGTCCCAGCACTCAGAAGACAGAGGCAGGCGGGTCTCTGAGTTCGAGGCCAGCCTGGGCTACAGAGGGACTTCCAGGATGGCCAGGGCTACACAGAGAAACCTTGTCTCACAAATAGAAAAGAACAAAAACAAAAACAAAGAAAGGGGAGATGAAATATTTGGCAATAATATTAGAGCATGCAAATTCTTTGGAGGTTTTATTATCTCTTGTACTTCTGAACAGTATTGTCTACACTTAGGAGGCTTTTAAATCTCATGTTTTATATTCCAGTAGGCTTCAGTGTATAACAGAGATAAAATCATGCATTCAATCTTTCATTTATAACTACAAGTCCCAGGACTTTATTAAGCATACAAATAGCACCAAATGACCTCACTAAATGAGCTTTAGGAATAAGAGACTATTACTGCTTACACTGCTTTTAAATGTGATTCAGAGACTCAAGTGAGAAAGGGTCTAATAACTGATAACTGTGAAGAAGAACCACCTAACTAACTGTATAGACAGCTTTTATGGACTGTACTAAAAGGGGTCAGGACTCAGCACAATGTACTTCTTGATAAAGTCAAAGGGAAATGTTGTTAAGGTTCTTTTGACTGGCAGCGCATCTGTACTCTCAAGAGCACACAAACGAAAGAGCTAACCAATAAGGGCCAGGCTCTGGCAGCACCTCTCCTCCAGGGAGCTGCTCATCACTTACCTCAGACTCTAACTCGGTGAGGTTGCCCACTATGTCTCTGCATTCCACAGCTAAGTCATCAAGATGGTCTTGGAGGCACTCAAGCTCCTGAACATAAAAAGGCAAGCCCTTGGTGTTCAGTCATGTAAGCAAATAAGAGAAGGCAGGACACTGTGCCTGCCTCCTTTGTACTGTCTCCCTTTTAAAACCACCTCACCAAACAATACAAAAGCTAAAATCCAAGATGTAACAATGTTACTTGATGTAACAAGGTGGTTAGAGGGCCAAGAAGTACACTAAGCCATGTAAATTCAGAAGGCCAAATTTACAAGTCCAACAGGAGCTGGCCTCGAACTCACAGAAATCTGTCTGCCTCTGCCTCCTAGGTGCTAGGATTAAAGGCGTGTACCACCACTGCCCGGCATATAGTAGACTATTTTTAAAAAGCATTTTATGTGTAAAAGTGTCTTGCCTGCATGTGTGTCTATGTGCCACTTGTATGCCTTGGGGCAGTGGAGGCCAGAAGAGGGAATCAGATTCCTCAGAACTAGAGATAGTTGTGAGCTACCACATGGGTGCTGGAAATTGAGTCCACATCCTCTGGAAGAAGACAATCCAGTGCTCTTAACCGATGAGCTATTTCTCCAGACTCTTTTTATTTTCCCAGACCTGAGGACCGAACCCAGGACCTTGCACTTGCTAGGCAAGCACTCTACCACTGAGCTAAATCCTCAACCCTCTCCAGACCCTTTAACCACATACTGTGATTGCTTAAAGGTATTTTGTTTGGGCTTTAGACACTGAGCTGACGTTGCCTTGTATCTAGCCTTACTATTCACTATTTCTTTCAGCTGCTTAGAACTGTAAGCACAGTACCTGGCCATTCTCCTAAAGCTTCCAAAAACTACTTCTCAGCAGAGTGCTCTGTTACGAGCAAAGGTTCAGCAAACTGACTGCTCTGTAGGAGTCTCTGTTTTGGACTTAGAATAGGAAGACAGAGAAGGCTGGAGGAATTACAACAGTCAGAATTGAGGAGGGAAGTGCACTCAACTTCTGCGAGAAGACAAACAGACAACAAGAAAAGTCTTAGCTGTGGAGTCCATTTGTAGGTTTAGATTCACAGCCATGGGCCACAATGTGGTTGGGGTTTCTGAAGATCTACCTTACAGAGCAGTGTAAAGAAAACCTTTTCTGGGATTCTATAGCAACACATTTTTGTTGTTGTTGTTGTATTAGACAGAGGCATCTAAACTATAGGCATTTTCTAGCCATAAACCCAACAGAATTAGAGCAGGTCCAGGAAACAAGCGATGAAAATGATATTCTTACAGCCAATAGTCTTGGTAAATATTTATGGTGTTTCTTAAAATGTCCAACTCCAAAACATGACAATTTTTTTGGTGTATCTTTGTATGTGACCCAGTAAATAATTAGGGTTGCTAACAGGGACATAGGTAAGGGCTTATTTACAGAAGCATTGGCAAACTATGAGTGCCACACTACATGTAAGCCCCAGGTGCACAAGCAAATACTGAGATGGACTCCATGGGTACTTTACATTAAATATGAGTCACTAACATTATGATTAGAGAACACAAATGGCAGTTCTGTCACCAACCTGCCCAGTCTCTGTTTTCTCACTACACCATTTCCCAAGATCTATCAGGCACTTATCCTGGAGAGCAGGATCCAGCTTAACATCCATGGCACGCTGGTGTAGGATCCTTTGTACTTCGGCCCGGCATTCTCGTGAGAGCTACATGAGAAAGAATGAGCAAAAGACTTTAAAGACAACAAAAATAAATATATGAAGTCCCTAGGCAGAACAAATCTCTTATCAGCCTCTTATCAGTAAACTAATAACCAGCCCTGTAGTTTACTCCCCAAACTTTATACCAAATTAGATTTTCTAGGACAAGAATTAAATGCTTTAGGGAACTGTTGAAGTTGAAATTTCTCCAAGCAAGAAGACAGTCAGCATTTTCCATTAGACAATATATATGATGTCCTTTTCTCAGAGCATCCGGTGTGTGTGTGTGTGTGTGTGTGTGTGTGTGTGTGTGTGTGTGTGAACACACCAGATCCGTCCACAGTAGGGTTTTGTTTAGGAACATTATCTTCTACTCCATGAGTACGGTAAAATATTATATCTGATTGGGGCAAGATTTACACATACATGCTGCATGCAGGCAGTGATAGAACACCAATCACATAGCCACGGCTGTAAATTATATAGAATCAGCCAAGGGTGAGACAGGTGAACACCACACCATTGGATGCCCAGAATAAACACATATCTGAGGCAGGGACACAGACATAATTTCTTAATGGGTATGGGGTTTAATTTACTTTTTTTTTTTTTTTAAATGACATTTATTTCTTTATTTACTTATTTGTGCCTGTGTGTATAGTAGTTGTTGCAAGTGCCATGACACTGTGTGGATCAGAGACAACTTAGAGGAGTGGGCTATGGAGGCTGAACTCAGCATAAGGCTCGGCAGCAAGCACATTTACCCACTGAATCAGGCCCAAAGGAGTTCCCGGTCAGAGTCACAGAGTAAATATTCTGACAATATTTATACAATACTGTGTATGTGCCAAATACCATTGATTTTTGTCTTTTAAAGGGCTAATTTTATGTTCTGTGAATTTCAGTTCAATTCTGTAAGAAGTATTTTTAAAGCTCACACAAGGGGTATGGTGAGATTGTTTAGTGGGTAAAGGCATGCCTGCTGAGCCTGATGATCCCTGGGACTCCGATGGTGGAAGAAGATATAAACATTTCCACGTTGTTTTCTGGCTTATACATGCATATCATGACAAGTGTCTCTGTGTACGTGAACGCAAAATAAAAATGTAATAAAAAAATCTAAAAAGTTATCATAAGGGATTCTATTCTTTCTTTACAAGAGAAAGAACCACCTACTGTGATGACTAACCAGATACCAGGATATGGGAGTATCTGTGGCTAATGAGAAATACTATGTTTGCTGATGTGACAGAATAAAAACTGGGCCAGGATTTTAGCAACTGAAGTATTACACTTTCTAATTGTATCTCCTGGTTCTGAATCCTAGACAGTTAGACTAGGCTCAGAAGGGTTATCTGTACTCAGGTACATAAAGTAATAACATGGCTACAATCTGTAACATATGCAGAAATGGCATTCAAAAGGGTCTCAGAATCAGAGCAAGCAGCATGTCTGTGTGGCACCAGAAGACAGCTAAGCTCACACAAATATCTCACCAAAGGGTGGCAACTGGGGCAGGGAATTGCCAAGAAGCTGGTATTGAAGTTTCTGCTCCAACTAGTACATTGACAGAGAGATCTCGTTAATATAAAGCACTTGTGTTTGGCTGTAAAAGGCACAAGGCTAAAGGACCATTTGTATCCTGGCTAAAAGCTTCTAATGGATCTTTAAGACTAAACAAAGTTAGAACAGCAGAATTTAATTGTACATTTGTGATTTGTATTTTGGAAATTTAGAGAGAAAACCTGGAAATGTTTCCCCATATACTTTGTTTAAAACAAAAACGAAAACCAACAACACACAGGACAGAAGCTGGTGGACAAGTGTACCAGCAGGGATACTCACTGAATGATTACGTTTCTAGTAGTACAACACCCTCCCATCCTATCACATACACCAGAACAGGAAGGAAACAATCGGCATTAAGAAGCAGCCCAGGGTGACAGCATACCCTCCTTCCTTGTTCTTCTGTACGGTAGGCGTGCCTATATAAACAAGAGAAGACAGCTCCAGGAGGCATGAGTTCACTGGTCTCATTCCAACCATGGGTATGGCAAAGGCGAGAAGCATCTCCCTGGCATTTTCGGTATAAAACAGGGTCCAACCTATAAGGTTAAGAGTGAAAAGAGAAGCATTCCTTTCCATATTTTCCTTCTTAGACATGCTAAGGGTTTTTGCTGTTTTTGTCACCCCACCCCTTTCAGACAAGGTCCCATAGAACTCAGGCTGGCTTTGAAGCAGCTATGTAACTGAGGATGAACTCTTGGCCCTCCTGCCTCCACCTCCTAAACAGAGATTACAGGCATAAACAGCCACACTCCACTCTGAATGTCACTCACAATGACACAATAGTTAACTTACAGAAACTTGTTAACTTTTATACAGAAGACATCTAGTATCCCTCAAAGATGAAATTCTAGCGCTGTAAGATACCTACTATTACTAACTATAAGACTCAGCAGGCCAGGCAGTGGAGTAAGCTAGGTTTGTTATTAGCCTAGGCAATCTGTCACTAAGAACTTTTTCCTAGGATGAATGCAGGGTAACCTTATCTGATGCTAGCTTCAACAAGATCAGGAAATGACAGGAAAAAGTTTTCAACTCAGAACACTCAACAACAAAAATGTTCTCTTCATCTTCTTATGGAAGATAAAGTAGTGGTTTCTTTAATTTGCCTGAAAATTGCTTATCAAATTATAAAACATTTAACTTTGAATCAACTAAGGACAGTGGATCATGTATTGAACTGGCTTTTTCCCCCTCAAATCAGACCAAGGGATACCTGATTGTTCACATTCTATTGTCAACTGTAGGAGGATCTAACTAATGGCAGGAGAGAGGCTAGTATTAAGCTTTTAAGAGATTATGAAGCACATTTTTGATCCTAGGAGAAAGAGTCGAGGGGGAGAAATCACTGTCTTGATTAGGGAGACATGCTGTAAACTCAAGTTATTTCAGCTCAGATGGCTTGAGGAAGCTTGGGAAAGCTATCATCCAGTTTCCTTTGATCCTTTCCATACCGGTTTGTTTATTTGAAACAGGGTCTTGCTATGCAGTCAAGGGCAGTCTTGAACTTGCAATATTTTTGCTTCAGTCTCCATTATACATATGTGCACTCATGTGCCACAATGCATGGCCTTCCAGACTAAACTACAAAAACACATCAAACCTCAAGTATCTTTTTTCCATTGACACGTGAACAAAATTAATAAGTTAATCATCAAGAAAGAGTAAAGATTTAAGCAGGTTAAACAGGAACAGCGTATTATGGGAGGCAGAAGCAGCAGTAAAATCCAGTGTCAGCAGCACTGGAGAAGGAAAGAAAATAGCGCAGAAAGAAGAGGTGAAGACAGACAAACAACTACAGTGATTCTGACTACATGTAAGAGAGCACTCATGCTTTCTTTTTATTTTGCTAACAGGATGAGAGCCGGATTAGAAAACTGTCATTTATGCAGTTATCTTTTTAGAATCAAAGCTGAAGAAGCTCTTGCTGTCACGTGCACAGGTACTAGGACTCCCTCACAATAGATATTTGTGGTATGAGGAATGATTAGAGTCCAACTTCCAAAGTAGTGGCAATAGGGGTGCTTGGCATCCCTACAGACTGGCAGTGGGCTGACTGCTGTTAGATACTGCTCTGCAAGTAGTAAGAATAGGTTTCCTGGGGGTTGGAGATAGTTAGCTATCCCAGAATTTGAAAAGAATTTAACTTGTTACTGATTATCATAAAATATAAAAGTAGGGTCTGGGGACACAGCCTAGTAGAGGAGTGTAACTCTTTAAGTATGAAGCCCTGGGTTTACACACACGTGGGCTGGTGAGACGGTTCCATGGTTAAAGCACTTTATGGTGCGAGCCTGATGACCACAGTTCGATCCTCAGAGCCTATGTAAGAGTGGAGGGCACGGAATTGACTTCAGGAAGCTGTCCTCTGGCTCCCACATGCTCACTGTGGCAAATAAACTCACTGTGGCAAATAATGTTTATGCACAGGTACACACTGATAAACTATTAAATTCTTCCCACATGAAAACCCACCCATCTGATACTGACCACACAAGGAGACAGAAGGAGGCCATGCCCTCTCCTGGTTTTAAAATACTCACTTCCAATCCCGAGAGATAAAATACTGCAGCTCTAAGAGACGGTGTTCACAGTCTTCCACCATCTTCTCTGTGTATAAGTGTTCCATCAGACATGAAAGAATCCTGGTCATAACAGAAGTGAAATTGTAATGAAAGAAACATTCTGATGACAGGCTCTCACACTCATTTTAATACAGTATTTCCCTAGGGTGATATGATTTATTTTTCTGAGAAGCACACAAATTAGCTGAATTTGACAGTAATTATTTCTTCTACCAGCTTTAAGTGATTTTGCACTTCCAATTCTGCATACGTAAGATCTGTTAGCAGCTTTCTTTTTAATCATTTACTATGCAAACTTTACAATATATACGTGAGTAGAAAATAGTGTCCAGACTACCTTCCCTCCCTCCCCAGAGCTGTTGTGAACCTATAACCCAAATTTGTGAATTTACATAGCTTCTACAGTCTCTTGCTGATAACTGAAGCAATTCTTAGTAAATACTTCAGTCTATTTCTCTAAAATTTGAGATTATCATATCCATAGCAACAACAAAAAGGTAAATCCTTCATATAAAATAAAATCCTGTTGTGTCCCCTCAAATATTTTCAACTATCTCATGTCTTTTTAAATGTTTGTTCAAATCAAGACCTAGCAAAGTGCTACATATTGTACTTAATCAAAGTGTTGGGGATGGAGAGATATGTCAGTGTTTAAGAACACTGATTATTTTTCAACAGGACTCAGCTCAATTCCCAACACCCCCATAATTCCTCTGATTCCAGGGAATCTGACGCCCCGTTCTGGCCATTGTGTGTTACCAGGCAAACAAGCAGTGCACAGACATGTATGCTGGGAAAAGATCATACACATAAAATGCATCTCCTTCTTTTCCCTTGTCCCTTTTCTGGTTGACACAGTTATTATACTATAAACATTCTTAGTCTAAGTACACTCATCCACCTCTTTACCAACATAAAAAGCTTTAAGCAAGAATAGCATTTAATTCCTTACTGCAATGTGAGCAGCAGGAGCTTTCACACAGAAGAATGATGATAAGCCTGGACTGCATTCACTTTATTGTTAGGCACTGACAGATGCAAGCTATAAAGAGTTATGTAAGCCGGCAGTGGTGGCATATGCCTTTAAGCCCAGCACTTGGGAGGCAGAGGCAGGCATGTAATCTCTGAATTGAAGGCCAGCCTGGTCTACAAAGTGAGTTCCAGGATAGCACAGAGAAACTGTCTAAAAAACCTAAGAAAACAAAACAAAACAAAACAAAATCAACCAACCAACCAGTGAAAAACTCAGGTAAAACAGGAAATCTGTTCTTACTTGCAATCTGATTTTAGGAATTATTTTCACATCATATGGAATAAAACAAATGAAAATCAAATATTTTAAATTAATTTCATCATTTAGTTAGCCTTCTGCTATCTTGGATAAAATGCCACTATTCAGTTTGCCTATGGCCATAGCTTGTACATAGCCCATTTTGTCTTCAGTCTCCATTAGGACTTAACTGCATTAAGATGGTTTTCAAGCAGCCAATGCACAAAAGAATGAAAAGAATAGAGTGCCAGTGTACAATGTCACTTTGTCCTGAGTGCCTCTGCATTGTAGGGAGTTACTCAGTGACTATGAAAGGCCCACATATGCCCAGACATTGTCAGCAGTTCTGGGTTTAGGTGACTCTTCATCTTGGATGAAGCCTACCAGAAGTCTCAATTTCAATATCAGCTTTAACAAAAGTTTGGTATGTGTCACTGCTCAACAATATTTCAGTCAAGATGTTAAGTTACTTAAAAGTCACTTGAGGGAATGTTCTCTGTGCTGCCAAATAAAATACAGCATGGACAGTGTGACAAGTCAGAGAACCTACATTGGGTCTCCGGAGCGTATGTGTTTGCAGGCTGTCTGGATTACAGATTCACAAGCTTCATTCAAAGCCCGATCAATGCGGTAATCTGCACCAGGGTCAGTCTCCTGAATCAGTGTCTGAAGCTGTGTTGGAAACAAACAAACAAAAAAAGGTAATTTAGGAACAGAGAAGAACAATGTCATATCATCAGATGCTCAGTCCAGGACATCACAATACAATCTAAACAAGGTTCTACAAATGTTACTGGCCAAATTAAAAAATTCTGTTTCCAACTGTTTTCTCCACTTGCTCCAGGTTTTCTGTTGCACTCACTGTGGCAACTACATATTTACCCGGTTGGACCCTACATTGGGCATCTGCAAACAAGTCTTTACAATATGCCATGCAGGCTCCCTCCTGCTAATCAGATTTCTCAACCGGCTGCTTAGAAGGAAGCCAGAGTTGAAAAGAGTAAAGAAAAGACAGCTCCAATTAGAGATCAATTTGGTCCTCACAAGGCTGTAAATTTCGCTACACCGACACGGTACATAACAAGTATGCTATGTTTTATTAAGGCTGATGTGAGAAATTTGAATTAACTCACAGCTGGAATTAGAAAACAAGAATGTTCTGGGTGGGTGTACACTTTTGATCCCAGCACTCAGGAGGTAGAAGCAGGATAATCTCTGAGTTCATCTAGCTTGGTCTACAGAGTAAGTTCCAGGACAGTTAGGGCTACACAGAGAAACCCTGTCTCAAAAACAGACAACAAACAAAAAACAAAACAAAAATAAGAAAAGAAAACAAGAATTGTTACAATGTCTTACTTTTTTGCCAACTACATTTATACCTTAACATTCCCAAATGCCTGTTGTAAAGCACCTGAAACTGAGAATACATTCCTTCTCATCTTCTTTGCTAGGCCCATCTAGCAAATACTGAGTAACCTGGACCAGAAGACCCAGGTTTAAGTAATGGTTCTGTTCCTATGCAACACTAGCTTCGAGAACTGCACAAGTTCATCTGCCTCTAAGTTTTTGGACTCTATTTTTTTCCTGTATATTTATGTTATGACGATGAATGTTTTGCCTCCATGTATGTCTGCATGATCCATGCACATACAGAGCCTGTGAAGGCCAGAAGAGGGGGTCAAGATCCCCTGGGACTAAAGCTACAGATGTGTGGTTTTTTGTTTTTTGTTTTTTTTCAAGACAGGGTCTCTCTGTAGCTTTGGAGCCTATCCTGGACTCGCTCTGTAGACCAGGCTGGCCTTGAACTCACAGAGATCCACCTGCATCTGCCTCCGGGATAACAGGCGTGCGCCACCACCGCCTGGCACTACAGATGTTTTAAGGCATAACATGGGTGTTGGAAAGTGAACTCAGATTCTCTGGAAGAACAGCATATGCTCTTATTCCCAGAGCCATCTCTCCAGCCCCACAAATTTTAGTTCTTTTAACTGAAGATTTTTTTTGTTTTGTCTTTTTGAGACAGGGTTTCTCTGTGTAGTTCTGATCATACTGTGACTTGTTCTTTAGACCAGGCTGGCCTCAAACTCAGAGATCCATCATCCTCTGCCTCCTGAGTGCTGGGATTAAATGTGTACACCACCACTGCTTGGGCCTTAACTGAAGATTTTAAGAAATGGCCAAGTGTGGTGGTGCACATCTTTAACCGTAGCACTCAGGATGCAGACAGGTAGACCTCTGTTGAGTTCAAGGTCAGCCTGATTTAGAATTCCAGCACATCCAGGGATACACAGTAAAATCCTATCCACAAACAAACAAACAAACGAACGAACAAACACGCAGTCACAAAAATTAATGCTACATGAAAAAAGATAAGGTAAACTGCAGAGCATTTTACAGACAGAAGATCAGTATTACTACAGATGGGTGGCAAATGGAATTGTGGAGTGAAAATCTTAAATAAGAGAAAGAAAACCAGAAAATTACAACCCTTACTGGTTTAATTTCTTTTTCCCCACTTAAGAATTAGACAGTCTTGGGCTGGAGAGATGGCTGAGGTTAAGAGCACTGGCTGCTCTTCCAGAGGTCCTGACTTCAATTCCCAGCACCCACATGGTGGCTCACAGCAATTTATAGTGAGATTTGATGCCCTCTTCTGACAGAAAGGCATATATGCAGACAGAGCACTCATATACATAAAATAAATACATCTTTTAAAAAAAGAAAGAAAAAACAAGAATCAGGATACTTTCTGGCTGGGCGGTGGTGGTGCACACCTTTAATCCCAGCACTTGGGAGGCAGAGACAGGCAGATCTGAGTTCGAGGCCAGCCTGGTCAACGAGCTACGAGTGAGTTTCTGGACAGCCAATGCTACACAGAGAAACCCTGTCTCAAAACAAAATAAACGAACAAACAAACAAAAGAATTGAACACTTTCTGTATCACGCTGGTTTATCCTTTCTTGGAGCCTTCTCCGATTTGTACACATCTGACCTGTGATCACACAGAGGTTCAAATAAAGGTTCTGGCCCTTTTACACATTTATCATAGATTGCAGATAAAAGAAAGTAAAGATTCCAATTCATTCTACTATCCTACAAGTCACTAAGGAAGAAATATGGAAAAAAAATTAATATTCTGGGATGGAAGGTGTTTTGGTAAATTTTTGGTGGTTATTTGAAAAGGCTACAGAATACTGTGGTTTGCTGGTAGGAAAAATATTTTGTGAGTAAGTTACGATACCTGATGATAAAGATCAAGACAGTGAGTGATGTGTTTTTCTAATGTCCTCTAGAGTCTAGTAGGCTAACAATTCCAGGAATCATTGTCATTCTAGAATTCAGTGATGGGAGTGTGGAAAATACATGATTAAAATACAGAGCTGGGAGGTGGTAGCACATGCCTGTAATCCCAGCACTTGGGAGGCAGATGCAGGTGGATCTCTGTGAGTTCAAGGCCAGCCTGGTCTTGAGTTGGAGGTGAGCCTGGTTACAGAGCTAGTTCCAGGACAGCAAGGAATACATAGAGAAACCCTGTCTTGAAAAAAAAAACCTCCCTCCCTCCCTCCCAACAAGAATACAAACTGAGACAGATGCAGTGAAATGCCCTTTGGAGAAATGCCTTTAGTTTTTGTGGGAAAAAGAAAAAGGCTAAAAAAAAAATCTATACAAATGGAGTGTTTCTTTCCTAAGCTAGTCTTAATGTAGTCAAAACCACATAGTTCACTACTTGTGGCTACTTTCTGGGTTTGGAAAGTAATTTTTCTGGGCACAAAGGGTGATGTGGGTGGTACTTATTTATCTTTGAAGCTGAGTCACTAGTTCTTTCAACAAGCTAACTTTCAGAAAGCCTGGGGAGTGAACTATGTCCTTAAAATAAAAGTTGAGTCCAGTCTGTTTTCTTTTCCTGAACACTTCACAACAGGTGTAGGCTGAGCAGTGATAGATTCCCCCACCCTCCTTCCATAACCTTTCTAGATGAAATTAAGGATGCAAAGCAAATGCAGCAGAGCTGTCTCCTGATTCAGCCTGGACTGCAGCAGCATATTCATTGGCGTGGAGGGCACCGAGGGCAACTGCCATCGAGGAGGACTCCTGAGAACCGTCTTCAACAACTCAGTCCACAGAAGGCTCCAAAGGCCTTCCTCCTAGACGATTTGCTATTTTAGAGAAGAGGCTACAGTTGTCTTTTCACCCCTCCATAAGATGTATAGTAGAACTGTAATACTATCTACTGTGGGTCAGGGGTAACAGAAGCTAAGGTGAAATTTTACTCCATATCCAAAGCTTATATAAGCTTGGGTTTCAGACTATCAAATTTTGTTACAGTCTGAAATTCTGATTTTTACATGATTAGCTATAAAATAAAATTCAAGTAATATTTAGTTTTTAATAAAAATACCAAATCAGAGTATAGAACTAATTGTGGTTTTCTTTCTTTTTTAAAAAATAACTTACTTATTTTTGTTTTATGTGCATTGGTGTTTTGCCTGCATGTATGTCTGTGTGAAGGTGTCAGATCTTGGGAGTTACAGATAGTTGTGAGCTGTCATGTGGGTGCATGGAATTGAACTCGGGTCTACGGGAAGAGCAGCCAGTGCTCTTAACTGCTGAGCCATCTCTCCAGTCCTGAACCGTGGTTTTCTAAAGTGACACTTAGGTTATAAAGTGTCTTTCATGTTTCCTAAAGGGAAAGTCATTGTAGAGAGCACTACTGCTGTATTTGGTATTTTAAACTGCATGAGGCTTTATGATCCAATTAAAAAGTAACAAACATGGGCAAAGGTAAAGAAACAAAAGCACTAAATGGTATTCTGTTGACTTTACATCTGATCTTCAGCAACTGGACTGCTTATGAACACTGGATCAAAAGTCACTTTATTCTCTCCCTTTACATCCTTTCCTCTGAGGTTTGGAGCTGGTGAAAGAAAGAAGACTTTTCTATTCATAGTTGCCCTGGTTAATGAATAAAGGCAGTGTGATTCTGAAAATGATTCAGGCTTGTGACACATCTGTGAAAAAAGACACTGCCAGAAAATTTCCATCCATGTCAGCTCTCAATTTCAACTCAATCAAACTTGTTGAGACAGGCAAGTTCTCTTCGGCTAACAGCCTTCCTTGATTTTGCAGAAACTAATTTGCCTTTATTCTGCATTTAGTAATCCAATTTGGCAAGTTCTTTAGAAACAGAAAAACAATGCATTGTCTTTGCCCAACTCGAGGGCTGTTTTTTATTGATTATGAATTCAAGCTTTGTTGTGTAGCAACTTCTACATCCTTACTAAAACTTGCCCACAGGAACAATATTTTTGTCTATCATTAGCATCTGATGTTCACTGTGATGTCAGAAATAATCTAGAGAAACTGCCTGTTAGGTAAAAGTTCCTTGGCTGATAAACTGTGACAGTTGTTCTGGCTAGTTTTTATATCAACTTGACACAAGCTAGAGGCATTTGAGAGAAGGAACCTCAACTGAGAAGATGTCTCTATAACATCAAGCTGCATGCAAACCTGTAGGGCATTTTCCTAATTAGTGATTGATGTGGGAGGGCCCAGGCCATTGTGGGTGGTGCCACTTCTGGGGAGGTGGTCCTGGGATCTATAAAAAAGTAGGCTGAGCAAGCCAGTAAGCAGCACCCTTCCATGGCCTCTGCATTATCAGCTCCTGCTCCAGGATCCTGCTTGAATTCCTGCCTTGGCTTCGTTCAATGATGAACTATGATGTGAAAGAGTAAGTATCTAAAATAAACCCTTTTCTCCCCAAGTTGCTTTTGGTTATGGTGTTTCATCACAATAATAGTAATCTTAACAAGGTGGCAGTAGAAATATCTTCTCTTACCGCCTGCTGGCAGTTCATTCCAAGGTTCCCCTTTTCACCCCGAACTACTTTCATCAGACAGTGGAGGGTTCGCCCTTTCCGATGTAATCCAGAACAGTGGTGTTCAATCTCCCCTCGGCAGCTCAGGATGATCTCAGGGCTCAGAGAGAAATCTTCCATCAGCATGCGTCGGTAATCTAGCATCTCCCCTTGGCACTCACTGCTCACTTGCCGACCTATTAGGGGTAATTCATACTGTTATGAAAAGTGAGCTTGAGGACCTATAATCTCTATACATTAAAGCACACTTTTCTGTCTGGAAAGAAGAAGTCATACCCTTTCTGGATGGAATTAATATCTACATTGAAATGCTTAGACCTTGGGAAAGCTTCAGCAGCATAAAGCAAACATTCTCCAGAGACCCCGGTTGATCCTGCAGGGTTGTACATCAGAGAGCTTATGAACTAATAAGGCAAATGTATTGCCAAAGGAAGCCCTTTTTTTCTTTCTTTTTTTGATGTGGAGGGTTGAACTCATGGCTTCATTCATGTTATATGGCACTTAGTCACTGAGCTACACATCCACAGTCCCAGATGTCTTATCAATAAGAAAACTATTAGGGGCAGTAAAGAAACCCAGAGAACAATCCCTATTGCTCTAAACAGCTGAAGTTTGTGAAAAAACTATCCTTCGAATATTCATAACAGCCCCCCCATGTCTTTGAGCTATACATGAACAAAGCAGCAACACCTGCTCCCAATAACACCACCCCCCATCCAACACAAGAGTTACCCAGCCAGTTAGTTCAGTAACAGAGCCATACTTTGGAGTCAAATCACTCTGATCTAAATCTCACTCTTCTAAAGAGTGCTTCAGTAGCCATTCTACAAATTAAAAGGTCTGAAAGAAACACAGAAGGGAACTACTAATTACAGGTACAAAAAGCTTAGGATGGGAACTGGGAAAGGAGTTAGAGGGTAAAGGAAATGAAGACTCACCTCTGTGCACAGCTGACTCCAGGCACATCAGAAGGTAGGAAAGCCTGGCTTCCCGGGACCGAGGAAGGTTTTCTACATTGCACCGGTATTTCTTCAAGTCACTCTTACAGGATTTGGCCAACGAATAACTGACTTTATAATCCTGGGCAATGAGCTTCTGGCGTGTAGTTAGTGCTTCTCTACACTGAGGAAAGAGTGTAAGGTGAATGAGGTCACTGAATGTGGCTCAGGTATCTAATAAGCAGAAACACAGAACCATGCATGTCAACAATTGCACGCTTTAACCAAAATGCCTATCTGTAAGTTTGTTTAAAATCTGGCTCTAGGGCCTAGAGATATGATCCAGCATTTAAGAGCACTTTTATCTCTTCTGAGGACCCACATTCCATTCCCAGCACCTACATGGTAGCTCACAGCATTCCCTAACTCCAGTTCCAGGGACTCGGAAGCCCTCTTCTGACTTCTGCCAGCATGCACATGGTGCATACATAAACACAGGCCAAACATTCATACACAAAAAAGTAATAGATAGTATGAAAAGAATTAGGAATAGCTGGGCGGTGGTGGTGCACGCCTGTAATCCCAGCACTCAGGAGGCAGAGGCAGGTGGATCTCTGTGAGTTCGAGGCCAGCCTGGTCTACAGAGTGAGTTCCAGGAAAGGTGCAAAGCTACACAGAGAAACCCTGTCTCAAAAAACAAAAAAAGAATTAGGAGTAAGTCAATGGGACACTCTGGAATCTGATGGTGAACTGTTAGTTAATTGTTGCTAGAAGGGCAGCACATAGACGTTTGGTGGGTCCTAATACACTAAACTTTCCTTTTCAACCAAACTGCTGGAATAAATTTCAAAAGAGCTGGTGTCAGCTGGTATTATATTTGAGTGTTCTGTTGAATATAACTTTCTATTTATTCTGAAGACAGTAAATACTTGAGCTGTATAAGAAGGCAAAAGATAGAATTGCAAAATTAGTTTTCAAAGTGCTAAAAAGATTCTTGTAGGGCTGAAGAGATGGCTCAGAGGTTAAGAGCACTGGCTGCTCTTTCCAGAGGATCTGGGTTCAATTCCCAAACATGGTGGCTCACAACCATCTATAATGAGATCTGGTGTCCTCTTCTGGCAGCAGACATACATGCACGCAGAACACTGCACACATAATTAATAAATAAAAAATAAACAAACGAATAAATAAACAAACAAACAAATAAATCTTTAAAAAAATTTCTTGTGTCCATTTAGTGACAGGACTAATGGTAAGAAGAACATTTAAGGAGATAATACTGAAGAATTAAACAACTGGTTACCTGTGAAGTAACGACATTGGTGTGGTTAGCCTACACTATCTGAGTATGCAGAGCTGGCATGAATGTGGTTCTGATTTAAAAATTTCTCCAATTTTACTCTCAAACGGCTTCTCACTGTATAAGCATCACAGTCCGAGCTTCATTTTCTTAGTTTAAGACAAATATATTTTGTTGTTGTTTTTTAAAATTTATTCATTTACTTTGTATGTGCGTGTGTGTAGGGGTGGATGGGTGTACTACAACATGTATGTGGAAGTCAGAGGACAACCTGCAACGGCTGAGTTTCTCCTTCAGTCATGCGGCTTCCCAGATGAGCTCAGGTCATCTGGCTTGGTGGCAAGTGCCTTTATCCTCTGAGCAATCTTGCCAGTCCTTAATTGCTTTTTAAGATGGAGTATCACTATGTACCCAGATTGCCCTCAAACTTCAAACCCTTCTGCCTTAGCCTTCTAAGTGTGTTGGGAACCAAAAGTTGGATAGCTGTGCCTTGACTTTTCTTGCTTGGATGATCTGGCATAACTGCACCCATTGAATCGCAAAAACAATCATTCCCGGAAAAACTACAAAGTGTACTTTTAGATTAAACTTCCTGGAGTATGTTTGATTGATCAGTTGTTCAAAGCATCGGACCAAAGAGACCTCTCCCTAACCCTTTTCTAATTGATTGATCGTTGCTCAAGCACTGGACCAAAGAGACCTAATCCTGAACCCTTTTCTAACAATTTTTCATCTCCCTCCCTTCCCCTCATATCCACCAGTATATAAGCTTGCTTTACTTTGCAATAAATGAGACCTTGACATGACTCAGACTGTCTCTGTCTTTCTTTATGCGCCTGGTCTCCTTCCTCTCTCGCCCCCATTGGTCTTTCAGGTGGTGCCTCCTCGGGTCCGACCTAATAACCTGGCCTGCAGGACGGGTCATAAGTGAAGGTTATCACAGACATGTACCACCACATCAGGTGCCCAAATATTCTTTATGTACTTAAACAAAAGTGTCTCAGCTCTGGAAGGTATATGCTTTATCAGTCATTCATACCTTGGTAAAGTCATTTCTGTAGATCCATGGATTTGAACTATTTTGAAAAAATAGTAATGTGTACTAATTATATACAGATGTTCTTCTAGTCATTATCCCTTAAATAATATAATGTAGCAACTATCATTGTAGCAACACCTCATCCACACTGGGTGAGATATGTATGTACATATATTATTACACACATATATTTTGGTTTCTCAAGACAGGGTCCATCTGTGTAGCCCTGGCTGTCCTGGAACTCACTTTGTAGACCAGGCTGGCTTCAAACTTGGAGATCCACCTGTCTCTGCCTCCCAAGTACTGGAATTAAAGGTGTACACCACTACCATCCGGCATGTGAGGTACTTTAAGCAATCTAGACACTTAAAGTTCATAGGAGACTGTGAATAGGTTATTATACACACACTATGCCATTTTTGATATTTGGTATCTGAGTGTGTAGGTGGTGTTTTGAAATCAACCCTTTGGAAACACTACAAGACAACTGTGTAAGAGAGTGTTATGAAAGCCAGGAGTGGTGGCACATGCTAATCTCAGTACTTGGGAGGTGAAAGAAAGAGGATCAGGACTTCAATGTTATCCTTGGCTCCATACTGAGTTTGAGGACAGTCTGGGGTATAAGACTATGTTCCAGAAGAAATCACCCAAACATAACAAAAAATGAAACAATAAAGAGTTGTTTGTTGAAGCTTTATGAACAATAGTTCCCTTCAAAGTGGTACCTTTTCACTCATGGATTCTTCAAATTTATGGTTAAAAAGACATTTATACACTCTTCCTTCACCAGCTTGTGTCTGTAAGATAAAACATACACATTATTACTATTAGCTAAGTAGTTATGCTATGATATACCCAGTCTTATACCTTTAAGACATGGTAACAGAAAACTCAAGTGAGTCTCTCACAATTTGATACCTGAGTCAGTAAGACTTTATAATCAGTGACTCTGATAGTTAACACTAAAAATTCAAAATGGCAAGCAGAAAGGGAGGGCATACAGGTCACTCAGTCCTTTTTTTGAGTCAGAAAAGAGATCAGTGAAATATGTACGAAGCTTAGGGGTCTAGCATGTATATGGGACTGCGCACATGCGCGCACAGCAGCAGCAAAGGAAAGAAAAAAAAGGAAGGAAAGCAGAAGGTTAATGTAGACAGACAGGGACTGAAAGGTATGTCACAAATCAGCAGGTGCTATCCAAGGATAAGGTTTTAAAGTTAGGTAACGTTTTGTTTGTTTTTAGACATTATCTCTCTGTGCAGCTCTAGCTGACCTGAAACTCTGTAGACCAGGCTGGCCTTGAACTCACAAGATCCACCTGTCCCTGGTCACCATCTGTTTCAATGACCTTAATCAAAACCACATAAAAATATAATGTATCAGAGGGTTAGCTATCAGACATGAATAGGACTTCCTGGTGAGCAAAGACTCTTTGTTTTATTTTTTGGAGCTGAGGATCGAATCCAGGGCCTTGCACTAGCAAGCGCTCTACCACTGAGCTAAATCCCCAACCCCAAAGATTCTTATAGATAAAATAGATTTCCCTTTTTCTTTTTGATTTTTTGAGAGAGGGTCTCTCTACATAGCCCTGGCTGTCCTGGAACTCATTCTATAAACCAAGTTGGCCTCAACTCAGAGAGAAGATGCACCTGCCTCTGCTTCCTGAGTGCTGGGAATAAAGGCACTCACCACCAACTCACTGCAGATAAAATAGGTTTTCAAGAACTGAAATTGTGTTCAGCACAGTAGCCCATGCTTTTAATCCTAGCACTCGGAAGGCAGAAATGGAAGGTAGAGGCAGATGGATCTCTGTGAGTTTGATAGCAGCTTCGGCTACATAGTGACTTCCAGAA
Organism: Onychomys torridus; assembly: GCF_903995425.1. NCBI lineage: Eukaryota > Metazoa > Chordata > Mammalia > Rodentia > Cricetidae > Onychomys > Onychomys torridus. Next base: position 39,078,788 of record NC_050447.1, read on the forward strand.
CAGCCAGGGCTACATAGAGAGACCCTGTCTTTAAAAAACAAACAAAACAAAACAATCCTCAAATTAAAATGTGTTCAAACTGTCAGAAACAAACTTATTAGATGTCACATCTTTAAAACTGCGCATCCAATACTATTTTTTGTACCTCGGGACCAATTCTATCTTCCACTTCAGTGGCTTTCTTATTTGTGCCCGTTTGTGATGGTGTATTTCATTCTGGAACACAGTACTACAGACACTTAAAAAGAAAAGAGAAACAGCTTCATAGTGACTCACATTTTCACAAAAGCGCTCCCGATCATCTCGGCAAGCAAAATACAAATGCCGGTCTAAATGAAAGTCATCCGAGGACAGCTCAGCCACCCGCAGAATGGCTTTCTTGCAAAGTTCAGAGACTTGAATCTTGGGCTCTTTTTCTTCTGCTTCTTTCACGAGGCCCTTTTCCAAACATGACACCACCTCACCTTGTGAATGTGCATCCTAAAATAGCAAGGATATTTGAAAACTTTTACCATATAGGGATCAAATAAACATTTGTTCTATTAAAAAAAAAAAAAAAAAAAGGGTGTGTGTGTGTGCGCGCGCACAGAGACGAGAGGGCTCAGTAGTTAAGAAGCACATTCTGGTCCAGCAGACGTTCTGGGTTCACTTCCTACAACTTATGTTGACGATTCACAATGTTCAGAACTCCAAATCCAGGAGATCCAAAGCCTCCTGGCTGTCTCTCTTACATACACACACACACACACACACACACACACACACACACACACACACACCACGTTACAAATGGAAAATAGGATTCTTGGGAATCATTCGTTAGATTTTTAAAAAAGTTTTATTTATATGTGTGCACTGTATTTGCATACATGTATGGGTTCCTGTGGAGGCCAGAAGAAGGCATCAGATCCCCTGGAGCTGGAGTTACAGGTGCTTGAGAGCTGCCAACACAGGTGTTGGGAATTGAATTCTGGTCTCCTGCAAGAGCAGCAAGAGCTCTTAACCAAAGTTATCCCTCCAGCCCTGAAGTCCTAAGAATTTTGGTCCTCTGCAAGAGCAGGGAATGCTTTTAAATTCCAATAAAAATGTATTAATTATATACCATTTTCTTATATAATCATATAAGGAAAAAAGTCGGGTTGGGGATTTAGCTCAGTGGTAGAGCTCTTGCCTAGCAAGTGCAAGGCCCTGGGTTCGGTCTTCAGCTCTGGCAAAAAAAAAAAAAAAAGTCCATCTGAAAATATTCACTGTCTTGATAAGTATTTAGAAATCTAATGGGGGCTGGAGAGATGGCTCAGAGGTTAAGAGCACTGACTGTTCTTCCAAAGGTCCTGAGTTCAATTCCCAGCAACCACATGGTGGCTCACAACCATCTGTAATGAGATCTGGCGCCCTCTTCTGGCCTACAAGGGTATGTGCAGACAGAACACTGCATATGTAATAATAAATAAATCTTAAAAAAAAAAAAAAAAAAGAAGAGGTCTAATGAATATTTTTTTTCTTCCCTTCATTCCTTGTCCTTCAACCAACAACAATAACACTAATCTCAGTACAGAAGAGCTGCACTTTTCCTCTGCATAAACCATTCTCTAGTTTGAAGTTTCTAGTGTTTCCTGTGACTACTTCAGTGGACTGAAGGAAAAGACTGAACTATTCAAAGTGATTCATTCAAAGCAGTAAATACTAAAATGAGACCATTAATAACATGCAGGAGGAGCGACATGGTAGCACAGGTCCACAACTGAGCAGTTTCGTTAGCCACACACCATTTTTCTTCAAGATGTCAGTCATTTAGACTTTCACTTCTGGAAACCTGCCCTTTCATTCTGACATTTACTTAGAAAATTCAAAAGGTTTTGATAATATATCTTCTTTGTTCTAAAATTTATTTTGGGAATAAAAGATCACTAAAGTTGAAATCATGATATTATTTTACATACTTATATGGAGGAATGGTGAGGACAGATTAGACATGAATCCTTTCTTCTCTGATCCTTAGAGGTCAGTTTCAGTGGCAGCAAATTTGAAGTTTGGCCCTAGAGGATTAAACATGCCAGTGGTCCTACAGAAAATTACATAGGAAGGAACGTGCTTTTTCTATGAGGTAGGCTGAACCTGTATCACTGCCCTTTAAGCATAAGAAAACTTGGCATGTGAAGATGGATCTGGTATGAACAGAAATTTCATTTAATTGGTAGCTATATCAAAAGATAAAAATAAATTGGGTGTGTTGGTTCACACCTATAATCCTAGCATTTGAGAAACTAGCCTAGGCTACATACATATATATATATTTGTTTCTCTCCAAACAGACAAGCCAAAATAACAACAAAAAGATTAAAAATGATACAAGTGTACTACACCTGGAAGGCTCAAGGAAGCATTCTTTGTTATTTTATTAGAACCGAATAAATAATTTGTCTTAGCCTTCAGTTCTAGCCACTGCAGACTTAGAAACATGCAGCTGAAAGCATGGTTTTTTGTTTTTTTTTTTCCGAGATAGGGTTTCTCTGTGTAGTTTTGGTGCCTGTCCTAGATCTTGCTCTGTAGACCAGGCTAGCCTCAAACTCAGAGAGATCCCCCTGCCTCTGCCTCCCCAGTGCTAGGATTAAAGGCGTGTACCACCACCGCCCACCTTTGTTTGTTTGTTTCTTGAGACAGTAACAGTAACAACAGCCTTGGCTGTCCTGGAACTTGCTCTCTAGAGGAGGCTAACCTTGAACTCACAGAGATCCCCTTGTCTCTTCCCTCAAGTACACCACCACTGACCAGCATGAAAGCAGGTCTCCTACTAGTTATTCAGACAGGTGAGGAAACTAAACAACTCCTGCTCAGACAGGCAATAGGCAAAATTATCATAAAGGGGAACTATATTGCATGATCACTGAATATAATTATCAGGGTGTCTCAAATATATTTGTGCCATTTCTAGTATGTTAAGAAAGACAAATGCCTTCTTAAAACAAGCCTTTCCTTAGTTATCTGAAAGCTTCGTGTTAAGATTACAGAGCTTTTAAGGCTGACTTAGTGTTAACAGGAATTTTGTCTGGTCAACTTAAGAGACACTGACTGAGGGAACAGGACCTGTGCTGATGTGAAGAAACACCAGGATTTGCTGACAGGCAGACAATACTCAACATTAAATCTTTCATTTCAGCTACAGGGTCCTAACACAAATGGTCCACTTGTCAAAGATGTCTGCAAATCATGAGTAAAGAGGACAAAGAAACAATGTGTTTTCTTATCCATCTTAGGTCCTAGTCAAATCCATGAGAAACAGCAATAAGAACTGATGCCATGTCTTTGAGTATCTCTCTCACTGCATTACTTATTCTTCATAAATTTCTTTCATTTTTGCTGAACAAACAAGTCCAGAATCAAATGTCCATTGTGACATCCTGTTTACAGATTAATACAGCAGTTCTCAACCTATCAGATATTTACATTACAATTAACAGTAGCAAAATTACAGTTATGAAGTAGTAACGAAAATAACTTTATGGTTGGGGTCATCACAACATGAGGAACTGTATTAAAGGGTCACAGCATTAGGGAGGTTGAGAACCATTGGACTAATAATTTCAAACATAAGATCTGTTGTACTAAGGAAGAAGAAACTAGATGATAGTTACTTCTTTTCTGTCTTTATTATAATCAGTTTAATCAGTTCATTAACTAAGAAAAATCAGTTCATTTTTCTTCTGACTAGTGAGAAGGAGCTTCACCTGTCTTAATTTTTCTACTTCAGAAAACAATACAGTGAATACAGTGATGATCGATCTTTTTTTTGGGGGGGTGCCTTAAGACAGAGTTTCTCTGTGTAGTCCTGGCTGTCCTGGAACTTGCTCTGTAGACCAGGCTGGCCTGGAACTCACTGAGATCCGCCTGCCTCTGCCTCTGCCTCCCGAGTGCTGGACTGATGGTGTGTGTCACCACTGCAGGCTATGTGATGATGAGCCCTAACTGGGAACTTGACTGCTTTAGCGTCACTTAGGGATAAACCTCTGGGCGTGTCTGTGAATATTTCCAGAGTTGTTTAATTAAAAGTAGTCAAAGAAGACTACTTTGAAAAAGGTGCAAAGGTCCTGAACTGAAAACAAAGGAAAATGTGCAGGAAGGGTACTGTCTCTGTTTCCAAACAGTGGGTGGAATACGATCAATCGGCTCAGGATCTCACTGTATTGGATCTGCTCAGGAAGCCCAAATAAATCCATCCTTCTATCCTTAAGTTGCTTCTGTTAGGTATTTTGTAATAGCAACATGAAAAGTAGCTAATATAAATGCCAAAATATTTTGTTGCAAACCTACAAAATGTCCTAAGTCAATCAGTCTTAGATCATAGGAAGTGTTTTAATTTGAACTTTCAGATCACCTCAAGTCCTACTTTTCTCCCATGTGAGTTACACAATAGTTTTTGTTTACCAAGTTTATAGGTTCATTGGAGAAGTAAATGTAGTAGATACCTTTTCACCAAGACGAATACTGCCACATTTCAAAATGTTGATGTCATTTTTGCAGTCATCCATGAAGCCACAAATCAGACGGTAGTCACTGAAAATGATAGCTGTCATTTTGGTAATGTATTGGTGACACTGATATTCAGTTATGTTGCCTCGGTGATCCACCAAACAGGAAACCATGTAACCTTTACCAACTGGTTCTTCAGCACATTCTTTAATCTGTTTAAAAAAAAATGTACCTACTTTACACATATAAAAATCAAGAAACCACATTCAAACCATCACTGTATTCACTTGTATTTTATTATTGTTGTCACTGGAGATAATATCTCACTATGCAGCCCTGGCTAGCCTGAGACTCTCTGTGTAGCAGGCTAGCCTTCAACTCAGGTCCACCTGCTTCTGCCTCCTGAGTTCAGACATTAAAAGCTCTTTACATAGGAGACAAAAAAGGAGGATGTGCATGCCTTTAATCCCACCCAGCACTCAGGAGGCAGAGCCAGGTGGATCTCTGTGAGTTCGAGGCCAGCCTGGTCTACAGAGCGAGATCCAAAACAGGTACCAAAACTACACAGAGAAACCCTGTAGTGAAAAACACAAAACAAAACAAAAGAGTATTAGACATACATTGGTTTTAAGGAAAGACAGTGTTATTTCATGATGTGGTAAAGACATAGAATTTGGCTCTTACCCATGGTTCCTCATAGCTTCCTTGCCCAAGTAAGGCTATAGAAACTAGGATTTCTCTTACCTGATTCAGGTCATAAAAGCCCTAATACTTCCTGTCTTTCATCACTGGAAGATGGCTATTACGTTCTCTGAACTCCTGAACTATGGCAGTAGGCCATGAGAACTCTCTTATTCTATGGGGTCATGTCAGTATCATAGAATGCTGTAGAGGCCAAGAAGAATGCTAACAGGCCTGGCTGATTTCCCCATCCACTTTAATATTGGATATGAAGTCTTCATAAAAACTGGAAGAACAAGGTTTAAGAGTTTCTAGGTAGCTAGACATGCATATTACTAGAGGGTGGGGTACCAGGAAAGGGGCATGGAGCTTGAGGTTTTTCTCCTAAACCTTGACTTATGTATCTCTCCATCTACCAGTGGTTCGCAACCTGTGGGGCTGACTCCTTGGGGTGGGTGTTGAAGGATTTTTTCACAGGGTCACCTAAGAACGATTAGAAAACACAGATATTTACATTATAATTCACAACAGTAGTAAAATTACAGTTGTGAAGTAGCAATGAAAATAATTTCATGGTTGGAGGTCACCACAACATGAGGAACTGTATTAAAGGGTGACAGCCTTAGGAAGATTTAGAACCAATGATTTATATCCTTTCAAATGTTATTTACATTTGAAAGCCAGTAAATGTGTTTTCCTCAATTCACCACTCAAACAAAGAAATTGTGGAAATCCTTTTTCCCCCTTTAGACAGAGTTTCTCTAGAGAGCCCAGGCTATCCTGTAACTCATTATGTACACCACACTTGAGTACTCAGAGATCCACTTGCCTCTGTGCTGGATTAAAGGTGTGCACCACCATGCCCGGCTGGACCTCAATTTTTTTTTTTTTAAAGATTTATTTATTTACTTCTTTATTAGGTTAACAGCATTCTGTCTGCATGTATGCCTGTATGTCAAGAGAGGGCACCAGATCTCATTACAGATGGTTGTGAGCCACCATGTGGTTGCTCGAAATTGAACTCAGGACCTCTGAAAGAGCAGCCAGTACTCTTAACCTCTGAGCTATCTCTCTAGCTCCTGAACCTCATTTTCTTCCCCCCAAGACAGGGTTTCTCTGTAGCTTTTTGGAGCCTGTCCTGGAACTCGCTCTGTAGACCAGGCTGGCCTCGAACTCACAAAGATCTGCCTGCCTCTGCCTCCCGAGTGCTGGGATTACAGGCGTGCGCCACCACCGCCCAGCTGGTCCTCAATTTTTTACAGGTCAGAATAACTGGTTATATCATCTAGGACCATGTATTATGGTAAATGCTAATAGTAAGAGCTCTTAGGAGCTGAGGAGGAATGATTTGGGGTTATAAGTGAGCCTTGACTGTGTAGTCAAACATTGTCTCTGAAAGCGAGGGAGGGACAGAAGGGAAAGGGGGAGGAGAGAACAGAAGTTCAACCTCCCTTACCCGCACCCCCAAATCTAGGGCTTCTGACTGGTATCTAAAGGGTGACAGTAGGGTCCTGAAGAGAGAACACTCAACTGTGGGGTCTGACATTGTCTCAGATGGGCAGTGTGGAAGCTGAATTAAATTAGAGGAAACCAGTCTAGGCAAGCTGACGACCTAAGTGCCTAAATGGTGCAGGGAGAAACCCTGCACATCTGACCAGAAGTCTTCTGTGTCGGCTGTGGTGTGAGATAACCAGAGAGAAAACACGATTTATTTTCTAGACACACGACTCTACCCAGAGCGAAAGTTCAAGTCCTACTGCTACCAAAACAAACAAATAACAACAAAAAACACCACACAAAAGAACTCTACCCAGATTATAGTGTCTTCTAGGAAATAACTCAATGTCTTCTGAAAGAAAATACATTCACATTCAAGTGCTTACATAGAACTCTTTTCTAAATGGAATAAAAAGAGCTGTTAACATCTACACCCTTAGCTAATAGAGGGGTCATTTTAACCATGCAAGAATGGAGTGAACATGAATCTAAATAGCAGGTCTGGAAAACATGCAGATCTGAAGGTCAATCTACACAGCAAACTATTGTCACTGGATAAACTTAATGCCCAAAGGAGAGGAGATAAGACATAATATAAAGTGATCTCAATTAATTAGGATTTAGACATACATTTCTGAACTTAACAGAAACCAAGCTCAAGAACTATGGTCTTTCTGGGAGGTAGTGGTACATGCCTTTAATCATAGCATTCAGGAGGCAGAGACAGGCAGATCTCTTGAGTTCAAGGCCAGCCTGGAATGCAGAGTGAGTTCTGGGATAGCCAGGGCTACACAGGAAATGCTGTATGTATAATTCAGCTATCATTTGGCTTAAAAGGGCTTATTGGGGAATGTTATCATGTATAATATTTTCTACAGAGAAAACATTTTACTATAAAATAAAAAAATAAATTAAAAAAATCCAACCCCCAAATCCACCAAAACACACACACACACACACACACACACACACACACACACACACACACACAGAGGCAACAAAACAAAACAAACCCCATGCACGTAAAATAAATAAATCTTTTTTAAAAAGGTATTTGCCAGACATGGTGGCGTGGACGCCTCTAGTCTCAGCACTCAGGAGGCAGAGGCAGGAGATCTCTGAGTTCAAGGCCAGCCTGGTCTACAGAGTGAGTACCAGGACAGTGAGGAGTATAGAGAAACCCTGTCTTGAAAAACCAAACCAAACCAAACTAACAAAACAAAAAGGTATTTTTTAAATCTTTAAAAAAAGAAATGGCTTTAGCCAGAAGTTTTCTGTGTCCTGCCTGGTCCACAGCAGCTCAGACCCAAGTAAACACACAAAGGCTCATGTTAGTTATAACTGCTTGGCCATTAACTCAGGCTTACTACTGAGTAGCTCTTACATTTAAACTTAGCCCATTTCTGTTAATCTGTATGTCGCCACATGTCCCATGGATTTACCTGTGTGCTACTACATGCTGCTCCCTGGATGGTGGGCTGGCGTCTCCTCATTCAGCCTTCCTCTTCCCAGAATTCTCCTTGTCTGCTTATCCTACCTATACTTCCTGCCTGGCTACTGCCCAATCAGCATTTTATTAAACCAGTGTACAAAAGCATTATCCCACAGCAAAAGGCCTTTACTAGGTAGGTCAGGTGTGGTTGTATATGCCTTTGATTCTAGCAGAATTCAAGGCCAGCCTGGTTTTCACAGGCAATTCCAGGCTAGTCAGGGGTGTACACAGTGAGACCCTGCTACTAATACAATGAAAGGAAATCAGCCAAATGCAAGGAGGGAAATTATCCCAGTGAACATGTATATGCGTCAAATTAGATTTCTATATGGCAATCAAGCAGTTTATACTTAATACTGACCCCTAATGGAGCAAAACAGATGTGTATGCATGAGTTTGTATCTATGTATAGATACCCTATTGCATCAAAAATAGAAAAAGCAACTTACTAAAAACTAATAGCTGTATCTATAACAGTTGGAACACACATTTATTGGTCAAACCTGAGTGCATTTCTTTGTTTGAATTCTTTCTATTATTAAGCAAATACCTCTCCTCATATTTTAAGATTGGAGACTCAGTCTTATAGCTTTCTAAGAGATTCTGAAATGTAGAATATTAAAGCTAGAAACTGAAAAACAAATTTTCAAAGATTTCTACTCTGTTTTTAAGCACCAAGGTACAAATGAAGAGTCATGGTTTTAAAACAATAACATATCAGATCTAGTATGAGAAGCTAAGATGAAAGAAAGGTGTATCTGGAGCAAACAGTGCCTTCCTCAAGTTCTCGACAGAGTAGTTCTCACGTGTTAGTTTGATGACAAGTTACTATGCTTCAAGACCCTAACTAAGTATATGACTGTAGAGTGGAAAACGTCCTTTTAGTTTTTCTTTCTGAGTCTCATACTTCATTAGTTAGAAATCTCCATCTTTCTGAATTCTTTTTTGTTGTTGTTGTTTTTCGAGACAGGGTTTCTCTGTGAAACAGTCCTGGCTGTCCTTGGAACTCACTCTGTAGACCAGGTTGGCTTCTAACTCACAGAGATCCACCTGCCTCTGTCTCCCAAGTGCTGTGATTAAAAGCACAGGCCACCACCGCCCGGCGTCTTTCTGAATTCTAATATAAATTGAAAAAAAAAATTCCAGAGCCAGCTGTGGTGGTGTACACCTTGGATCCCAGCAGCAGAGGCAGGTGGATCTCAGAGAGAGGCACATGGATTTCAGAGTTCTACATACTGAGTTCCAAGCCATACTGTGAGATTCTCAAAACAAAACATCTGTACAGTGACATATAGTTTTAATTGCTCTTGTCTTTATACTCAATTTATAATTATATAAACATTGATTATTATTAGCCTTTTAAACACTAATGCCTATTCTCTGATACATGTGCTCAACAAACCCAAAATGCACAGCCAAATCATTTAGGAAGGTCTATAGGCCTCTGGAAAAATCTATTCTGATAACCCCAGCAGCTGTATGTACTGTGTATCTGAGAATCATTAAGAAAGAACCTCATTTCCTTGTACTGTTTCAGTGGGGAGTCACAGAAAGAAGTCTAGTTAAACACCCTTCTTGTATCACAACAAGGCAGATCAGAACGCCAAGAAAAGTAAAGCAATTGAGTCATTCCCTCAGTGAGAGCTTGGCCAACAGATTCTACTTTGTCTTACAAATCACAATAGCCACAACATTATTTCACACTCTACCTCTGATATAGTTGACTTGCAAACCTCTCTGGCCACAGATTCAAATTTGGGATCAGTAGTGAGGTTCAGCTTGTAATTCCACAACAACTGGTTCAAGAGAAGAAGAAAACAAAATAAGACAAAAACACTCTAGTTAGAACACCATGAAATTTGTGATTATTATAAATGACAAAACTAATTGTACAGTCATATAAAGCATATTTAATTTCCAGTAATACACAAAAGTCAATCACATTCACAGATAAAAAGCACAAAATATATATAAACATAATTAAAGCAGCACCCACCATTCAAATGTTCTTTTTTCTTTCCTCCTAAATGACATGTTTTTAAAACTATGAATTAAAATTACGTGGTATGGGTTGGGGATTTAGCTCAGTGGTAGAGTGCTTGCCTAGCAAGCGCAAGGCCTTGGGTTCAATCCTCAGCTCCAGAAAAAGAAAAAAAAAAGAAATTATGTGGTACATGGGTTAGAGAAACAGCTCGGTGGTTAAGACTATGTACTGCTCATGCAGAAGACTAGAGGTCAGTTTCTAGAACCCATGTTCTGAGGCTTCTAACTCCAGCTCCAGGGATCTAACACGCTTTTCTGACCTTCATGGACACTGCACCCATATGCACAAACCCACACACAGACATACTTAATTAAAAGTAAAACTAGGCTGGGCAGTGGTGGTGCGCGCCTTTAATCCCAGCACTCGGGAGGCAGAGCCAGGTGGATCTCTGTGAGTTCGAGGCCAGCCTGGTCTACAGAGTGAGTTCCAGGAAAGGCGCAAATCTACACAGAGACCCTGTCTCGAAAAAACAAAACAAAAACAAAAAAGAAAAAAGAAAAAAAAAAAGAAAAGAAAAAAGAAAATTAAAACTAAAAAATATTCTAAACTATGTGGTATCAAGAAAAAAACTAGCTGGATGGTGGTGGCATACACCTTTAGTCCCCAGCACTCAGGAGGCAGAGGCAGGTGGATCTCCATGAGTTTGGGGCCAGCCTGGCCTATAGAGTGAATTCCAGCAAAGTGAGGGGGCTACATAGAGAAACCCTGTTTTGAAAAACCAAAAACAACAAAACACCAAACCATAACTAAACAAAAAATAAAGAAATAAACAAAAAACTTAAATATTAAAGTCCCTGATAAAGTTTTAGAGAAACTATCTGCTTCTAAAAAGTTTGTCCCAAATGCTCAGATGTGGTGGAGTTTGTCAAAGGATTCACAGAACAGTGCTTTCGACAGATCAACCTTAAGGAGAGGTGCTCAGATTCTAGTTTCCAGGAATATCTGTCTTATTCCCTGAAAACACTGATTGACCCTTCATTATATGGTTTACTTTAGAGTGGTTTGGTTTTGCTTTTTAATTGATTTAATGTGTATGGGAGTTTGGTTTGCTGAGTTTAACTACCACCCTGGCATACCTGTCTCCTTTAAAGGTGCTACTTACTACAGAGTAGATATCCTACCTTTTTATTTCTTTATTTTTTTGAGATAGGGTTTCTCTGTGCAGCCTCGGCTATTCTGGAACTCGCTATGAAAACCAGGCTGGCCTCTACCTCATAGAGATCCACCTGCCTCTGTTTACTAGGATCAAAGGCATGTGCTACCACATTTGGCTCACAATAGGTATCTTTTTTTTTTTTTTTTTAAATCATGTATACAGTGTTCTGCCTGTATGTCTGCAGGCCAGAAGAGGGCACCAGATCTCATTACAGATGGTTGTGAGCTGGGAATTGAACTCAGGACCTCTGAAAGAACAGTCAGTGCTCTTAAGTGCTGAGCCATCTCTCCAGCCCCTCAATAGGTATCTTAATGAAACAACTTTTAAAAAAGCTGTCGACGGGGGTTGGGGATTTAGCTCAGTGGTAGAGCGCTTGCCTAGCAAGTGCAAGACCCTGGGTTCCATCCTCAGCTCCAAAAAAAAAAAGCTGTCGACTTGATAAACAGAACATTAATTCTTTTTATATGGTAACTGTAATAAGAAAGACCACCTTTTATAAACCTTTAGTGTGTGTGTGTGTGTGTGTGTGTGTGTGTGTGTGTGTGTGTGTGTATGCCACAGGTCAATTCATCAAAACTATTTGCCCATCAAATTCCAGGGATCCTCCTACCCCTGCATGCTGGGATTGCAGACACACACCAAGACAAGTAGCTTTTTAACATGAGTACCAGCGACCCTAAGCCAGGTCCTCATACTACCCACTGAGCGAGTATACAATTATTATTGGCCACACCTTATGATAGTATTTATAAAGTTCCTTAAGCAAGGCGTATCATCCTTTTAAAACTAATAGAATCAGAGAAAATATAACGCTTCCAGAAAAAGATGAAAAGGCATCCCAGAATCTGTCATCATATTTATAAAGCACATATAGTAAGTTAATGAAAATTCATACTTACATGATTGCAGTCTGAAGAAATTTCATTCTCAGGCTAGAAGGGAAAAAAAAGTTGTTTTAAAAAAAACAAAAAACAAACACTAAAAACCCAACCCCTCAAGTTTTCAAACATCACAAAAATGAAGTTAAAACCAGAATCTGAATATTTAATAAAACATGTCTCTTCAGTACATGGAGGACACTGGAGCTGACAATCCTTTCAGATTCCTGAGGAGAAAAGTACCAGAAAGGTACATGAGAAACAATCCTTTCTCTATCAATAGTATAATGTGGAAATGGGAAAGTGTACTAACATCATAACACAACAGCAACATAAGAACTTTTTTATATGACATTTTCTAAGTTTGAATGCTAAGAGGAGGGGCTGGAGAGATGGCTCAATAGTTAACAGCACTGGCTGCTCTTCTCGGGGACCTGGGTTCAATTCCCAGCACCCACATGGTGGCCCACAACCACTGTGACTGCAGTTCCAGCGGATCCAAGGCCCTTTTCTGGATTCCATGAGTACTGCACACATGTGGTACATAGACACATGTGCAGGCAAATCACACAACACATATAAAAGTAAGAACAAACTAAAAAAGAGAACTAGAGACTCAGTATGAGCTGGTGCAATATGAAAAGGCAGGTGGACCAATGTGAATTCCAGGCTGTGCAGGTCAGCACACAAAGAATCGGTCTCAAACATAACATCACAGAGAGGATCAATATGGGGGTTGTTTCAGTAATAAAACCAGACATTTAAAAACCAGGATTACTGAGCTGGGTATGATAGCTCACTCCTTTATTTCTAGCACTCGGGAGGCTAAGACAAGAAGATGGCTACAATTGCGAGGCCAGGCTGAGCTCTACTTCAGAACCCCCTCCTCCAAAACCAAAGCAATCAAACAAAAACACCCTAGGCTCACCAGAATACAAAGGAGGTCCAATGAAGATTGAAACACTAGTGTAGGACATTTTGAAAACAGGGCAGGAGGACTGTGAGTTTGAGGTCACTCTTATATAACAAGACCCTGTCTCAAAAAATAAAAGTAGCAACTGGGCGGTGGTGGCGCACGCCTGTAATCCCAGCACTCGGGAGGCAGAGGCAGGTGGATCTCTGTGAGTTCAAGGCCAGCCTGGTCTACAGAGCTAGTCCAGGACAGGCTCCAAAGCTACAGAGAAACCCTGTCTCGAAAACCAAAAAAAAAAAAAATAAAATAAATAAAAATTAAAAGTAGCTCAATACAGCAGTTTGGCTTATAATCCCTGTACTTGGGAGGCTGAGACAGTAGGACCTATGTTAGTTTGAAGCTAACCTGAGATAGATTGTGAGTTTAAGGTCAGACTGGGTTTAGTTTGAGAGACCCGGCCTCACATAAACAACAAACAAACAAATAAATTTGAAAAGAAATTCAGGATTCTGGGGAGAACCCTAGTTCCCAGCATCTATGTTGAGTGTCTAGCTCCTGCTCCAGAGGATCTGATGCCCTCTTTCAACCTCCACAAGCACCTGCATTCATGCTCCCCCCATATATATATCTTTAATAAAATTAAAATTCTAAAAAATCCAAAAACATAACAAAAATAAAATAAAAATATAAATAGATAGATAGATAGTGTCACGTACGCCTTTCTTGTATCATCATTCCATTTTGTTCTCGGTCATTTTTAAAAAGGAAGGAAAAAAAACTTCTGATTTCTTCCTTTGTTAGTTACATATGGCCTAGAAAAACTACAGAAGAATGCAATAATAAAAAAAAGGGAGTGAGGGTGCTGGGTGGTGGTGGTGCACATCTTTAATCTCAGCACTTGGGAGGCAGAGGCAGGTGGACCTCTGTGAATTCGAGGCCAGCCTGGTTTTTTTAGTTTTAGGGTTTTTTTGTTTGTTGTTGTTTGTTTGTTATTTTTAAGATTTATTTATTTATTATGTATACAGCATGTATGACCACAGGCCAGAAGAGGGCACCAGATCTCATTACAGATGGCTGTGAGCCACCATGTGGGTGCTGGGAATTGAACTAGGACCTCTGGAAGAGCAGTCAGTGCTCTTAACCTCTGAGCCGTCTCTCCAGCCCTCTTGTTTGTTTTTAACTGAAGGAGAATAAGCAATGGTGAGGTTAGGAAGCCCGGAGTCACAAAAGTGACAAGGGCTGCAATTGCGCGAACATGTTTTAGGTCTGGTGTCCAGGGGCTTAGCTTAACCACTATGTGTGCTTGGGGAGGGGATGTAAAACTCCGTGATAGTCCTGAGAGCGAGAACTCATGAACAGCTGAGACACTAATGGAGGATCAGTTTATCTGCTGTCAGTGTCTCCAGAAGCCACACTTCTAATCAGAGTGGAGTAAAATTTGCCGTTAAACAGTACAGTGCTGTGGGATATCTTTCTGTACGCTCTGAATATGTGTTGCTCTGATTGGTTGATAAATAAAGCTGTTTGGTCAATGATGAGACAGAATAAGGTTAGGTGGTACACTGAACAGAAGAGAGAGAAGAAGAAAGGAAGGTGGGAGAGACGTGAGCCCCACCACAGAAGGAGCAACAAGATGTCAGCAGACTGGTAACGCTACAGTCATGTGGCAACATACAGATTTACAGAAATGGGTTAATTTAAGAAAAACAGCTGGGCTGGAGAGATGGCTCAGCCGTTAAAGGCTAGGCTCACAACCAAAAATATAAGAAAAAACAGCTAGCTAGCAAGAAGCTGAAGCCATAGGCCATTCAGTTTCTGAGTGATATAAGCCTCTGTGTGATTATTTTATAAGTGACTGTAGGACCGTAGGTGAGAGATTTGTCCCCACTGCAGGGCCAGAGAAAATTCCGTCTACAGTACAGTTGAAAATGATGCAAAAGTAAATAATAAAATGGAGCAGTTTATCCAAGAGTGTAGTAATGGCTAGTTATTGCTGTGAGGAAGATGGAGATCACACAGGGGAAAGTTCTTTGGAAAATGAAATAACTTTTACATAAATATAAACAATAAACATTAGTTTAAAAGAAAAACAAATTTGGTGTCATTTTAAGGGGAAGCTAGATGACAGGTACACCAGATTTCAAATGGGTACACTATTTTCAAATTTCTTTAAAAAAAAGTTTTATTGCTGGGCGGTGGTGGCACACGCCTGTAATCCCAGCACTCGGGAGGCAGAGCCAGGCGGATCTCTGTGAGTTCAAGGCCAGCCTGGTCTACAGATCAAGATCCAGGACAGGCACCAAAACTACACGGAGAAACTCTGTCTCGAAATACAAACAAACAAACAAAAATAAAATAAAGTTCTATTTTTTAAGTGTTTATCTGTTTGTATGTGCACCATATGCATCCTATGCCCACAGAGGCCAGTAGAACTGCAGTTAGTTGTGGTTGTGTATTGCTAGATGTGGATGCTGGGAATTGAACTCTGGTTGGTGTTCTATAGCCCCTATTTTTCAAATGTCTTCTATGTCTATATTGGAAAAAACTGAATGTTGGGCTGACAAGATGGCTCAGCAGGATGAAATCTCTAGTGCCTGGGAGAAATGTCAGTTTCCCCCACCTTTTAAAACCTTTATGAAAAGCTTTTAATCTTCCTAACCTGGTAAAACGTATTTACAGAAAGCACTCTGACCTCATCCTTCTTTTAAAACCAGCCAATTGAGCTGCTTTTATTTATTTATTTATTTGTTTGTTTGTTTGTTTGTTTATTTTATTTTATTTTATTTTCCAGAGCTGAGGACTGAAGCCAGGGCCTTGTGCTTGCTAGGCAAGCACTCTACCACTGAGCTAAATCCCCAACCCTTGAGCTGCTTTTAATTCCAGCACTCGGGAGACAAGGCAGGTAGATCTCTGTGAGTTTTGAGGCCAGCCTGGTCTACATAGCTTGTCCCAGGACAGCCAGGGCTACACAAGGAAAAACTCTGTCTAGGGGGAGAGAGAGAAAGACAGAGAGAGAGAGAGAGAGAGAGAGAGAGAGAGAGAGAGAGAGAGAGAGAGAGAGAGAGACAGACAGAGAGAGGGAGGGAGGGAGGGAGGGACAGAGACAGAGAGACAGAGAGAAACTGTGAGGTTGGATTGCAATTGGCTTGTTGAGATACTTCACTTTGTTCCCATGCTCCTTACACTAAGATTATTCTTTCTTTGTTTCTAATACACAGAAGTCAGACATCATAAATTAACACTCCTACTTATTTATAAAATATATTTAAAATGGACTTAATTAGGCTGATGGGTAATGATTGGATTACAACACACTACTGTCAAATTTTTTACCTACCAAAATTTCAATAAGAACAAATACTTTAATGCCTTTGGGTACCTGAAATCAGCCTCCGTACTATGAGCTAATTTAGTTTAACTTAATCTCTCCATTCAAATACATTTCTACTAAACAATTCTGGACTAAAAGAGTATTTGTGGGGCTGGTAAGACTGTCTGGAGGGAAAGGTGTCAAGCCTGACCCCTGAGTGTGATGCCTAGGACACAAACGGTGGAGAGCAGACTCCCCCGACTAGTTGTCCTCTGGCATCTACAGGAGTGGGGGGCACACATCCATCCTTCCCAAAGGCACACACAATAAATAAGTAAAATGTAATTTTAAAAATCCTTTAAGAAGCCAAGCAGGGTGGCACATATCTTTGATCTCGGCAGAAGCAAGAGGATCTCTCTGAGGTTGAGGCTACCCTGACTTATATAAGGAATTCCAGGCCAGCCAGGATTACATATTGAAATCCTATGTCAACAGTATGAACAGAAGCTGTAAATGTGCTTGGGAGGTTTGGTTTGTTGATAAACTCCATTTTAGGTTTAAAGGCCGTCTTATAATAAAGATAAACTAGGCTCATTCCTGTTTATGACTAAATCTCTTGTTTTTCAAGGACTGGGTCATGCCCTACCTGTAACCTTAACTATAAATGGTTCTGTATAGCCTGTTCTTTGTTTCAGGAGGTTGTTATAATCACCTTGCAACCATGTCTTTGTTTCAGGAGGTTGTTATGACCAACTTGCTATAATTGTGTTCTGCTTCTGTAACCCTGCCACATCCCCCAGCTGGAAACCCTTACTCCTGAGCTATAAAAGCCCTTACCTTCCCCATGTCTAATACTGATCTCTTGAACTCCATTTCTAGGGAGAGACAGCATGTGTACATGAATTTAAGAGAAAAAAAAAAAACTTGCTTTAAATAATTTGGCCATGATTTGAGTTGGTGGTCTTTCTCCTCGAATCTGTGGGATTACCATTGTATTCTAGTACTCCTGTCTCCTCTGGAAAAGTATGTCCAAGCTGCTGGTAGCATGGAGAAGACCTGAGACAGATCTGAATCTAACCTACTGGCTGGAGCAAAGCCTAACCAAATAGTCTGCATAACCATGCACAGGAAAACAAAGATCCTTATCAAGGAAATGATAAACTCCTCAAACCTTTAACTGGGAACAGCCAATCTACTGGCAACCAAACCAGTGTCTCATGAAGGCATGACATGAACTGCAACCTTAGACACCAGTGCTTGATTTTCAACTTTGTATGATTTTTTTGATATTGCCTTTTATACACACACACACACACACACACACACACACACACACACACACACACACGGCAGTTAGAGCACAACCTGTGGGAGCTGGTTCTCTTTCCACCTGGTGGGTTCAGGGAATGGAATTCAGGTTCTTAGGCTTGGCAGCAAGTCCCCTTGTCTGCCCATCCACCTCACCACCCCTCAAGCCCTGCTATCTTGGTTTGCAACTAAATATAAACTTGTCTTTTATTGTCTTCCTAGATTTTGTTTCCTAGATTTTGTTTCTCTGGGTTATGCTATCAAGCTTTTAAGATTCATGGGATATCATGGCTATAAAGGATTAAACACAACAGTATCATGCAAAATATAAGATATAAAACAGTGTTTTCACAACTTTGTGCAGAGACATGTCCTTGTCAATGGAAATTAAATAAAGAAAGCATAAGAGAAAGTTGTTTGGCTTAGCCACTTGATAAGGAACTAAAGGGCATGGTGGCTCATGCCTTTAATCCCAGTGTTTGGAAGGCAGAGGCAGGCATCTCTTTGAGGCTAGCCTGGTTCTACAGAGTGAGTTCCAGGCTGTCAGGGATATACAGAGAAACTCTGTCTCAAATTTCAAAAGATAAGGAATTACAAACCAGAATTTCAAACAAAAACAGATGTGGGTGCTGGCTCTGGCTAATTTCTCCAAATGTACTAATTCCACAATACTGCAATCAAATCTTTCCATCAGACACAGCAATCTATTTTCTTCACGCTGTGAATGTAGACAACTAGATTATCTTTAATCTCAAACGAACAGCACAAAATATAAAACTTAGAATTACTAAGATAGAATATGGTTGAGAATGTTCTTCCATTTTCTAGCCATCAGTGAAATGATCACAAGAAATGAATTAACAAATATATATTCAACAATTATGCTCCCTAATTTATGCTAGGTATTGTTGTAAGACATAAGAAAATTAAAGACTTTAGTTTCTAATCTCAGGTAGTTCAGAATATAGCAGTATAGAAGAACTGCTAAGTCAAACAAATGTATTACTTGTGGGCAGCTCTGCATATCAGACATTTACATCACAATTCATAACAGCAGCAAAATTACAAAATTACAATTATGAAATAACAACAAAATAATTTTATGGCTGGGGTCACCACAACATGAGGAATTGTATTAAAGGGTCACAGCATCAGGAAGGATGAGAACCACTGAGAATGAGTTCTATGCAAGGACAAGTGGGTGAGTACTTGGGCGGCTGAAGCAGAGAAACCTAGGAGAGCCAACCTGAGCTACCCAGCAAGAAGACAATACACCCTCTTTCTACAAAACAAAAACAAAGCCAACAAAATAACTGAGAAACAACCAAAAAGACTGTGCATGTGTGTGAAGGCAGAAGTCAACCTTAGATGTCATTCTTCAGTTTCCACTCACCTTGTTTGAAAGACAGGGTCTCTCACTGGGACCCAGAGCTCACTGAACCCCAGGGATCCACATATCTCTATCCCCCATGGGTAGGATTACAAGTGTGCACCGTCACACTCAGCTTTTCACATGCATTCTGGGTTCCAAACTCAGGTTCTCATGCTTGCAAGGCAAACACTTCCCCACGTATCTTCCCAGCCTCATATGTTTTAAGGTATTTAAAAATATGTGTAATATTGGAATATTTCATAAATAAATATATATACAGTGAGGATTTTGTGATGGCTTGGTTGTCAACTTGACTATATATAGAGTTATTAACTAAAATCCAAGTGACTAGATATATTGGTGAGGGATTTTTTTTTTTCTTACTTAAATCATTTGAAGTGGAAAGATCCACTTTTAATCTTTTGAGGTTGAACGACCCACCTTTCTCCTGGGCCATATCTTCTGGTGGCAGACTAAGAAGGAAGCTTGTGCTATCTTTGCCTGTCTGCTCTCTCTGGCAAGTCCATTCCTTCACTGGCTAGAATCTACTTCTTCAGGATTCTGGCATATACTGAAGATCGACTGATACATTCAGCCTCATGGACTGAACAACCACTGAATTCCTGGACTTTCCATTGGCAGACAGCCATTGTTAGACTAGCTGGACCACAGCCTGTAAACCACTCTAATAAATCATATATGAATTTTATCAATTTTGTTCCTCCAGAGACCCTGACTAATACAGATATGCCTATTTTTTTCAAATGATAACATGGTAAGAATAGAAGACTAAGAGCTGAAATTTGGGGCTAGAGAAATAGTTCAATGGTTAACAGCCCTACTGCCCTTCTAGAGCACCTAGGTTCAATCCCCAGCGCCCACAGGACCACTCACAACCACCTGTAACTCCTGTTCCAACACCATACACACATGTAAGCGAAACATTCATACACATAAAATTAAAAATTTAAAAGTCTTTAAAAAAAGAAATTATTAAGCTGGGTGATGGTGGCAAACGCCTGTAATCCCAGCACTCGGGAGGCAGAGGCAGGTGGACCTCTGTGAGTTTGAGGCCAGCCTGGTCTACAGAGCTAGATCCAGGAAAGGCTCCAAAGCTACAGAAGAGAAACCCTGTCTCAAACAACAACAACAACAACAACAAAAGTTATTAGTAATAGGAAAGACAGAACCTAGCATACATCCCCATCCCAGTGTAGTAGTAAATAAAATAAAGAAGGAACTTGGAGGGGTATGAGTAACGGCAGCAAAAAAGGCAGTAAGACAGGAGGGAATGAACACAGAGTACTTGGAGATACTTGCCTGACTCCAATAAAAACTCATGTGGCTGCATCCTGGCATAAGCTGTCTCTTAACTGATACCATATTTCTTACAACATAACAGACTCAAAGTAAATGGGACTGTAGACAATTTTACAGACAAAAGATCTCAAGCCCAGAGAAACTAACATGACCAAATGTACTCTTGCTAGGTAGCAAAACTAGGTTTTTAAAAAATGACAATTAATAAAAATGAAAGGCTTAAGGTTATGTTTTCAGCTTGATGCCTCTCCCCCAAAAGATGGGTTGGTAGGGTTGTCAGATATAATACTCAAACTTAGTGTTCTAGGATCTTAATTTTAAAATTTTAATTATTACTATTATTGTGGGGGTATCTCAGTTAGGGTTTCTATTGCTGCAATGAAACACCATGACCAAACAGCAAGCTGAGATGGAGAGGGTTTATTTGCTTACATTTCCATATTGCTGTTCATCACCAAAGGAAGTCAGGACAAGAACTGAAAAAGAGCAAGAAACTGGAGGCAGGAGCTGATGCAGAGGCCATGGAGGGGTGCTGCTTACTGGCTTACTCCCCATGACTTGCTCAGTCTGCTTCCTTATAGAATCCAGAACCACCAGCCCATGGATGGCCTCACCCACAATGGCCTGGGCTCTCCGTCATCATTCACTAATTAAGAAAATGCCCTACATCTGGACCTTACAGGAGGCATTTCCTCAATTGAGGTTCCTCCTTTCAAGATAACTCTAGTTTGTGTGTCAAGTTGACATTAGACCAGAACAGAATGGGGGGTAGGGTGGATAATATTATTTGTGTGAGGGCAGGCACATGTACACCACAGTGCAAGTGTGAAGGTCAGAGAACTTTCAGGAGTTGGTTCTCTTTCCATTGTTGAGTTCCAGGGATGTCAAACTGTCAGGCTTGCAAGACAAGCAATTTTACCCACTAAGGCACTTTAAAATCTAAAATGATTTAGTTTGACAGTTACATGATAAATGCAGACACAGACAGATGACATAATTAGATAAACTAGGGACCTGGATTAGTCCTAAAAGACCCACACTGAATTATGAGAACTTTGTTCACCTTACTTAGCTTTTACATCAGTGACTCAGAAGTTGTGGCTACTCTTTTAAGACTTAAAATTCCTAGCCCTTCTTCTAAGCTCCATAAATTCAGAGCTGGTTGTAAGGAAAGGGATAGATGGTAGGAAAACACTAACCAGCACCTGGAAGGCTCAGGCAGGCAGGCAGACAAGCTCTTGGCCAGTCTGAATGCTACGTATCAAAAGGCACCTGACTACCCGGGTGGTGGTGGCAGCACACTTTTAATCCCAGCACCTGGGAGGCAGAGGCAGACGATCTCTGTGAGCTTGAGGCCAGCCTGGTCTACAAAGTGAGTTCCTGGACAGCTAGAGATACACAGAGAAACCCTGTGTCCAAAAACCAAAGGGGTGGGGGGGGCACCTGACTAACAGAACTGCAGTACTCATCTACAGAAGTTTATGACTGTAGTGACTTAACTTGAGACTGCTGAGGGCAGGCTTTGGACTAGAACTGAGCCTTCTTTCCCTAGGGCTTGGGATTCATAAAGATTCAACATGCTTTTGGAGCCTGAGGTAATCTTGAAATCTGATGCAAACTTTTGTGAAAAACTTTTTTAAAAATAAGATTTATTAGACAAAGGAAAATTATGAAACACTGTTTAGGGGCTGAACAGATGGCTTAGGAGAATCTTCTCTTCCCGCGGACACTTTGAGTCCCAACACCCATGCCAGCCACAGCTGCCTGTAACTCCAGCTGGCCCCCAAGAGCACCTGCATACATACACAGCAAACACTTACACAGACATATTTAAAGTTTAGAAAATTAAATATTTAAAAATTTTAAACACTAAGCATTAGTTGAAGTTCTTTTATGAGTCTTTAAAAAAATCTAAGATATGGAATTTAAATACAGAAGTATGTTGGATTTCAAGTCTTTTAATATAGGTAATTTGCATATTACCATGACCACAACTGATTTATTTCAACCATTCTCACTAGTCAAAGTCATAAAAAAGAGCTTTCAGAATAAATTACTGAGGAGCTTGGGTCTGAATGTTCTCAATTAAACTGATAATCCCATTTACTTAGAAGAATATATATTTGTTTTTGTTTTTTGTTTTTCGAGACAGGGTTTCTCTGTGTAGCCCTGGCTGTCCCGGAACTCAGAGATCCGCCTGCCTCTGCCTCCCAAGTGCTGGGATTAAAGGTGTACGTCACCACGCCTGGCCCCATCAGTGTGTTTTAAACTAGAACACTAAGCATCATAAAGTTTTATCAACTAAAGTCAAAACATCCACCAGAGGAATACAAAAGAACATGTTACTTTTCCTAAGTATCAGGTACTATATTTACAACAGATTTGCTTACCAATAGAAATGTCCTTTTTGGAAGGCGGCACAAATGGATGTCTCCTCCTGATTAGGCACATTCTGCAGTAGTACTTTCAATTCTTCCAAGAGTTTATTTATTGAACTCCCAATCATAGGCACAATTCATTTACTAACCTAGTCCAAAGCCTGCTCCTCAAAGCAAACTGAATATAATGTAATTGTTATCTGATGGGATAAATTTTTTTTTAAAAAAAGATTTATTTATTTATTATGTATACAGAATGTATGACTACAAGCCAGAAGAGGGCATCAGATCTCATTACAGATGGTTGTGAACCGCCATGTGGTTGCTGGGTATTGAACTCAGGACCTCTGGAAGAACAGACAGTGCTCTTAACCTCTGAGCCATCTCTCCAGCCCCGAGATAAACTCTTTATAGTCTTAGAAAATTGCTCCTGAGTAAGTCTCCTCAGATTCAAGAGTACTTTCCTCTTAGTGCCTTACATCTGCCCATCCAGGGGGGTGCAGATGAATATTACTTTTCCAGACGACAGTGACCAACACAGGTTGCATGTCCTCTAACAATGCTGATTCACTAGAAGTTGTGCTTTTCCTGGATGCAATTGCCCATGACGCCTGCAATGCCAGCTTTAGAGGCAGAGGCAGTTAGGAGTTCACAGCCATCCTTGGGCTACATGAGACACTGTCTTAACACTTCCCTCACAAACATACACACAGAAAAATACAAACTCTGGTTCTACTAATTAGTATGATAAAGGAGGTAAGCCATGAATCCTCACCCAACCATCTAACCATTATTCACAGTTGACTAAAAAGTCAGGAAGAGGAAATATTGCTGATATTTCAAGAAAAACAGCACCATCAATATCACAAAGACCAGAGAAGACATAAGGATAGTTATTGAGATAAGCATTAAATGGAGGTTATGACTGCTTGTATGTTGCTGTGTAGATGCTAAGGCCAGTGACCGGGGCTTGTATAGGACTGAAAGAGGGAATTGGAGGTTTTGGAAAGGCATCATCTTCTATGCAGATACCTGAGAAAATGAGGAACCCTATACTGACCATTTGTAGGCTTATTTATTTGGTATCTCCTGATATGTGGTGGGGATAACTAGTTTAAAAAATCTCAAGGAAGGTCCAATTTTGTTTTTCTGCAGTCCAAATTAGCATGTTACACTAAGCCCAGAGTGGTGGGGTTTCACTTCCATTACTTGGATTGTTCCCAAGTGGGTGGTAGACAATACTGTTGGTAAATATTATAGTTAATTCACCTCTATAGGAACATGCTTGATTTTAAAAAAGGTAAAGGACAGTCAGGAAAGACAGGTAAAGTAATTGTTAGGTTTCAAACCTGGGACTAATGGCTGAGGTGCCTATTTAACATATCAAAGCAGATACTGGCCACCAGGTTTTCCCTGCATCCCTACCTGTTACAGGGCTCTTCAGGCTGGCATGACCTTCCTTCCCCCAGCTGCCTTTCCCTATATAATCCAACCGTTTTGGTTACCACTTCTCTTTCGTTCCTCCGAGCTGCTGCACACCTCATTCCTCTCTTCCTTCCCATCCTCCCTCCCCTCACATGGCTCAGGGTCATGTCCACTCTGGACTCTTCCAAATGTCCCTGCCTCTCTCTGACTATGCTCTGCCTCATACCTACAATAACTTTCTCTTCCACCATACTTAGGAGCAGTCATGTCCTTTTCCTTTCTTTCTTTCTTTTTTTTTTTTCATTCATCTAGTGCCAAAACACACGAGCAGTCATGTCCTTTCCTTTTTATTTCTTTTTTTCATTCAGGGATAGGCTGAGGCTCTAGGAAGTGCAGATCTTTTTATAGAACCTGGCTCAAATTATTGGCAATTCTAAGGCAACAATTTAATTCTGAGACTAGTCTACCACTTGAATTAGACCAAATCAAGTTATTTTGATAGTCAGCCAGGAGCGTAATTCTAGCACTTATGAACTAAGGAAGGAGTATCACTGATGGTTGAAGACCAGCTTGAGGAACCCAGGCTAGCCCTGGCTAGACAGTGAGACTGTCTCAAAAATAATAAATACAAATATTTGAAATAACAAATGCTGAGATGATAGAAACTAAACACCTACTTTGAGAAATGCTGATAAACAGTAACAAAGATACAATCTTTTATAAATATACCTCATAATCTGCAAATCATTCATATTTATGCCTTTTTTTAAAAAAAGATTTATTTATTATGTATACAGAAGAGGGCACCAGATCTCATTACAGATGGTTGTGAGCCACCATGTGGTTGCTGGGAATTGAACTCAGGACCTCTGCAAGAGCAGTTGATGCTCTTAACCTCTGAGCCATCTCTCGAGCCCTATTTATGTCTTCTAAAGTAGTAATTTCCTAATATAAGATCTCTATCAAATACGGGCTCTTCCAAGAAACTGTGTGTGCTGGCTGGTTTTATGTCAACTTGACATATGCCAGGTCATTTGAGGAGTGGGAACTTCAGCTGAAAAATGTCCTACCAAAATGGACTGTGGGCAAGACTGTGGTACATTTTCTTGATTGACGTGGGAGGGCCTGGGGCAAAAAAAAGCCATGGAGAGCAAGTCAACAAGCAGCACTCCTCTATGGCCTCTGCATCAGTTCCTGCCTAGAGTTTCAGCCCTGAATTCCTTCGATGATGGACTGGAATGTGAAAGTGAAATAAACCCATTTCTCTCCAAGTTGCTTTTAATCATGATGTATGTGATGTTTATTACAATAGAAATTGAACCATTCTGGATAAATGATGTAATGTTTTTAGGTCCAAATTTCCTCACTTATAAATGAAAATAGTAAGAATATTTATTTCAGCCAGGCAGCGGTGGTATACACCTTTAATCCCAACACTTGCGGGAGGCAGAGGCAGGCTGATCTCTGTGAGTTGGAGGCCAGTCTGGAATACAGAGAGAGTTCCAGGATAGCCAAGGATACACAAAGAAACCCTGTCTTTGGGGAAAAAAAAAAAAAAAAGTTTATTTCACGTATTGGCATAAGTGGAGCAAAATAATGTAACCCTTGTTGTAAGCAAATAATAAATATCATATATAGTTATAATAGTAATATTCTATACTTTTAGAAGAGGATTAATTTTGCTATGTCTCAACTCCGAAATGACCCAATTTCAAAAATTAAAGTATAGGCCAGGCATGATATAGCACACTCCTTTATTCTCAGTACTTGGAAGGAAAAGGGGCAGGAGGATCTCAGGGAGTTCAGGGCATGTCTGGTCTGCATAGCAAGCTCCAAGACAGCCAGAACTACATAGAGAGACCCTGATTTAAAAAAAAAAAAAAAAAAAAAAAAAATCAGAATAAAACAGGAGCTGGAGAAATGGCTTAGCAGTTAAGAGTACTTGCTGTTCTTACAGAGGCCTGAGTTCAGTTCTCAGCACCCACATGGTGGTTCACAATCATCCCTAACTCCAATTTCAGAGGATCTGATACCTTCTTCTAACATCCACAGGTACCAAGCAACCATGTGGACATACACAAATGTAGGCAAAACATATAACACACACACACACACACACACACACACACACACACACCACTTTCTCTCTCCAAAAAAAATCAAATTAAATTAAAATTAAATTAAGCAGGAATAAGTTTTTAAGCTATGTAGAGCTGGAGACAAAACTTAATGGAATAATACTTACCTAACACAAGTGATATTCTGGTTTCAGTTTTGTTTTTGAGACGGTCTCACAAAAAAATTCAACTTTGGCTGGCATGGATGGAACTCCTTATAGCCACTACTGCCCGGCTATTTTGAATTTCTTTAAGGATACTGTTTCTTGGTTTAAAAAAAAAAAAAAAATTAGAAGATTTAAATACTTTGATTTTGTTTGTACATGTTTTAAGGCTTTCAAAAGCCTTTATATTGCCGGACGGTGATGGTGCACGCCTTTAATCCCAGAACTCGGGAGGCAGAGGCAGGCGGATCTCTGTGAGTTTCGAGGCCAGCCTGGGCTACAGAGTGAGTTCCAGGACAGGCTCCAAAGCTACACAGAGAAACACTGTCGGGGGGGGGGGGCATTTTATATTAAGGTTAAATGTTCAGATTTAAGTATCTTTATTTTGTCTTTTTTCTTTTTCTTTTTTCCCCCCAGAGCTGAGGACTGAACCCAGGCTAGCAAGCACTCTACCACTGAGCTAAATCCCCAACCCCAAGTACCTTTAAATATCCAAACAAGAGCTGGGCACGGTTGTGCATGCCTTTAATCCTAGCACTCAGGAAGAGGCAGAAGGATCTTTGTGAGTTCGAAGCCAGTCTGGTCTACAAAGCAAGTTCCAGGACAGCCAGGACTCTATCACACAAAGAAACTCTATCTCAAAAAAACAAAAAACAAAACCCAAAACGATCCAAACAAACTAAACATTAGTCATCTACATGCCATGCTGAAAGAAGGTACCGACTGGTGGCAGAGGGTAGATAAGAAATATTTGAATATTAACTTAAAGTGTAAGAGTTAGCTAGTAACAAACCTGAGCTATTGGCTGAGCATTTATGATCAATATTAAGTCTCTGTGTGGTTGGGAGCTGGCTAGTGGAACAGAGATGACTGCTGGGATACAGAAAAGTTGCGTACAATTCATTTTATGAATATAAGGGTTGCTCGTCACCAACTGGTAAAGTGAGTAAGATTAGTGACTGAATAATCTAGTTTGAATGTCATGACTCTGTTTGGATTTGCTGTCTCAACCACCTGACAGTCACTTGTGAGGGGTAGTAGTACAAAACAGAGGACCACATCTAAGATACTACACACTGTCCCCTCACAATCACACCTTCAAACTTTTCATCATTACAGTTACTATTCTTCCTAAGAGTTGTCAGAACTCCAATGTCTAAGTTAGAAGGCTTTAATTTGGGGCTGGAGAGATGGCTCAGAGGTTAAGAGCAGTGGCTGTTCTTCCAGAGGTCCTGAGTTCAATTCCCAGCACCCACATGGTGGCTCACAACCATCTGTAATGAGATCTGGTGCCCTCTTCTGGCCTGCAGGGATACACGCAGGCAGAACATTGTATACATAATAAATAAATAAATCTTTAAAAAAAGAAGGCCTTAATTTAAGGCATCTGAAACTTTAGTAACACCATAAGAAGTAAGACAAAAATATAAGAAGAAGCCTGGAGCCGGGCGGTGGTGGCACACGCCTTTAATCCCAGCACTCGGAAGGCAGAGGCAGGCGGATCTCTGTGAGTTCGAGGCCAGCCTGTGCTACCAAGTGAGTTCCAGGAAAGGCGTAAAGCTACACAGGGAAACCCTGTCTCGAAAAACCAAAAAAAAAAAAAAAAAAAAAAAAAAAAAAAAGAAGAAGCCTGGAGATAAGAGCAGCTAGCTGCTCATGCAGTGGACATGGGTTCAGTTTCCAGGACCCCCATATAGTGGCTCACAACTGCCTATAGCTCCAGCTCCAGGGGATCTACTGCCCTCTTCTGGTCTCTGTGGGACTAAGTAACAAGTGTTACATAGTCAGACTCAAAAAACAAAACAAAACAATCTCCTTTCAGTTCATTTCAGGGCCATTAAGAATTCCTGATTTATTTTTTTATTTTTTCCTGGTTTCACTGTACTTCTCTATTGCCTCTATAGGGGAGTCAGTGAGGGGTAGTATCTCAATAAAAAAGCAACAAAAAAATACCTACAAATACAGATCACCTTTTAAACTTTTCTCTCATTTACTAGTACCCTATTTAACATAATTATGTATTCTCTCTTCAATTATGCTCTCTACAATTATGTATTCCTAGTCAGGTCCAAAGGAAACAATTCCCTCAAATCTTGATGCCTGCTTCTCTCTACCAAAGAAGCCATTCCTCAACACTGTCAGAGGTGACAAATGGTTTTCTGTGGTCTCTGCATGCTAGCCTCCAAGCTTACTTAGCAGCTCTCTTCCCAGCTGGCCCACCCAGCTCATGGGTCTCCCTTCCCCAGCTTCTCATTTCCACACAACCCTGCCACTCTGGCCATTCATTCCCTTGGTCCTCAAGTCTTTGCGATCTCTGTTTTGTTCTCTTCTCTTGGTCCTCTTTTTGTCTTCCTCTCTTGGACTTCCTCACTCCCTCCCTCCCCACCCTGCCTCACGGCCTGGTCCATTCTGCTGGTCATGTTCAATCTACTACTTTCCCTGCTCTGGAGTCTTCCAGATGCTGCTGGCTGCATGTATACTCCCTCATATCTACAATGAAACCTCCCCCTCAACCGTATCTTGGAGTGGTCATGTCCTCATTTTATACTCTCTGAAACCCCAAAACAACAACAAAACAGATGCTTTCCCTAAAATAACTAATTCCATTTGCTTTAGAATTGAAGATTAAGAAGATCTAGTTTACATAAGTAATCACCACCAAAACATATCAGACACAAGTGTCCTACAGTGCCTTATTGGCCTAAGGGCACAGTTTACTACAAAGAATTTTTGCTGTGATTTGGAAGAAGCCAATCATCAATTCCATGATAAACCATAAAGTGGTTTAATTTTAAAGTAGCGAAAAAGAAAAGACATTTTTTAAGCTTCTCTTTCATTAATATTAGAACCGTGTCTGTCTGAAAGCATCTGACAACCACGACAGAGTGATTACCACACCAAACATCTTACAGGAGTCAAAAGCTCTACTCGTAATACAGAAGACAGCATCTCAATTGTCTGACGTCAAAAGCCATGCCCTG
Source organism: Onychomys torridus (assembly GCF_903995425.1). NCBI lineage: Eukaryota > Metazoa > Chordata > Mammalia > Rodentia > Cricetidae > Onychomys > Onychomys torridus. The sequence goes on from NC_050447.1 coordinate 39,108,291, forward strand.
TGATTCATTTATTTTACTCGTTGTCGGTGGTTTAAACTTGCACGCTCAGAGCCGGGCGGCAGTGGCGCACACCTTTAATCCCAGCACTCGGGTGGCTGAGCCAGGAGGATCTCTCTGAGTCTGAGGATAGCCTAGTTTATAGAGTGAGATCCAGGATAGGCACCAAAAATATACAGAGAAACCCTGTCTCCAAAAACAAAAACAAAACAAAACAAAAAAACTTGCATATTCAGGGCAGAAAATAAATAATTCAGAAATAAAACCCCCAAGGGTTGGAGAGCTAGTCCAATGCTTTAAGCTATTGCTGCTTTTATAGAGGAACTGAGTTCAGTTTCTAGCACCCAAACTAGTGGCTTACAACCAACCACCTGTGACTCCAGCTCCAGGGGATCTACTGCCTTCGTCTGGCCTCTGCAGACACCCAAATACACATGACAGATGCATATATCCATACATATAAGTAAATAAAATCTTCTCCATAAACATATCCCTTTAAAAACTCCTAGAGCCAGGGACTGGAGAGATGGCTCAGGGGTTAAGAGCACTGGCTGCTCTTCCAGGGGACCCAGGTTGATTTCTAGCACTCACATGGCAGCCCACAACTCTCTGTAACTCCAGTTGAAGGAGTCCAATACTTTTTCTGACTTCCACAGGTACCAGGCATACAAGTGGTGCACATACACACATGCAAGCAAAAACACCCACACACACACACACACACACACATATGCACACACACAACAAACAAACGTCTAAAAAAATTTAAAAATTCCTAAAGCAGCATACAACTATAATTCCAAGACTCAGGAAATTGAGGCAGAAGGATTATGAGGTCTTGAGGTCAGACTGAGCTATATACCCAAACTGTACTGGGGAAGGAGGTCAGAAAATTAACTGGTATGTCACTTCTGAATAGTCTAAGGTAAATACCATGGTTTGAGTATGTCCTTCAAATACTCCTATGGGGAGTCTTATTTCCAAAAGTGGCAATGTGAGGTCTATCGGGAGGCATAACAGAGCCCTTATGAATGGATGAAATACCAGCATCCTTGCTGGAAAGAGATTAGGTTGGTAGTTTGCTTCCCTTTTCTCTTTGTATATGTGCTCTCTCAAACATTCTAATCCCTCATCCCGCACATTTAGATTAATATTTATGATTGGTGTTTGCAATCTCTCTTCCTTCTGGATATTTGGTTAGGGTGAGAAATAAATTTATTACCAAGGAAGAGCACAAGTTTGCAAGCACTTATGGGATACTAAAATATTTACTGGTTGGACTCTGTATTCTAAAAAGTATATATTCTTCTTTCCTATAGTAGCCATTTAAATGTATTCTGAGATCCTATGAAATTTTGAGGATGTTTACATGTGGTCAAATATTGAAGCTGGGATGAGCTGAAAGGCTTAATAGACATGCTACTGTGCTGTACTGTAATCCTCATATATCCGGGTCAATTCGTGGGCTTTAATGAGATAAGGCTATGGGAACAGCAGCTCCGCTTCACGTCAGGCAACGTCTCTACAGTGTGTAGGCTTCTTCTCCTAACAGCAGTCCTACCATCTGCTGCAGCTTGTGTTGGCACTGTCAGGATGAAAGATGCCAAAACCTCAACATGCTATTCTGGGACACTAAATGTGATAAATATAAATTTAAAATATAAGCATTTTTAAGATGAAAAAATGTCTTTTTCATTAAAAATAGACTTACCATTTAAAGCTAAACTAAGTAATAGCTCTTGATCTTTGAAATAAGACAAAGACTCAAAGAAAAGTCAGGAGATGGGAGATAAGCTTGGAAATTTTCTGAAAAAAATTATTTAAGGATTTAAATGAAACCTAATTTTAGCTACTCTATAAATATAAAGGTATAATGCATAGAAACAGCTTTGGAACACTTTTTTTCTTTTCTTTTGAGACAGAGTCTCATTATGTAGCTTTGGCTGGTCTTGAACTAACAGAAATCCCCTTGCCTCTGCTTTCCCCAACCCCATCCCAAGTGCTGGGATTAAATGTATGTGCCACCACACCTGGCCTGAAATACATTTTAATAATGCCAAACAAAGACAACAAGGTTGAGAAGGGATGAATCTATCTGCATCTAGCCACGTCTCCACATTCCACACGACAACACACCAGCAGCCTCTCAAGCTAATCTAATGTTTGAAGTTACTGAATCTTGTAAAGATTCATGCTGAGCTCAGAATACAGCTCACTGATAAAGTGCTTGCCTAGCACAAATGAGGTCACAGATTCAACTCCCAGGACTGTTTAAAAAAAAAAAAAAAATCACAGTTGGAGAAATGGCTAAATGGTTAAGAGTACTAGCTACTTTTTCAGAGAGCCTGGGGTTCAATTCCCAGCACCCACATGGCAGCTCACAGCTGTGTGTAACTCCAGTTCCAGGCAATTCAACACCATCACACAGATATACATGCAGGTAAAACACTAATGCACATAAAATAAAATAAATCACTAAAAATAAATTAATAAAAATAGAAAAATCATGCTGAATATAATAAATTTATTTAATTCCTCTAAACTCAGTAAGTAGATCTGTCTAATTCATAATTATAAAGATAACAATATCAAACTAGGTCTGGCAAAACTAATTTTAAGGAGGTAATTTTTGAGCTTTCTCACTTGTTTCAGAGGTACACTTTCCTATAAGCTTGCTCCTTTTCCCTTAATTAGGTTAATTATAGACAGTAAAAATAGCATTTCTTTTGCCCTGAGCTAGCAATATGAGTTTTATAAATTACTTTATATAAAGCAGGAATTTTTTTTTTCCCCGAGACAGGGTTTCTCTGTGTAGCTTTGCGCCTTTCCTGGAACTCACTTGGTAGTCCAGGCTGGCCTCGAACTCACAGAGATCCACCTGCCTCTGCCTCTCTGAGTGCTGGGATTAAAGGCATGCGCCACCACCGCCCGGCCAAGACAGGGAATTTTTAAGATAAGATCAAGTTGAATTTAAAACTGCCAGTGAAAACTCCTATTTTCTTTCCCTCCAGTACCCCACATAACAATAAACACAAGCTACCTAGAGGAAAGTAAACCATAAAATGTTATTAACTTTCATCTCAAAAGCCTTTAGCCAGCCGAGTGTTGGTTGGGCACACCTTTAATCCCAGCACTTGGGAGGCAGAGGCAGAGGCAGGCGGATCTTTGTGAGTTCGAGGCCAGCCTGGTCTCCAAAGTGAGATCCAGGAAAGGCACAAAGCTACACAGAGAATCCCTGTCTCGGGGGGAGAAAAAAAAAAGCCTTTAGCCTGGCCAAATACTTAAAAACGTTCACACAAGATGCAGTGGGTTTTAGCTTATTTGAATGTGAATTTGCATGTACTATGTTCTAATGCCATAGATAGTATGCAATGGGTTATCTTTTATCTTTACATGGTTTATAAGGAACAAACTCAGATTGCTAGTCTTGTTCAGCTTTATGGGCTGAGCCATCTCACCAGCCCCTGCTCCTGCAGTAGATTTCAAAATGCATCAATATTTACAACTCTATCCTACACAGACTAGACAAAACACTGGAGTTAGGATCCAACAATCAGTGGTTTTTGTTTGTTTTTGTTTTTCAAGACAGGGTTTCTCCGTATAAAAGCCCTGGCTGTCCTGGGATTCCATCTATAGACCAGGCTGGCCTAGAACTCACAGAGATCCTCCTGCCTCTGCCTCCCAAGTGCTGGAGGCATGCACCACCATGCCTGGCCCCAATTTCTCACTTTCTTAACCCAGGCCGAATAAAAATCACAGTGTAGTCCAGGCTGGCCTCAAACTCACTGTAATCCTCCCCCCTCAGTCTCCTAATAGCTTAGATTACAAGCATGTGTCACCATAGCCAGATGATTAACTTTTTTAAAAAACCTGAGAATAAGGTCTCCTATGCTGCTGAAATGACCTTGAACTCCTGATCCTCCTGCCTTTACCTCCCAAGGGCTGGGATTAAAGACATTCCATTACCACCTGGATTCTCTCTCTCTCTCTCCCTACCTACCTACCTACCTACCTACCTACCTACCTACCTACCTACCTATCTATTTGTTAGTGTGTGCCAGTGTGGGAACTGGAGTTATAGAAAGTGGTGAGGTACCATGTGAGTGCTGGGAATTGAACCTGGGTCCTCTGGAAGAGCAGTCAATGCTCTTAACTGCTGGGTCATCTCTCTAGCCTGAATGTTTGGTTTTTAAGGCTTCAAACTCATAATCTTCCTGCCTTAGCTCTGAGTGCGGGGGGGTTGCAGGTGTGCACTACTGGCTCATAACATTTTGTCGTTCAGTAAAGAGCCCTTGGCCAGCATGCACAAGGTGCTGGGTTCACTCCCAGCACCACACACAACTCTTTCCTACTTGGAGGCTGTTAACAGTCTCACCTATTAACCCAAGAAGATACAAAAGAAGGTTGTTTAGAACAGAAAGTGAATTATAACTACAAGAAACTGTCAAGTGTATTTCCAGTTTCTCTTTTCTTTCACCTTTTTCTTCTACTAAAGAGTTAAATATTACTCACAAAAATTTGAAGTACCTATAGTTACGCCACTGCTATGCCCTGCTTTGGGGGATATGGCAACAAGTTATATAAAACTTCTCCTAAGCAATTAAAAGTACATCTAAAAGCACATTGTCTTTTAGGGAATGGATTATAATTTTTTTTCCTGTACTGCTTGGAAGACAGGAAACTGACTGATCTTTCATCCTATCACATTCAACAAGCGCTCTGCTTTTGACTTGCCCCACTGGTTTTTTTTTTTTTTTATTTTATTTATTTGTATTTTATGTGCATTGGTGTTTTGCCTGCATGTATGTCTATGTGAGGGTGTCAGATCTGGGAGTTATAAACAGTTGTAGCTACCATGTGGGTGCTGGGAATTGAACCTGGGTCCCCTGGAAGAACAGTCAGTGCTCTTAACCTTTGAGTCATCTGTCCAGCCCCGCCCCACCAATTTTGAAACCATTCAAAATTGGATTTAAAACAGTTTAGTTATGGAATCTAATTTTATTCCTTCAAAGTTTTAGTATTTAGACATGATTTTTTAATATTAATAAATGGCAGCTTTCTGAAAAATTTTAACAGATGTAGACTCCACAGCAGTTTAACTTAGTTTTTATATTTTGCTATCATTTTTTAAAATCTTCTTAAGGCTTCCAGAAGCTGACCTTACTCTATTTATCCAAAACTCAAAACTTAGTAAACAGTTCTTTAATAAAAATAACCATCTGGAAGCTTTAAGTTGTAACACAGGCCTACAGTTCAGCACTTACACAGAAGAGAAAAAAGGATCAGGAGTTCAGGGTTATTCTTAAGCTACATAGCAAGTGAAGCCAGCTTCGGCTACCAAAGAACCTGTTTCAGAGGAAAAAAAAAAAAAAAGGTTGGGGGTTTGTGGAGAGGGTCGGCAGAATAGTTCAGTGTGTGAAAGCACTCTCCATCAAGCCTGGGGATCTGAGCTCAGCTCTGGAACCTAGACTGTAGAAGGAGAGAGAGAACGGAATCCTTTAAGTTGCTGACTAACCTTTACACACACACTGTGGCACATGCCTCCCCCACCAACACATAACTAAGCAAATATAAAAGAAATAATCATCTGATAATAGTGAGACTATATCATATACAAAGATTCAATCCACCAATCTGTATTTATCATGAGATTATTAAAAATCCTCAGTCACTGGGACGGGAGAGATGGCTGAGCAGTTAAGTTTTTGCAAAGCACTCAGGTCACAACTCCAGTTCCAAGGAATGCAGTGCCCTTTTCTGGTCTCTTTGGGCACGCATGCACACAGTACACATAACATACATGCAGGCAAAACATTTATTTAAATAGAATAAAATAATTTTAAGAATGTTTTAAGTTGGGCCAGGAGTGGTGATGTATGTCTTTAATCCCAGCACTTAGGAGGCCAAGGCAGGTGGATGTGAATTCCCAACCAAGAGTGTTCTACATAGTTGGTTCTAGGACAGCCAGGGATACACAGAGACCTTGTCTCAAAAATATTTTTAAAATTTTTTAATAAAAATACTCAATTGCTGTGGAATATTACTATTAATTAATTAATATTAACTACATAAAGATATGCTTATGTTGCAGAATATTTGTTTAACTATGTAAAGGTGTGTTGTTGCTGTTCACCTTGCCTGCCTAAAGCAGCTGATTGGTCTAATAAAAAGCTGAATGTGCTTGCTTTGGCAGCACATATACTAAAATTGGAACGATACAGAGAAGATTAGCATGGCCCCTGCGCAAGGATGACATGCAAATTCCTGAAGCGTTCCATATTTTTAATTCATGACTCTAAAGGCACACATAAAGATGGAGAAATCTCATACCAATGTGTAGTGGATAGCCATCCCCGCATTGGCCTGGAAGTTCCAACCCCCATTGAGGCTTCAGTAATGATCACGCCCACAAGGCGGGGCAGAGGAGGGAGCGGAAGACTGAGGAGCAAGAGGAGGAGGCTCTCTTGGTTCTGGGACGCTGGACGCTGGAGGTAGACCAAGCAGAGTTCTCCAGAGAACGCCGCCGGACTGCCCTATACCTTTGCCAGACCCTGCAACCTACCCCTTCATTTGTAAGTTACCCCACAAAATAAACCTCCCTTTTAACTACGTGGAATGGCCTTAATAATTTCACCAATACCAATGAATTAACATCACAACTGAAAGCTCTAGAACAAAAAGAAACAAACTCACCCAGGAGAAATAGATGCCAGGAAATAATCAAATTGAGGGCTGAAATCAACAAAATAGAAACCAAGAGAATACTAAATAAATAAATAAATAGATAGATAAATAAATAAGTAAGAATAAAGAAAAACACAATGAAACAAGGAAATTTCTTCTTTAAAAAAAAAAAAAAAAACACAAGACAGACAAACCCCAAGCCAAATTAACCAAAAAGCAGAGAGAGAGCAACCACATTAACAAAATCAGAAATGAAAAGAGAGACATAACAACAGACAACGAGGAAATCCAGAGAATCATCAGGTCATACTTCAAAAACCTGTACTCCACAAAATTGGAAAATCTGGAAGAAATGGACAATTTTCTGGATAGACACCACATACCAAAGTTAAATCAAGACCAGATAAACCATTTAAAGAGACCAATAACCCCTAAGGAAATAGAAGCAGTCATTAAAAGTCTCCCAACCAAAAAAAGGCCCAGAAACAGATGGTTTCAGTGCAGAATTCTACCAGACTTTCAAAGAACTAATTCCAATACTCTTTAAATTGTTCCACACAATAGAAACAGAAGGAACATTACAAAACTCTTTTTATGAGGCTACAATTACCCTGATACCCAAACCACACAAAGATAGAGAATTACAGACCAATTTCCCTCATGAACATTGATGCAAAAATATTCAACAAAATATTGGCAAACCTAATCCAAGAACACATCAAAAAAATTATCCGGGGCTGGAGAGATGGCTCAGTGGTTAAGAGTAAGGACTGCTCTTCTAGAGGTCCTGAGCAATTCCCAGCAACCACAAGGTAGCTCACAACCACTTATAATGAGATCTGGTGCCCTCTTCAGGCCTGCAGAAACACATGCAGGCAGAATACTGCATGCACAATCAATCAATCAATCAATCAATCAATCAATCAATCTTTACAAAAAATTATCTACATGACCAAGTAGGTTTCGCCGGGTGGTGGTGATGCATGCCTGTAATCCCGGCGGCACTCGGGAGGCAGAGGCAGGTGGATCTCTGTGAGTTCAGGGCCAGCCTGGGCTACAGAGCTAGTCCAAGACAGGCTCCAAAGCTACAGAGAAACCCTGTCACGGGAAAAAAAAAAAAAAAAAAAAAAAAGTTTAATCCCAGGGATGCAAGGATGGTTCAACACAAATTTCTGTCACTAGGCCTGAGAGAATGAGAGGGAGTCTCCTGGGCCAGCCAGGCAGACAGCTGTCAGCCAGCCAGACATAGAAGAAAGCAGGAAAGTAGGATATACAGAATGAAAGGAATGTAAAAGGCTTCACAGCAAAACATAGATGAAGAGAAACAGGTTAAATTAGGTTACAAGAGCAAGTGAGACAAGCATAAGATAAGACTGAGCACTCATAACTAATATTATATTAACTCTCTGTGTCATGATTTGGAGGCTGCAGTCCAAGAAATCCTGCTACAACTTTGTTCAAATGTGATTTTACAACAGATTTCCTCAAAAATGGAGTAAAGCTCTTACACTTTTCCCAATTATCCTCGCTAAATATGAGGTGGTCACTTAAACTCAACAGATGGAATTTTATTAAGTTATGGTGAAAATGAACAGTCAGAAGAAATATTTATGGACAGAAATTGTAGCAAAGTACATGAATAAAATTACTTTCTAGTGGATATATCTTGTTAATGTTCATTTCCTCAACTTGCAAAATCAGTAACATCGTTTGTCTGTTTAGCTAGCTCTCTGTCCAATGATAGGCCTAACCAACATAAATGAACATGAGATGCCAACATAAAAATTTTAATGGGGGTGGGGGGTAGAGGGTTGGAGAGATGGCTCAGAGGTTAAGAGCACTGACTGTTCTTCCAGAGGTCCTGAGTTCAATTCCCAGCACCCACATGGTGGCTCAAAATTTTTAATAGGGGCTAGAGAGAAGGCTCAGTGGATAAAGTGCTTATGTGAGCATGGGGACATAACTTCAGATCCCCAGCATCCATGTAAAAGTCAGACACTGTACCTTGTAATCCCAGTGCCAGGGTACAGAAAAGGAGTCAATTTTCTTAATAGACCAACCATGCTTAGTGGGTGGCCACATACCTATAAAATAAGGCTGTGAATGATGGAGGAAGACACCTGACATTGACCTCTGGCACCCACAGGTGCACACAGGCAAGTGTATCTGTGTAGTGGATAGCCATCCCAGCATTAGCCTGGAAGTTCCAACACCCATTGAGGCTTTGGTAATGATCACGCCCACAAGGCAGGGCGGAGGAGGAAGCAGAAGACCAAGGATCGGGAGGAGGGCTCTCTCTCTTGGTTCCAGGACCCTGGACGCTGGAGGTAGACCGAGCAGAGTTCTCCAGAGAACACCGCCAGACTGCGCTATACCTTTGCCAGACCCTGCAACCTACCCCTTCATTTGTAAGTTACCCCACAAAATAAACCTCCCTTTTAACTACGTGGAGTGGCCTTAATAATTTCACCAATATCTGGCGCTCATGTGGGGCAAATTCCAAAGGCCCAGGCGGCTCCCTCCCTCAGCCTCCTCCCCGGCTGGCGGGTACCTAAACCCGCCTGCAAAGTTCCATTTAACCAGGGGACGCCTACATGGTTCCATTCCCGGAAAAGGGAGCACCTAGTCTGGTCTCAGTTCCCTAGCTTAGCCCCTAGACCAGTGAAAACCCGCTGTGAGTGAGACGTTCCCACTCCTCCCTGAGTGCCAGCTCCTGGACATCTTGGCTCCTGCCTTCAGCTGCTGCCAGCCAAGGTCACCAGCAGGCCCTGCTTTGGAGCTATACCAACGCCTCCTGCTGGCTGAAAAGTGCTACTGCACCACCCAAAACCACGGAAAGGTAAGCTTATTTCAAGTTAAAGTATTTGATAATTTTACACCTTAAAACTGACTAACAAATTTTGAGTAATTCTTGTAATATGGCTGACAACATTACCTCACAAGAATTTAAAAACCTTTTTGCCTGTATGATGAATGACATTTTCCTGGAAATATATGACCTCCATAAGACATATCTGGCCTGTACCATTTTGACATTCATTGTAATAATTCACAGTGTTCAAACACTGGTTTAATAATAAGAACAAAGATGAGTCATTATTGGGACTGATATAGGCTTTAAAAGATAGCAATGAAGGCTTACAGAAAAAAATTCTCTTTCTGGAATCTGCTAACCAGGATTTACAGGCTTTAAAAGGTAGCAATGAAGGCTTACAGAAAAAGATTCTGTCTATGGAATCTGCTGGCCAGGACTTACATAAAAAGATTCTCTCTCTGGAATCTGCTAACCAGAATTTGCAAAACAAGCTTGTACCCAAAATTGCTTTTATTGATAATAAATATGAGTATTTAATGGATAGAACACTAACTCTCCAGAGTGAAGTTGTAGCTACTCAGACAATATATAAGGAAGAAAAATTATCATTACTTGATAAGATAAGGTCCATGGAATCATGTGTTTCAGAAGAACATAAAAACTTCCATGATTCCATGAAAAATCTGGAATCCTTTACAAGAGAGGAGGTTTACTCCCTGGAACAGACCCTAGGAGCTTGTTTACAAGCCCTGGAGGAAACTCTCAATAAACATGACAAGGGACCTAATAAGCAGAAGGGCAAGACCATACAGGTTGTAACATCCCCAAATGGCTCTCATACAATGGCTTATCCTGTTATCATCCATGAGAAGCCAGCAGATGACACACACCCCGAGCCATATACGACATATACATTACAACCAATTTCAACAAGGGACTTTAAAAATATAAAGGAAGCAGTAGTTACATATGGGATACACTCCACATATGTAAAACAGATGTTAAATTCATGGTCTACCTCACATAGAATCATTCCAGATGACTGGCATCAGTTAATTTCAGCTGTTCTAGAATATAGCCAGCAGTTACAGTGGAAAAGCTGGTTGAGAGAAGAGGCAAGAAATTTAGAACAACAAGGTAAACTCAGAGGTTTTGAGATCTCCCAAGATCAAATACTTGGTGAGGGATGTTTCGCTGACAGGAATGTACAAGCCATTTATGATGAGCATACAATATCCCTATGCCGTACAGCAGCTCTAAATGCTTGGGAAAAAATTCCAGAACCTGGAAAAGCAACTGAGGTATACACAAAGATATTTCAGGGACCGCATGAACCCTTCACTGATTTTTTACAAAGGCTGAACACAGCTATAACAAAAGCTGTATCAGATAAAGAATTAAGAAAACTATTAACTGAGTCCTTGGCATTCGACAATGCTAATGCAGAATACAAAAGAATACTTACACCATTAAAGATCAGATCAGCTCCTTTGGAAGAATGGATTCAGTATACTAATGGTGTTGAGTCTCTTAACTACAGTAATGAGGCTTGGATAGGAGAGACAAATCCTAGAGGTGAAAGAAGGCCCCGTGGTACTAAATGTTTTAAATGTGGTACACCAGGTCATATAAGTAAAAACTGTACATGGGGTAATCCTAAAAGTAATACTCCTTCTAGGAATAGCCTAAACAGAAGACCCAACCACCTCCTGGATTATGTAGAAGATGTGGCAAAGGCCGACATTGGACCAGTGAGTACAGATCAAAAATAGATATATGAGGCAACCCTTTAGTAGCGGGAAACGCCTCAGGGGGCCTCTTGCAGGCCCCCAAATTAAATGTGGTAAGAACATTCCCAGCCACTGTGGAAGACATTCCTCTCCAGGACAACTGAATAAACCAATGGCTAATGTAAAAACCGATACTGCAATGGACGATAAAACAGCTCTGATAGATGAATCACAGTTTACAAAGAACACAATAAAACAAATATTTTGGCAGACTTCCATAAATGAACAAAGACCAAAGCTTAGAATTCGAATTAATGGCTTGGTTCTGGAGGGCCTGGTAGACACAGGTGCGGATGTGACTGTAATTACACCAAAATCATGGCATCCAAATTGGCCTCTTCAAGAGGTAGATGTCCAACTTTTATGAATTGGCACCCTATCTCAGATAAAACAGAGTTCGAGATGGGCTGAATGCATAGGGCCAGAAGGACAGAGAGGAAGGCTGAAGCCATATGTAGTAAATGTAGCAGTAAATCTATGGGGCCGAGATCTGTTACAACAGTGGAATACCCAGATTAAAATTCCTACACTCTCAGAAAAGGAATACAGGCCAATGCATGTTTCTAGGAATAATATCATAACATGCTATAAAAAACAGTCACCAACCATTCAGGCTGTACACAAACAGAGCACAACTGCTGTTGAACTCTCAGAAGTACCAACTGCCTTACCTTTAAAATGGCTAACTAATAAACCTGTCTGGGTTGGACAGTGGCCTTTGACAAAAGAGAAGCTACAAGCTTTAGAACAGCTGGTTCAAGAGCAGTTAAATCCTCAACACATTGAAGAATCTACCAGCCCTTGGAATTCTCCTGTATTTGTTATTTAAAAAAAAAAAAATCTGGTAATTGGAGAATGCTGACAGATCTGAGAGCTATCAATAAAGTAATTCAGCCAATGGGCTCCCTACAGACTGGGATGCCCTTGCCCTCTCTGTTACCCAAAGAATGGCCTATAATAGTTATTGACTTAAAAGACTGTTTCTTTACCATACCCTTACAAGAAAATGATAGAGAAAAATTTGCCTTCACAGTTCCTAATTATAACAATTCCCAGCCAGTCAAGAGATATCAATGGAAGGTCCTCCCACAGGGAATGTTAAACAGCCCTACCTTATGCCAATACTTTGTGCAAAAACCACTGGAGATAATTCATGTAAAGTTTCCACAATCCATAATTTATCCCTATATGGATGATATCCTATTAGCTGATCCAAAGTTAGACACATTAGAAAGCATGTTTGAAGAGGTAAAAAAAAGTTTTGCCTCGCTGGGGACTGCAAATTGCTCCTGAAAAAATACAAAGAGGAGATTCTGTTAATTACTTAGGATATAAGATAGAGTTACAAAAAATTAGACCCCAAAAGGTACAACTGAGGAGAGATCAATTAAAGACTCTTAATGATTTTCAAAAGTTGTTAGGAAGCATTTCTAACTTATTGGGTATTATGGGAATACCCAAAGATGGACTACAAAATTTGGCTAATATTCTAGAAGGGGACAAAGCATTAAATAGTCCAAGAGAATTATCAGCCAAAGCTGAGAAGGAATTGGCTCTAGTAGAAAAGACAATTCGAGAAGCACATGTGGATCGTGTGGATCCAGAACTTAAATGCATTCTTGTCATATTCCCCTCCAGACATTCCCCCACAGGTATTTTGATGCAGAGGGAAGATATTATATTGGAATGGATATTCCTACCACGTAAACCAAATAAGAAATTAAAGACTTATATAGAAAAGATCTCTGATTTGATTCAAAAAGGTAAATTAAGACTTCGTCAGTTGACAGGAATGGACCCAGCAGAAATTGTAGTACCTTTAACTAATGAGGAAATTTCGTCACTATGGAAAGATAATGAATACTGGCAGAGAGCCTGCAGTAACTTTTTGGGAGAGATTAACAACCATTATCCCAAAAGCAAGAGAATAGAATTCATAAAGAAGACTGAATGGGTCCTTCCTCACATTGTACGACACAAGCCAATTTCTGGAGTCCTCACATTCTATACTGATGCAAATAAATCAGGGAAAGCAGGATACAAATCAGGAGACTTAAGTAAAGTAAAGTGGTACAAAGTCCATACAGCTCTGTACAAAAGGCAGAACTGTATGCCGTTCTTATGGTACTGATGGACTTCACAGAACCCCTCAATATAGTCACTGACTCTCAATATGCAGAGAGAGTTGTTTTACACATTGAAACTGCTGAATTTATTCCTGATAATACAGAATTAACTTCATTAATTCATACAATTGCAGGAAATCATCAGAAAAAGGGAACATCCTATATATATAACACATATCAGATCCCATACAGGTCTACCAGGACCTCTAGCACAAGATAATGATGATATTGATCAGTTACTAATAGGTAATGTGCTAGAAGCCTCAGAATTTCATAAGAAACACCATGTAAATAGCAAAGGTTTGAAGAAGGATTTCTCCATTACTTGGCAACAAGCTAAGGATATTGTGAAAAAATGTCCTACTTGTTCCTTCTATAACCAAACTCCATTACCTGCAGGAAGCAATCCAAAAGGTATACAAAGAAATGAAATTTGGCAGATGGATGTGTTTCATTTTGCAGAATTTGGAAGATTAAAGTATGTATACCATACCATTGACACCTATTCAGGATTTCAGTGGGCAACTCCTATGAGTTCTGAAAAGGCTGATTCTGTAATTACACACCTATTAGAAGTTATGGCCATCATGGGAATAATTGTACAAATTAAGACAGACAATGCCCCAGCATATGTCTCCAATAAAATGAGACAGTTCTTTGTTTATTACAATCTAAAGCATGTTACAGGTATACCACACAATCCCACAGGCCAAGCAGTCATAGAAAGATCCAATTGAACTTTAAAGGATATGCTAAATAAACAGCAACAGGTAACAATGACTCCTAGAAATAGATTGCATAGTGCTTTATTAACCTTGAATTTTCTCAATGCTGATGAGAAAGGAACAACAGCTGCGGAGAGACATTGGACGACAGACAAAACTCCTGAGCTAAACCAACCGGTTTATTTCAAAGATGTGTTGACCTCCAAATGGAAACCTGAATATGTCCTACGTAGGGGAAGGGGTTTTGCTTTTGTTTCCACAGGAGAAGAAAAGCTATGGATACCAACAAAATTAATAAAAATTCAATTTGAACAGGAGAAACCCCTTGATGAGGAGAAGTAAAAGATCATCCACCAATGTGACATCTCTTCAGGTTGGAAGAAAAAATTAACAATCAAAGGTTGGGGTAGGGTTCTGTTTTTGTCTTTCCAGGATAATGGAAATACCCATCTTCCAGAAATCATAAGGCCTTGGATATCCGGATGTTTACAGTAGAAAGAAAGAATCTATTGGTACCAATCTACACAGGGTAAGATATCACTGTCTAACATCTATATCTCTGTCAATCTAGAATAGTTGTGGTTCCAATTTAATTATAAATCAAGCTGGCTTTGAAGATGGAATTGGCTCACTCCTTCTCTAAATCCAAGCATATTGATAAAAGAAAAGGTTGAGAGATTCTTCAGTACCATATCAGAAGAGCCCTCTGGTGTGAGACAGAAGGAAACCAATTATAAGGGACCATTATCTTCAAGATTCTAATTCTCTCCATGCTTACTCTTGATTTCTTGGAATCCTTTCTTACATGTCATGACATCTTTAAATCCAAACCTTCCATTCTGATAAAAAATAAGTTTTTTCCAATAGCAATCTCTGAAGTCTCCAGAAGGAAGATGGGGCCCCAACAACAACTCTACCCAATCCAGAATGATGCAATGGTAATCATCATCATACTACACTTCTTGCCAGAATTTCAGACAATCTTACCCATTACTCTGAGAGTTGCTGCAGAATCTACAGTTAGTCTAACTGAGATTTAACTATCTGATCACAATACCCAACAGAGATACCACTGCCCCCTAAACAGCAGGAAGCAATTCTAAGAAAACGACGCCCCTTATCCCTAAGGTTTCATATTTCTCAGGGTTATGGATAATAGTTCTAGGGTTGGGGGTGGAAGAAACTGTTAAACTCAGTACTCTCCTTAAGGAAAGAAAATATGTCTCAAAAAAAAAAAAAAAAAAGGGAAAAGAAGAAATGGAATGGATAGGTATAAGATATTATGGTAGACTATCATATACATTAGTAAACAAATTTAGTAATATAGCAGCCTTTGCACTGTTATGAATTCTTATATGTTGATACAAATATAAACTTTTTACATTCCTATTTAAGATAATTTGTATATTGATACAAATACAGAACTATGTTTGTTATATTGTACACATATTTTTACTCTTATTTGAAATATTTGTATATTGATACAAATGTGAATTTATATCTGTCATACTGTATGTATGTTCTACTTCTGTTCAAGATAATCTGTATACTGATATATATTTAGGATTATTATCATATTGCATATTGCACTATACATTCCTACCTCTGTTAAAGATATTTTATGTATTGTCACAATTTAAAGTCATTGTCCTTTTACTGTACATTTGCTTACAGACTGTTTGCCTTATTTATAGGAAGCTTAGTTCTTAGGTTGTTTAAGTAGATGAGACTGACAGAGTTATTGTCACCTATGCTTGTCATTGCTATAATTATGTTAGTTAGGTTATCCAGATTTATAAATACATAGGTCAGATGGACAGGTAATCTTCAAACACTTCATGGATCTAGAGAATATGGCATTTAAATAACTTAGAATTCTGTTGACGTGAGACACAATTGCTCCTGGCAGCACCAATTTGATCCCGAGAGAATGTTGGGCTTCTAAGACATTTCCATTTGGAAGTTTGTCTTCTTGGCACAAAATGGCCTACTGGGCAAAGAACTGCCCTTGCCTCAACTGCTGACAGTACAAATGCTGTCCTTTCTGGACAAGCGGGACACAAGGAAAGCGACCACTATAATTTACCAAGACAGGGTAAGATGGTCTTTCAGAATTCCTGCTTCTGAAAATGGTCTGTCAGATACTCTAGGCCTGTAGCCAATTTGAATGCACCAACGATGCTGAGAAACATTAGGTGACTGTCCAGGCTGCTAGCTGTCTCTGTCTACTCTTGCAAGACTCCCGAAAGTTGCTTGCATCCTTCTCCCATTTCTCATGTATTATTATATTCCTTCTCAGGTCTTTGATGAGGTTGGAGATTAGCAGTTATAGTTACAACTTAGTATATATACATATATAATATCTTAGATAGAATATATTAAGTATTAGACTCAGGTTCTTTAGGATAGGACACAAACTGTCCTATTTTTACCTAAAGAAAATCAAACTTTTATCTGATAGGCATGAGAGCATGTATATGTACATGTATTTGGATGACTCCTTACCTATTGCACTTCTACATAAACCTTCCATTTGCAAAATGGTTAACTAATAAGTATCCTAAATCTAGTGCACATGTCAGATTCACAGGAGGGAAAAAAAATGTATGTAGCTGCCAACTTTTGGCAGTGGTAGGTTAGACCACTTGGAACAACAACTCTGAAACTATAAAGTAAAATTGTGAGAAAATGATCTTTAAAAAAAAAAACCCTACCTGTGCTGGGTGGTAGTAGCATACACCTTTAATCTCAGGGAGGCAGAGGCAGGTAGATATGAGTTTAGAGGCCAGCCTAGTCTACAAAGTGCATTCCAGGACAGCTAGGATTATTGCACAAAAGAAATCCTGTATTGAAAAACCAAAAAAAAAAAAAAAAAAAAAGAAAAGAAAGGAAAAAAGGAAAGAAAAAGAAAAAAGCTACCCGCTAACAATACTGTTAGATAACACTAAACTGGAGCTCATGCAAAAAGGGGATTGCTTATCTAGAAGCATAAGAGTACAAAAGCTCACTTTTGTCTGGAAGGAATTTGCTAAACTTATCAAAGTGTATCCTCATTTTTTTTAAGGGCCATGTGGGCAGGAATTAAGCCTAAGACCTCTCAAAAGAAGGAAATCTAATAAATGGTCCCAGCTTTTAGATAGTATCTCAAAAAATTGCATCCTTAGGGGCAGGGCAAACCAGAAATAGACCACCATCCTTTCCACAGATCCAAACAGACTGCAGTTTTTCAGAAAATCTTACACAGTAAATAGCCTATGATGGTCATAAAATGGTAATGGTCAGAATGTCTGGCACAAACAAAAATCTTTGAGATTTTTGAGACAAGGTTTCTTTGTGTAGCCCTGGCTGTCTTGGAACTCAACTCTGTAGAACAGGCTGGCCCTGGAAGTCAAAGAGATCTGCCTACCTCTGCCTCCCAAGCACTGGTATTAAAGGTACGTCCCACCACCTCTGGTGAGAAAATCAGTATTTCTAATCTTGGGCACAGAATTATTCCTACCAACAATTCAAAGGACAATGAGGAACATAAAGTCAAACACAACTATGCTTGTTTCAAATAATACATCATACATAAAAATGAGCAAAAAGAGAAAAAGACCCAGATCTTTTAAAGACTTCAGCTGACCATGTAACTCAAGCTAAACCAGTAGGCAAATTGCTGAAAAGGAAGATCTACAAGTCTGAGGTCAGTGTAGGAAACACCTTGGTAAGGATATCGTTCAGCAAATAGAGTGCTTGCCTAGCACGTACAAGGCCTAAATTCAATCCCCAGCACTGAAAAAGCAAAGAAGATGGGTATGCAACTTGTTTGTAATGCTGGTACTGGGAGGCTGTAGCTAGAGAATTGTCATAAGTTCTACACTGGGCAACAGCGTGTAAGTGACCCTGTCTCAAACAACAAAAGATTTCACAGGGCTTGTGAGGTAGTTTCTCTGTAGCACTCATGATTAGCACATGCACGAGGCCTTGGTTTCTACACAACATACACATATACACTTATTATTGGGCTTTTCCAGACAACATAATGTTTGAAGTTAACTGTCTGAAGGGACACTAGCCTACTTGAGCGTGTGGCTCTGGCAAGCCTTGCCCTTCTCCCCGATTCCTTTTGCCTTGTTAAAAACCATTGGATTATATTCCTAAAGCTAGACACCAAGGTCTATTGCCTTATTTGGCCACTTCTTTCTCCTGAGGCTGGACCCAAGGTCCAGCTATCAAAATATTGAAGTCTAGCAATCAAAAGCTCCCTTTGGTTCATCTAATTAACATGCGCAATTAAAATTAAACACTTTAGAGAATGGGCAGGCATTAAATGTGATGAGGAAGCAGGACAGATGGCTCAGTAGTTAAGAGCATGTACTGCTCCTGCAAGGGATTTGTTTGGTTCCCACCACCCCCCATGTCAGTCAGCTCACAACCATCTGTAGTTCCAACTCTAAGGGAGCCAACACCTTGTGAATTCCACAAGCACCTGTACCCACATACAGTTATATATGCCCTCCACACACATGCACAAACACACTAATATCTATATATGTACATACATATATATATATATTAGAAAAAGCAAACAAAAAGTGATCTAAGTACTTCACAATGGTACATGCATAGCTTGAGTTCAAGGGCAGTTTGGGCTACAATCCAGCAGTGGTGGCACACACCTTTAATCCCAGCACTTGAGGCAGGCAGATCTCTGTGAGTTTGAGGCCAGCCTGGCCTACAAAGCAAGTGCCAAGACAGTCAGGGATGTTACATAGAGAAACCCTGTCTCTTAAAAAGAATAAATAAATAAAGAACTTTTCTTCAAAACAAAGTACAAGAACTTAACAATTTTGAAAAGAAAGTCTGATGACTCATACTACCTAATTTCAAAACATACTTCAAAGCAATAGCACTAAAGTGTGATATTAATAAAAGCAGCATGGGTACATAAAGGAATGATTCATGTGTGCGTGGTGTGTGTGTGTGTGTGTGTGTGTGTGTGTGTGTGTGTGTGTGTGTATGTTAAGACCCATCAATTAAACACTAGGGGGAAAAGGATAAATTGTACTGTACGTAAATTATTCATAAATTTAAAAAGGGGAGGGCTGGGTGTGGTGGCACACACTTTTAATCCCAGCACTCAGAGGCAGAGGCAGGCAGATAGATCTCTGAGTTTGAGGCCAGCTCGATCAAGAGAGTGAGTTTCAGGATAGTCAGGGCAACACAGAAAAACCCTGTCTCAAAAGACCAACCCCTCCTCAAAAAAAAGGTGGGGTGGGGGCCTATAGAGATGAGTTAGCAGAAATAAATCTTTGGGGGCCGAAGAGATGGCTCAGCAGTTAAGCATATTGGCTGCTCTTCTAGAAGACTTAGGTTTCATTCCCAATGCCCACATGCCAGCTCACAATTTGTAACTCCCCAGTGGATCCAATACCTCTTCTGTCTTCCAATGACACTGTACACACGATACACAAACACACATTCATGCAAAACAGTCATAATATAAAAATAAATTTAAAATAAAAATCTTGAAATTCTTCAGAACTAGAGTTCCAGATGGTTACGAGTCACCATGGGAGTGCTGGGAACCAAACCCAGGTCTTCTATTCTTAGCATCATCAAAGGCTCTTAATGGAATAAAAACAAATAAATAAAAAAGAAAAAGAAGTGATAGGAATAGAGGCTGAGGAGATAATTCAGTGGGTAATGTACTTGGCTACACAAGCATGAATTTCAAATCCTAGCATCCATGTGAAAACAGTCATGGGTATGATGGCATAATGTTCAATAGTAATAATAATAAAAAAAGTAGAATGAAGAAAATAGGGTTGAAAGGAAAAATATTCCATCCTAAAACTGTAATGCTGACACATATGCAAGTATAAAGTATCTATCTACTTACTTTCTTATCTATTTAATTACTCACTCATTAAAGACGGAGTTTCCCATGTTCTCCAGGCAAGCCTTAAACTCTTAGACTCAAGCAACCCTTCTTGACCTCCAGAATAGCTGGAACTACAGTCACCTACCACCAGATTATGATCTGTGTATGATGTGTGGGGGTGGGGTGCAAATAACACATATGTACATACATGTGACACCCTCTTTTGGCTTTCTTGGGCACCAGGAATGCACTAATACATATAAAATAAACAAATCTTAAAAAACAATTTTAGCTGGGCATGGTGTACTCCTTTAATCCCAACACTTAGGAGGCAGATGCAGGCAGATCTCTGTGAGTTCAAGGCCAGCCTGGCTTACTGATGGAGTTCTAGGACAGCCAGGGCTATTACACAGAGAAAACCTGCCTTGAAAAACAAAAACAAAAAAAGCCTTAAAGATTTATTATTCATGTGTGTGTGGAAGTTAGAGGACAATCAGAAGTGTCAACCCTCAGGTGTTGTGTTAGTTAGGTTTTCTATTGCTGTGAAGGGGCACCATGACCACAGCAATTCTTGTAAAGGGAACATTTAATTGTGATGGCTCTCTTACAGTTCAGAGATCCAGTCCATCATGGCAGGGAGCATGGCAGCATGCAGGCAGGTATGGTGCTGTAGAAGAAACAGCCTAGTGTCCTACATCTTGCAGGCAACAGGAAGTCTACTGACTATCACACTGAGTGAGGCTTTAGAAAAAGACCTCAAAGCCCGTCCCCACAGTGACACACTTCCAACAGAAGGTGTGGCCCAGATTAAAGGTGTGCTCTCCTGCCTCAAAGTCTGGATTAAAGATGTATGTCACCCACCCTTCTCCAGCAAGGCCACATTTCCTCCAAAAAGGCCATACCTCCTAATAGTGTCACTCCCTATAGATTATGGGGGCCAAATACATTTAAACTACTACAGGTGTCTTCCACCTTTTGTTTGAGACATGGGGTCTAATTGGCCTAGAATCTCTCTTAAGTAGGCTAAACTAAGCTGGACAATGAACAGATCTACCTGTCTAACTATTATGGGATCACAGGTGTGTGCCATCAGGTCCATCTTTTTTTGTGGGTGCTAGGTCTCTAAACTCAAGTCTTCATATTTACGAGGCAAGCACTTTAATTGCTGGGTCATCTCTCCAGCTTCTCCCCACACACCATTTTTAAAGGCCACAAGCTAATCCTGTTCTTTTTAAGCACAATCCTCTGTACATGATATTCAGATACATCAAGGGATAGTCTAATAGCAAGGGGTGTAGCTCAGTTAGACAGAATGCCCTCCTAAGCATGCACAAGGCTCTGAATTCAATGTCCAGCACCTCATAAACTGGGCAAGATGGCATATATCTGAAATCCTAGCACTCAGAAGGCAGAGGCAAGAGGATAAGTAGTGCAATGTCACCCTCAGCTCCAAATCAGAGTCTCAGGTCACCCTGGGCTACATGAGATCCAGTCTCAAAATATTATTGAATTATTAAAATATAAATTTTAAAGATGCAGTCTATGCCAGGCACTAGTGGTACACGCCTTTAATTCTAGCATTCAATAGGCTAAGGTAGGCAGATCTCTGAGAATTTGAGGCTAGCCTGGTATAAAAAGAGCCACCCCAACTTGACCCAAATAGCTACAGACTTATAAAAGAACATAGCTGAAACCAAAGAGAAAAAAAAAAAAAAAAGGATACTTCAAGGAGATAGTTATGGGCCTTCAGGTGATTAAAGGCCAGTGAAAAGTTACACAATCAGAACTGAACTGAGTCCCAGCTGAAGTCAGCTGGGAGTCCACTAGAGAACTAATTATCTACAGAACTGGTGTTGCTGGGGGAAATCCACAGACACAAGCTGTCAGAAATGGTAAGAGAGCCTGGTGTGGTGGTGCATGCCTTTAATCCCAGCACTCTGGAGACAGAAGCAGGCACTCTAAGTTCAAGGACAGCCAGTGCTATGTAGAGTATGTAGAGACACTGTCCAGAGAGAGAGAGAGAGAGAGAGAGAGAGAGAGAGAGAGAGAGAGAGAGAGAGAGGGTTTGAAATAAGAGACTATATTCTGAGTAAACAATAGGAAAAACACATTTTCCCCTGTATCTCCAGACACAGATAATAAACGCATAGAGACTACTTCAAGAACTGGACAGGAGCTGGACAGTCATAGCTTAGTGGCAGAGCCATGCCTAGTGCACAGGAAGCCCGAGGTTCATTCTCCAGTACAGGGGATGGGGATGGAATCGTGGGAATACTCATATACATGCACATAATAAAGTAAGACAAAAATCTCCTGGTAAGATGGCACCAAGTGACTTTCATTAAAAGAAATTCTAGGGTTGAAAATAGGGATCAACAGTTGGGTGCTTGCCTAGCATGTATAAAGGCTTAGGAGTTCAATCCCAGTACTGTAACCATTAACCAATCAAACCTAAAAACAAATTTTAAAGAATGTACTATAGGTAGCTGTAGTGGTTTGAAAACTAACAGCTAAAAACAAAACAAAACAAAATGCCAAACCAACAAAAAAAATTAAAAAAAAAAAAAAAAAAAAAGAAAGAAAAAGAAAAAAAAAATGTCTCCCAAAGGGACTGGCACTATTAAGAAGTGTGGCCTTGTTGGAGGAAGTATGTCAATGTGGGGGTGGGCTCTGAGGTTTCTTTCTTAAGCTTCAGTGTGACAGTCAACTTCCTGTTGCCTGCCTATGAAGAGGTAAGGACTCTCAGCTCCAGCACCATGTCTGCCTGCACACTACCATGCTCCCCGCCATGATGGACAGAAACTTTGAACTGTACGTCACCACCACAATTGAAAACTCTCTACTAGAGTTGCCGTGGTCACGGTGTCTCTTCACAACACTACAAACCTAAGACAGTAGCTGAGATACAAGAAGGCCTAGAAGCAAAGTACTAATAATGTAGGTAGACATATATTTAAATTTAAAAAATACAGTCCTAACAGTAAAAGACTGAAATATAAGTCAATGCCTATTAATTCTTTCTAAAGACCTTCTAATTTAATTTGTCATAAAATGTGAGCACTGACATTGTAAAACAAACAAAAAATCACCCTATGCCAGGCATAGGCCCATAATCCCAGCACTTGGGAGGCAGAGGCAGAAACTAGTAGGTTTCTGTGAGCTTGAGGTCAGGCTGGTCTATATATTGAGTTTCAGTCCAGCCAGGATTGTGTAATATGACTCTGTCTCAAAATGAAATAAGTAAAGATGCAACTCAGGTTAAGAATCTCTACTTAAGCTGGTGGTAGTGGCACATGCCTTTAATCCTAGCACTTGGAAGAGGAAGGTGGATCTCTGAGTTCAAGGCCAACCTCTTCATGGGGGCTACACAGAAACAAAAACAAACCAAACAAAAAATCTCTACTTACATTAAAAAACAAACAAACAAACAAAACCTGACACCTGTCTATCTAAAATTTAATTAATTTTCAAGTTCCTTCCCCTTCACTTGTCTTGCCTCTTTTTAACTTACTAACTGGAGAGCCTCTACTGAAATAAACCTAGAGAGGAGCTTTACTAACACAAACTGGCTCAGCTTTGTAAAGGCTAAAAACAACTACCATGCAATTTCTCACAATCAGTGACATATTATTTAAATTCACAGGATACTTAAAGGTTACAGCATCCAGGAAAATCTCAGATAACAATGAGAGCTAATCAGGTTGTCTGGTTAATGTCCTTCTACAATATATTTGGTAAAACAGTAATTAATATAAAACATCAGGTGGGGAATCATATGAAGCTAATTGTACATTTTCCTAAAATGCTCTCTTGACATGGAAGATGATGTTTAAATTCAAATCCAATACACAAATCTTAATTAAATCACACCCTAAAACCCTTAAATGGTGGAGCCCTAAATGAGTGAGGCCTAAAAATCTAAGTAGGAGAACTGACCTCTCAAAGTTGTCCTCTAATTTCCTCATGTGCAGCATGGCCCTTACATGCCTCATATTCTCTCTCACTCTCTCACACAACAAATAAATAAAATTTTAAATAATATAAATGAATAACTATTTAAACAATGCCTTAAAAATACACTTTATAGAAACAGGAGTGGAGGCAAGCACCTTTAGCCCTAGCATTCCAGAGACAGAGGCAGAGGCCTTTGGTGGGTATTGTGTTCCCTGAAATATTGTGTGTTCCCCGAAATAAACATATCTGGGGTCAGAGAACAGACAGCCACTAGAACAGAGTCAGAAATGGTGGCTAGAAAATGGGAAGAGTAAGCCATAGCAGAAGTTGGGCGGTGGTGGTACACGCCTTTAATCCCAGTACTTGGGAGGCAGAGCTAGCCAGATCTCTGAGTTCAAGGCCACTTTAGAAACAGCTAAGCATGGTGACCCATGCCTTTAATCCCAGGGAGTGGGGGCAGAAAGAAAAAGGTATATAAGGCGTGAGGACCAGGAACTAAAGAGAAAAAAGCATGTAGTTAGTTTAAGCTTTGGAGCAACACAGTTCAGCTGAGATTCATGTGGAGGAGGACTCAGAAGCTTCCAGCCTGAGGAAACAAGATCACCTGAGGAACTAGCAAGGTGAGATAGCTGTGGCTTGTTCTGCTTCTCTGATCTTCCAGCATTCACCCCAATAACTGGCCTCGGGTTTGAGTTTTATTAACAAAACTCTTTAAGATTCCTACTACAGAGGCCAGCCTGGTCTACAATGTTCTGAGTTTCAGGACAGTCGGGGATACACAGATAAACCCTGTCTCCAAAAAACAACAAACTGTCAGTGTGTGTGTGTGTGTGTGTGTGTGTGTGTGTGTGTGCGCGCGCGCGCGCGCGCTTTTTATTGGAGGGGACCTCTGCCAACAAAAATTATGTCATAAAATGTTAAGTGCACTTTAATTTCAAAGATGTTAAGATGAAGTTTGGGTTTTTTTGTTTGTCTGTTTTCAAGACAGGGTTTCTTTGTGTAGCCCTGGCTGTCCTGGAATTTGCTCTGTAGACCAGGCTGGCCCCAAACTCAGAGATCTGTCTGCCTCTGTTTCATAATCCTAAATGCTGAGATTAAAGTCATTTGCCACCATGCCCGGTTTAGGATTTTTTTTTTTTAAAGGGGGGTATATTTTTTAAATAACCAGGCCTATGTAACAATGAATTTGATCTCCTTCAAGAAAAAAAAAATCTGTTTACTCTATGAGTATGTGGATGACTCATGATGACTGATGAATGAACAAGGAAATGGACTAAAATCGATCTCATTAAAGTAGGTAAAAGCTTTCCATAGAACTCAGCCAAATAATGCCTTGTTCTACAGCTACTGACTTGCCTGAATACTGCTTGTAGTACAGCATTATCCATTTCACTCTTCAGCTTTGCAAGATTTCTTCTCTATGGCATTTACTTTCAGAGTATACCAAGAAAATGTGTATGCACTATGAAAATAAAAGCAAATTCTAAGAAATCAATGGAAGGGTGGATGTGTAGTACAATAGCTGAATGTTTATTTAGCTGTGGTAACCCTACATTCTATCCTCAGTAGGAAAGGAATGGAGAGAGGGAGGATGGATCGTAAGCATTCTACTAAAACATGAGGTAAATACAAGAATATAGAGTTCAAAGTGGAAGCTGGGAGAGGTGGCTCAGGCCTTTAATGCCAGCACTTGGGAGGCAGAGGCAGGTAGATCCCTCAGTTCAAGGACAGTCCTGTCTACAAACCAAGTTCTGGGACTGCCAGAGTTACAGAGAGACCCTATTTAAACAACCAACTAACCAACCAAAAAACAAAAGAAAGAAAAGTAGAAAGAAAGGGGGGAGGGGATTAAGCTGGGCGGTGGTAAATGCACGACTTTAACCCCACAGCACTCGGGATACAGAGGCAGGTAGATCTCTGTGAGGCCAGCCTGGTCCACACAGAGAAACTGTCTCAAAGAATAAAAAAAGAAAGAAAAAGAAGTGGAGAGAGAGCTAAATAAGGAAATTACAGTTTTCACATAAAGCTGGCAGTACTCTGACTTTTAAAACTATATATACACATTGCTTGACTTAAAAAAAAAAAATGAGGGAAGAGACTAACCCAAGTGCCTGCCAGTACATATAGTATGCATATAACTATAGGGGTAAGTATTTCCTGATTTTCCTTTGATATCTTACTTTTGCACTTCTGCACATATACACACACAAGGTCTTAGTCCAGGCTGACCTTAAACTTGTACCTTCCTAACCTCCAACTCCTGAATGCTGGAATACAGGCATGTGCCATCACACCCAGTTTATGGGGTGCTAGGATCAAACTCAGGTCTTCTTGCATTCTAAGCAAGCACTCTACTAACTAAATGACATCTTCAGCACTATTATCCTTCAAAACAAAGGTATAGGTCATAAAGACCGCTTATCAAGTATTAAAGATAGCATGACAAAGAGCCAGATTCAAAACACCACTCTTGCCAGAAGTGGGGCACATGCCTTTAACCTCAGCCCTTGGGAAACAGAAGCAGGAGATATCTGTGGGTCTGAAGCCATCCCGGGCTAAAAAAGTAATTAACTACAATACTTTTTTGTTTTGTTTTCTGAGACAGGGTCTATCCATGTAGCCCTGGCTGTCTTGGAATTCTCTATATAGACCAGGCAAGCCTTGAACAAACAGAAATCTGCCTGCCTCTGAGAGCTGGAATTAAAGGCATGTGGCAATTATAGCTTAAAATAGTACTGCTAGTACAGAAAATAACCAATTCAAGGAGGGTTTTTGAGCCTACTAGGAAAATGGGAGATTCAAAGGCCAAGCAGGGCATGTAAGAAGTTAAGAAGCCTGGTAGTTGTGGTGCACAACTTTAATCCCAGCACTCAGGGAGGCAGAGGCAGAGGATCGAGGTCAGCCTGGTCTACAGAATGAGTTGAAGTTCCAGGACAGCCAGATCTACACAGAGAAACTCTGTCTTGAAAAAAATGAACAAAAAGTTGTTAAGAATCAAATAGCCAGGTGTGGTGGAGCACACCTTAAATCTCAACATTTGAGAGGCAGGGGGAGTCTCTATAAGTTTGAGGCCAGCCTAGTCTACAAAGAGAGTTCCAGGGCTACACAGAGGGACCCTGTCTGGCTTAGGGGGCTGAAGAGATGGCTCAGTGGTTAGGAGCAGAGACCTAGGTTCAATTCCTAGCACCCACATGACAGCTCACAACTGTCTGTAACTCCAGTTCCAGGATATCCAACACCCTCACACAGACACACATACAGGCAAAACACCAATGTACATTATATGTATGTATGTGTGTGTGTGTGTGTGTGTGTGTGTGTGTGTATATATATGACCAACACCTGAAGTTGTTCTCCGATCACACAGACACTCAAGCACACACACAGATTTTAAAGGGTCCTTAGACCCTTTTTCTGTAGTCTGTTAAGATAGGGTCTCGCTCTAACACAGACTGGCCTCACAGTTTCAACATTCCTGCCCCAGCCTCCCCTTCTTTTAATTAGTTAATTAACTA